>NC_141691.1:1013087745-1013576666 GCF_964263255.1 Lissotriton vulgaris
GCAGAGTCAGCGAGGGAGACCAGCGCACTCAGGGGGAGCCGCACGGTGGGTGGAGCGACCGTCTCTGGCCAAGGTCAGGTCAGGTCACCGCTCACCGTCACACGGGTGGCCCCTAAATAGCCAGTGGGAGGGAGGATCAGCTGTGAGGCAGGAGCGGGGTGGCGAATGGGAGGGGAGAGGGTACCGAAGCGAAAGGTGGCGGGCCACAGGGGAGCAGCGGCAGGGAGCGGGGTTAGGACAGCGGGGGAAAAAAGGCGGCAGAACGAGAAAAAGCAGACAGTAGGGCACAATACTGTAGAGATGCAGGCGAGGACTGGCACAAGGGGAACAGTCAAGAGCAGAGAAAAGGAGCCTTAGCCTCGAGGGCAGCGGCGAACCGGCAGAGTCAGCGAGGGAGACCGGCGCACTCAGGGGGATCCGCGCGGCGGTGGAGCGACCGTCTCTGACCAAGGTCAGGTCAGGTCACCGCTCACCGTCACGCGGGTGGCCCCTAAATAGCCAGTGGGAGGGAGGATCAGCTGTGAGGCAGGAGCGGGGTGGCGAATGGGAGGGGAGAGGGTACCGAAGCGAAAGGGGGCAGGGCCGCAGGGGAGCAGCGGCAGGGAGTGGGGAGTGGGGTTAGGACAGCGGGGGAAAAAAGGCGGCAGAACGAGCAAAAGCAGACAATAGGGCACAATACTGTAGAGATGCAGGCGAGGACTGGCACAAGGGGTACAGTCAAGAGCAGAGAAAAGGAGCCTTAGCCTTGAGGGCAGCGGCGAACTGGCAGTTAGCGAGGGAGACCGGCGCACTCAGGGGGAGCCGTGCAGCGGGTGGAGCGACCGTCTCTGACCAAGGTCAGGTCAGGTCACCCTGAAGTTACAATCCCAGCACATCCAATATGCAATGTTATACCCAGCTCACTTGAGAATTCAACATGCTGGGAACCTGCCTCCTACAGGTGCCGCCCTATTTAGTCCTCATGACTTCTTCCGCGCTCAGCGGACTCGTGCCAAAGTCGCGCCTAAGTCCAGCCCGTCTGCGCCCGTCCATGCTGAGTTCGTGCCTGGGGCCTGGGAGTCTTGGCTGGCCTCCACTGGTTCGCAAGTAGGTTTCTGTTATTCTAAACAGTTTTTGCTGGTGCTGAAGCCTTTAGTCAAGCCCTGTGATTATACTACGGCCCCTGAGGCTTTCTCAGGTAGGTTGGGTTGTGGATGTTTGAGCAGTGTTTCCGGAAACACTAATTTCCAGAAGACTCAGCTGTACATTGGGGCATCTAAATCCACTCCCAACCTAACGACTGAAAGGGGTTTTCTTATCAATGCCAGGTCCTTAGGCCTCGGGACCTGATTTAATAGATGCTATTCCCATTGGGTATGCCCTAGCCAGGATGGATAGAATTGGTCGTCGAGGAGGAGGAATAGGAATTCTTTACAAAGATTCCCTTATATGTCGTACTGCGTTTCTTTCCACTTCCTCTGACCCTTTTCAGGCCTTGTACTTTTCCATCAACTCCACTCCCTCTGTCTCTTTTTCTGGCCTCCTGTTTTACAGACAGCCGGGCCCTAGATCTTCTTTTAGTCAGGATTTGAGCAAGCTGCTAAAGCCATTTATTGAGAGACCCAATGGTTGGTCCCTCTCATCTCGCTGGGCATACACTCGGCGGAGTCTTTTCCAATGACCCCAGCTTGAAGGTGGGCCCTCCGGTTCCCTTAGCTTGGTCCGGCCATGCGGCTGTCCCGCTAGACCAGGGGTACTCAAAGTACGGCCCGCGGGCCAGCAGCGGCCCGGCAAGCCTTCCTTGGCGGCCCGCCGACCTTTCCGACATACTACCAGTGTTTTAAAAAAAAAAATGTAAGAGTGTCCGCAAACAGTGAGGTTGCAGCAGCGCTCTATGGGTGCCGGGCAATTCCAGCAGAGGCCAGAGTGATGCAGGGGCGCATAGAAGAGGCGAAATATGACAAAGCCTCATTTGCAAGTAAACGGTCTTTTAATGACCTGTGAAGTACTCGATGCGGCCGGCCGGCAAGCTGCCTCAGCCCCGGCTGACACACACACACGCCAGGTGAGGTGACAGAGGGAGGGAGTCAAAGTGAAAGGGAGGGGGGAGGATGGGAGAGAGAGTCGGAGGGAGGGAGGGAGGGAGACAGAGTTACTAGTGAATGTGGGTCTGCAAAACTGCCCAGCAGCGCTGGCCGTGTTTGTGCGAAGTTTATTTAAAGCACATTATTGCTCAATGTGATTAGGGGTCAAAAAGTAGTTTGTTGTGTCAGTGCTTAAGAGATTTCTTTTATTCTCTGCCATATGACTGCTGAGGAACAGCCCTGTCTGGCACTGAGTGAGGAAATACTCTTGGTGCATGTGTTAAATGCCTGACAGGTGACCAGGCGTGCTGAATGAATGAAATAACACTAGGTCTTTCTAGATTCCAGTTGGTTCTAACCTCTGCTGTGCCAATGATTCCAGCAAGGAATTCTTTTGAAAATTAGCATTTAGAGCCAATGCGATGCATGCCACCAACATTACTATTAAGTGTCTTACTTTACTCACTGTTAGAGGCTGTGGCACGTAGTAAAGCAGAAACAACCCGGTTTTCTTACTAAAATATCCAATTCCTTGTTTGAGAAAGACGCACACCTTAGAAAAAATATGTTTTTTTGTAAAGCCCCTTTATTGAAAAGTCACCTCAAAACACTGCAAATCGATATTAGAAATAGCACGGGTAGAGGAACCGGGCAGAGCTCAGCTGGTTCATACAAGGGTTTCTTCTTAATTGTACCCAAGATGCGCATGGAATGGACGCAGCCCCAGGGGCTCAGTCTTACCCCCCCCCCTGCCCACTGGGCATTCCCACCACACGTGTATTCAAAGCGGACAGGCTGGACCGGGCAGACGATAAACACTGAAGGAGGCAAGTCACAATAAGGAGAGGTCCTCAAATCTCAACACTATCCGAAAGAAAGTAAGGCGATACCTCAAATCTTCCAGAGCCAGGAGAAATGGCATTTTGAGCTGTGCTCTCCTACACCAGCCATCTAATTATGGACTTATGATATTCATGAGTAAATGTGCCGCAACCACTGCCAAGCAATTTTTCCGCAACGAAAGACTAAATTGGGAATGTGTTCGCTTGCCACAAAAGAAGATAAAACTGAGAAATGAATGCACTGCAATGTGAAAATATGCATCATTTAAATCAGTAGTGGTCGTGAAGTCCCTCTCCTATCTTCTTCAATACAGGATCCCTTCCTGAAGGGCTATCCTTTAGAAGTGTACTGTCTTTACATAAAGGTGTACTAGTCAGAAGTCTATAAATGGAGACAGAGAGGGAGGGAGACAGAGCGGGAGGGAGGCGGAGGGAGACAGACAGAGGGAGTGGGAGACAGAGGGAGGGAGTGGGAGACAGAGGGAGGGAGTGGGAGACAGAGGGAGGGAGGGGGAGACAGAGGGAGGGGGAGACAGAGGGAGGGGGAGACAGAGGGAGGGGGAGACAGAGGGAGGGGGAGACAGAGGGAGGGAGAGAGGGGGAGGGAGACAGAAAGGGAGGGAGACAGAAAGGGAGGGAGACAGAAAGGGAGGGAGACAGAAAGGGAGGGAGACAGAAAGGGAGGGAGGGAGACAGAGAGAGAGGGTGCCAGGGGGAGGGAAACAGAGGGAGGGAAACAGAGGGAGGGAAACAGAGGGAGGGAAACAGAAGGGGAGGGAGACAGAAAGGGAGAGAGACAGAAAGGGAGAGAGACAGACAGAGAGAGGGAGACAGAGAGAGGGAGACAGAGAGAGGGAGACAGAAGGGGAGGGAGACAGAAGGGGAGGGAGACAGAAAGGGAGAGAGACAGAGACAGAGAGAGGGAGACAGAGAGAGGGAGACAGAGAGGGAGACAGAGAGAGGGAGACAGAGGGAGGGAGACAGAGGGAGGGAGACAGAGGGAGGGAGACAGAGGGAGGGAGACAGAGGGAAGAAGACAGAGGGAGGGAGACAGGTAGGGTGACAGAGGTAGGAAGACAGAGGGAGGGAGACAGAGGGAGGGAGACAGAGGGAGGGAGACAGAGGGAGGGAGACAGAGGGAGGGAGACAGAGGGAGACAGAGGAAGGGAGACAGAGGGAAGGAGACAGAGGGAAGGAGACAGAGGGAGACAGAGGGAAGGAGACAGAGGGAAGGAGACAGGGGGAAGGAGACAGAGGTAAGAAGACAGAGAGGGAAGGAGACAGAGAGAGGGAAGGAGACAGAGAGAGGGAAGGAGACAGAGAGAGGGAGACAGGGAGAGGGAGACAGGGAGAGGGAGACAGGGAGGGAGACAGAGAGAGGTTGAAAGAGGGTGACAGACAGAGGGAGATAAAGAGAGGGAGGGAGGCCAACAGAGGAAGGGAGACAGAGGGAGGGAGGGAGAAAGTCAGAGTGAGGGTGACAGAGGGTGTAAGGGAGAGAAAGAGAGAGGGAGTGAGACAGGGAGAGAAAGCGGTCAGAGTGAGGGTGACAGCGGGTGAGAGAGAGGTGTATGTGTGTGTGTATGTGTGTGCGCGCCGGGTCAGGTGGCTCAGTGGACGAAGGCGTCCGCTGCAGAGACCTGTGTTCAACCTCATGGTCACAGTTTTTATATTGCACTAGACCCGCCCCACTCCCCCACTGACTCCACCCCCACCAGTACGGCCCTCGGCCACAAACCACATTGTAATTTTGGCCCCCGAGAGAAAGTTTGTGAATACCCATGCGCTAGACTATCAATTCAGGATGCACCTCCTTCTCTTCCGGACGCCAACAAGTGGGAACTTAGAAGGAAATTTAAAGCCATTAATAATGTTGTTCTCTCTCCTTTTTTAAATGAATTGACGCCGGCTGAACTTCAGGACGTCAATTCTGCCGATCTTGAACTCTCAAGTACTATCTCAGGGGCTTTGGATATCGTGGCCCCCTTTAAATTGCACTACTCTGCGAGAAAGAGTCCGTCGGCCCCTTGGTTTTCGGACAGACTTAGGCTGCTGAGACAAGGGTGCGGTAAACAGGAGTGGCTGTGGGGGGCTCAGTTGGATCCCTTAGAGAAGGAACAACATAAACTCTGTTTAAGGGAGTACAAACTAGCCATTGTGGAGGAAAAGAGGGCCTATTTCTACAAGATCATTGCTTGTCTTAACTCCCCCAGAGATCTTTTCAAAATCATAGACTCCCTATCCTCTCCCCAGGTAGCTGACCCGATAACGGATTCTCAGGAGTTGTGTGAAAATATCTCTGCTTTTTTCCACTCAAAGATCGCTGATATTTACAGCTCTCTTGAATCCCTGAATCTTGGTATGCCCTCTCCTATTAACTTTGCTCCCTCTAGAGACCGGAGCTTGTCTGGTGGACACCCCCCAAGTTTCCTGTCCTTCCCCCTTCTTACTCCTGAACTGATGACACAGCTCCTGGATAACACCAAATCGGGCTCCCCCTTTGATCCTTGCCCGCTTAAAGTCCTGAAGGCCTGTTGGGATGTGATTATTCCCCCACTCATGAATGTTATGAACCGTGCAATCTCGGAGGGAGTGTTTCCCTCTTCATGGAAGATGGCAGTTGTTAAACCCCTTCTTAAGAAGTCCACTTTAGATCCTGGTGTTTTAAAAAACTTCCGCCCCATCTCACTCCTCCCTGCCCCTGCAAAGATGCTGGAATCTCATCTTAATCAGCATCTTAGCTCCTTCCTACGGGACTCGGCCCTTCTGGATTTCTCCCAGCATGGCTTTAGGAGATCTCATAGTACTGAGATTGCCCTTACGGCTGTTGTTAATAACATCCGCTGCCAGGTTGATAAGGGCCATACCACCCTCCTGGTCCTGCTGGACCTGACGGCGGCATTTGACACTCTGTCTCCATCTATTCTGGTTACCCGCCTCAGGGACATAGGGGTCGGAGATCTTCCACTGAGCCCCCTGGCTTCCTTTCTAAATCAAAGGGAACAGAGAGTGAAGCTGGGCCAGTTTCTTTCTGCCCCTAAACCTGTGCATTGTGGGGTCTCCCAGGGCTCTTAATTGAGCCCTACATTATTTAACATCTATATGGCCCCACTTGCCAGAGTAGTTAGATCTTTTGGGCTGGAAGTACTGTCGTACGCTGATGACACCCAAATAATGGTCTCCCTTACGCAGCCCTTGAAGGACTCTGCTTTGAACTTCAGGAACTGTATGGAGGCCGTGTCTCAGTAGATGGTACAGAACTTCCTGAAACTAAACGGGGATAAAACGAGGGTGCTGATCTTTGGGGGCAGCCAGGATATCTGGTCTAAAGACTGGTGGCCTGCCTCTCTCGGGGACTGCTCTCTTCCACATCAGTTTGCTGAAAATCTAGGAGTCCTGGTGGACACTGCACTCTCCTTTGACCGCCAGGTCAGTAGGACTGTTTCCACCTGCTGTGGTATCATCAGGGTCCTCAGAAAGATTGTACACTATCTCTCTCCTGATGCCCGGAAGCTGGCCACTGTGGCACTAGTTTCTTCACGACTGGACTACTGTAATGCCCTCTATGTGGGCATTAATAAGAGCCTTATCCATCGCCTCCAGATGGTCCAGAACGCGGCGGTAAAGATGGTTTTAAACCTTCCTAGACTTGCCTCAGCCACGGCAGAACGGAGAAGCTTGCATTGGCTTCCCATCCAGTCCAGGATCTCTTTTAGGATTGTTTGTCTTGCTTATGGGGCCCTCCACGGCACGGGTGTTGAGGGTTTCAAGTCACTCATTTACCTCTACTCTCCTAGTCGACCCCTTCGCTCCTCCAATAAAAATCTTCTTTAGGTTCCCAGGTTCGCAAAAGCCAAATGGGGAGGCAGAGCATTTGCCTCGGTTGTACCCAGGTTATGGAACTCTCTTACCCCCGAACTCCTGGTGCAACCGTCGATGGCTCTGTTTCATAAAGCACTGAAACTCTGGCTTTTTTCTGAAGCGCATCTGTAAAGTATTTCATTGGTAACTACATATATATGGACCTGCTTAGGCGCCTTGATGCCCTTGGTCTAAGTTGCGCGTTACAAGATTCCCTTCATTCATTCATTCAAAGCCCGCAACACCCAAAGAAGCACTACAATATGGCCAACGGATTGAGCGGCAGGAGTGAATGCGAGAGTAGGGAGCAGATTCCGACATCGAGGGCTGACCATCGAGACTCAAATTGTTCGTTATACTAAGATAGCACTTTGCTCACGGACTATAATAGTATCCAATGCACTTTTTTGATATATTCTTTGCATTATGCAGTTACTGGTATCTATCCTGTCCTACCCGCACTTCCATATATTGTGATTGTCTTATGCAAAATGCATGCTGCTCAAAGCTGCTGCTAATTTACAAGGCTATATAATGCCGGGGTATATGTGATGCTCTACGCTGGTGCCCGCTATATGTCATTGTGCCTACGGTTGGTTAGCCTGATGCTTTATGTCTCGACCAACCCTGTACCAATGGGGGGCTAATGGCTACTAGTGACCCCCAGAAAGGGAATACCCCACAAAGTTCCTATTTGTGTTAATGGCACCCTTAAGTGCCTTTGCTGTTTTGTTTCTATTTCTCTCTTTTTTTTTTTCATTCAGGCATGCAAATGCTCACTTGTTGTTTTGTCTTGTTGGCGGGGAAGCACAGCATAATTTTGTTGCCGGGGTGGGTGGGAGGAGACATTGGGGGTTATGTACCATTCAATTTGCAACGGGCACATCACAAGGGCAGAGTTCGGCTTACAAAACACTCATTTATAGGCAGCAACACCAATTTGTTCATCAACATTATTTGCTATGATGGGATCTAAAGGTCCGATGATTTTGTGGTTAACTTGGAATGTTAGAGGGCTTAGAAACCCTAAAAAGGTGAGGCAAGTTCTCTCATACCTGGATCGTCACCATATCCAGACAGCTCTATTACAGGAGACTCACCTTACCAAGCCGGAGGTTTCAACCATAGCCACCAGGTGGGCGGGAGTGCGGTTGGCTGCATCTTATTCCTCCTACGCGTGGGGCATTATGATACTCATCAAGAGAGGGGTCCCCTTTATACCAATACATGTAGAGGAGGATGAGGGGGGTAGGTCCATAATAGTGCAGGGTACACTGTATGGTACGAGGATGGTTATTATGAACTTATATGGACCAAACATTGATGACCCTGCCTTTTACGATATGCTCTACAAACTGCCTCCCTCAACTCTTATCTGTGGGGGTGACTTTAAAATTGTGTTGGATTCTGCAATGGAGATATCTGGCGGCTGCGACACCCAAGCTTCCGAGAGGGTACATGTCACTCGTATGCGAGTCAACCCTGGTTCCGCATAGATTATTGGTTAGTTATGCAAGACGCCAATTCATGGACAGTACAGATCAGGCATCTACCTAGGACTCTATCAGATCACTCCCCGGTATTTCTCAGCATGACAGTGCCGTCTCACATTCCCTCCCATTTTCAATGGTGACTGCAATCTTCATCCCTCCTCTTTTGCGAAGGAATTTGTGAAGCTATTTCTGACCATTTATCGCATAGCACTGGATCCCTACAGACTGTGGGGACACTCTGGGAGGCTTTTAAAGTGAACATTTGGGAGGCATGCATAGGCCTACAGGTGGGGGTTCTGAAATCTTTACGCAGCACTATGAATGCACTAGAACATGAGTTGTGCGACCTTGAGCGCAATTGTAGTAATACAGCAGATCCGCTACTCTGGCACTAATAAAAACAAAAATCACAGAATATAACGATGTGGCTGATCAAGAAATACGACACGTGTCGAGGCGGAGTAAAGCTAGGTATTATGGTGAGGATGGTAGGCCGGGTAGAGAACTAGCTTGCCGCATGACAGAATCCTGGGACAAGACCTGTATGGTTAAAGCAATCATTGCAGATGATACCACACATTATGACACACCCAATATACCCCAAACCTTTGCAAATTATTATGCCGCTATGTTTACTCATCGACAAACGGCAGATGAGGCAGAACCAACACAATACCTTGATGATATAGCGCTGGTGTGGCTCTCGCCCTGACAGCAAGAGTTTTTGATGCGCCCTTTCACTCTAGAGGAAATACAGGAGGCCATCACCGCACTGCCTAATGAGAAAACGGCTGGTACCGACGGGCTACCAGCAGAGTTTTATAAAAGAATATATAGACATATTGGCCCTGTACCTTCTCAAGTTGTATGTGGAGGTGTATGAAACTCAGTGTCTGCCCCCCACCTTGCGTGGGACGCTTGTGGTCACCCTGTTAAAGCCCGACAAATCGCCGGACAGGTGAGATTCTTATCGACCCCTGTCTTTGATAAAAACATATGTAAAAATCCCAGCAAAAGTATTAGCGACTAGACTGAAGCTACTCCTCCCAGTTATGGGGCTTACCGATCAATCGGGGTTTATTCCAACTCGCTCTACATCCCATAATTTACAAACGCTCTTTGCAGTGGTACATGTATTTGAGCCCACCCTGCTGGCAGTTGCAGTGCTCCTCGGCACTGCAAAGGCCTTCGATTCTATCTCCTGGACATATATGTTTGCAATTCTGCACGGTATGGTTGTGCCATTTATTTGTAATAACTGGATTAAATTGTTTTACACAAATCCTATGGTGCATGTTAGAGTCAATGGTCAACTGTCTGAGGAATTTCGAATACAGCGCGACAGACAGCAAGGGTGTCCGCTATCGCCCTTGCTATTTGCACTGATACTGGAACCACTAGCTTGTATTCTAAGACAACACTATGCACAGGCTGCACTGCATTTTCACCAGTGCCATCTCTATATATGCCGACGACATAGTGTTGTATGTCCATGATCCCGCTATACACCTGGCACAACTCATTATGGAATATATCTGGTTTGAATGGTTCTCAGGACTGGGAATCAACTGGTCTAAATCAGTCATATTGCCTCTCACAGACAGCACACAGCAAGTCGACCTGGTTATCCCTTACAATGGTGTTCTGACACAGTAAAATACTTGGGAATATGGCTCCATAGAGATCCGCAGGTTGCATTACAATCCAACTTGGGCACAGCCATCATGCGCCTTGAAGGACAAGTGAGTCGCTGGATTAAGTTGCCCCTGTCATTCTCAGATCAGATAGCGTTAACAAAGATGGTAATACTTCCACGCTTTCTGTATTTATTTTCAAATATTCCTGTGCATTTAACACAACATTTTTTTGACATGCTCTGCTTCCTCTTAATTACGCTGGCATGGGGTGGTAAGAAGCCTCGACTCAAATGAGAAACACTAAAGTTTCCTTATGATCAGGGTGGTTTTACAGCACCTGATTTTCATCTATACTATCTTTGTGCACAGGCACACTATGCATACTACTACTGGCAGCAGGACCCAGCTTACATTCCCAATGTAGCGGTAGAAGCAGACGCCGTACATCCAATACCGCTTAAAGCCATGATAGTTAATAAACACACGGTATTTGAGAAAGGGGAGTTCGACCCAGTGCAAACTATGGCCAAAGCATGGCAAGAGCTAGGGAAACGTGCACAGAAACTGCCAGTATATGCACCAAGCATGCCGCTACTACACCATACAGAACTCTCTGTTACTGGAGAAACCGTAACGCTCAAACCCCTTAAGGACATGGCTATGACTACCATGGAAGAAGTATTTCCTAGGGGTCAATTTATGACATCAGTGCCTATAATCGCTGGAGAAACTAATGCTGATAAGCGGATGTTTGTTTACACTAGACTGCATTCTGCAATGCGTGTGCTATTTTCGCAATTTCCTGCAGAACCGTCAACACTAGAGGCGCTACAACTTCTATTCAGTGCCACATCATGAGCCAAGCTGGTCACAAGACTGTATCATGCCTCTCAGAGAGATGAGGCCGCTGTAGGAATGACTGCACTGGCTAAGTGGAATGCCATTCTACCAAACCCAATCTCAGAAGAGGAGTGGTATGGCTGTTACCAATTGACTGGGCAGTTAACGGCGAACGGTAACCTAAGATTGGAGCATTGTAAGTATTTACATCAAATATACTACACTCCGGCTCAGCTATATAAGTACGGGTTACATGACACCGCCAATTGTAAGTGATGTGGTGCATCTGATGCTGATTTTTATCATTTAGCATGGCCATGCCCAAAAGTGAATCTGTATTGGGGGTCTGTTACACATATTTTACACTTGATGGTGGAGACGCCCATAGCATGTACTCCCCAACTATGCGTACTGGGTGCAGTCGCTAACATTAAGGCATCTCACAGAAAATTTGGGACCATAGCATTGTTGATGTAGAAGCGCAGAGTGGGTTGGGGGGTTAGACCTTCGCCTACAACTAAACTATGGTTACATGATCTAACTTGCTGTTGGGATCAGTTTACATGCTATGCTGAGGAAATGCCTACATCATCGAAACCTCATGATATCTGGGGTCCGCTTACTGCATATCTGTTGACTGTAATAGATATTTGATGTCCCAAGTTCCCACAACAATGCTTTGCTTTGTATTGTCATTAAACACACTTTGGTTACAGTCATATGTGCATCTACCTGTAAAGCCAAGCTATGTAACTATTGCGTAATGCCAAATGATTTGTACATCTTGTCTATGCCCTGCCAATTACTACTGTTTACATGATTGTACATGTTTTTTTTTTTTTTGAAAATGCACAAATAGAAAAATAATATTAATAATTTGTGCAGGTGTTAGCCTGTGGAGTACATTTTCAGGCACAGGGATTTATTGCACACCCCACTCTACAGAGATTGTGAAATCTTTTCCGACTAAGGCATTAATCATGTTGGTCTCATTGCAGTGCAGTACCATTGATGGCCCTTTCTTTAGTTGGATGGTCTTCAAGCAATAGAGATAGTCAGCAATAGTATTCGTTATTTGGGAGGTGGATGATACAGAACCACCACCAGTGGATTTACACAGCTGTTAATCCTCCTGGCTAATGTTGCCATATGTTTATAGGCTTGGCTGTTGTGAGCCACATCTCATGCACTTTCCATGCATCTTCTCATACTCTTTGATTCCGTTTTTGCTTGGGCTGCATGATCAATGATCATATGCAGGTCTTGACTTCCTTCCTACCTTCACGATACACTGCCTGATGATACCCTCCTCTTCATCTCCAGGTGGTCCAGCGCTTGAATGTGTTGGAATTTATGACAACCACAGCACTGTCTCCTCCATGCCTTCTGCAACCAGATTCCTGCATCTAGGCCACTTAGTCTCAGATCAATGTTTGATGTGCCATTGTGCTGTCTCAATTTCAACCTTGAATGTATGATCAGAAGTCAGCTGGGCTGGATAACAGGTCTCACATTTGCACCACTATCTAATAGACAGAAAACTATAGTAGGAAAGGAACTTTGGAGCTGCCCAGATCCAGCAGAACAACCATGGTCCAAGATGAGCAACCTCATGGCTAACAGATCAAAAGAGCACCCATGGGAACCCACTTCACTAACAGATTAAGTAATTTCTTCCTTTCATGTTTCTGTGGTTATTTAACTATTCGGACTTCTTTTGTGTTTTCTGTGTTAGGTTATTCCTTTTCTGTAGTCACATTTGTTTCATCTGAACGGGCACCCACCGAGGGCCATATTTATCATTATTTCAAGCATGCATTATGCTGCATGCAAGGGACAGGGTAGGAATGTGTCACATCTCCATGGATGAGGCACATTTCAACTCTCTGCCTGCGCTGGCATACAGAGTGCTGCCTAGCTCCAACGCAGGGACCCTTGCACCATGGTACAAGCATACCTGCTTTACAGACAAAATTGCTTTTGTGGAAGAAGGGACAACTTCTTGCACAAAAATAATCCTTTAAGGTTTTTTCTCTTTCTAAGTGTGCTTCAGAATGCAGCACAATTAGAAAGAGGAAAAACCAAGGAGAGAAAAATATATTTCTCCTCATTGTGCCTTCCGTGGGAAGGTGTAGCACTCTGACGCGATCCTAGATCTACCACTATTAGTAAATCTGAGAATGCTTTAGAATCCATATTTGTGCTTCCAAGCCATGCAGGGCCACGCAAGGTGGCCTTGCTTGTCAAATCTCATTATAGACTTTTCGTCACCTGCGTGGTGGAAGAACAAATCTAATGCTTGATAAATATACCATCAAGTTTTACATGATGCTCCTTCTGCACTGGTTTGAATGCTTTGTATTTTTTTTCACATTGTTAAGTGTAGGTGTGGTTTTTATAATTGTTGAGCGATTATTTTTTTGCTTTTGATTTGCATGATTGTTGCAGCAGTTTGGGTGTACTCCTAGTGGTCAATATTTGGTGTAGGTTGTGGTCAGGTCAATTTTCTTTTAATGAGCCCATTGCAACCAGTGTTACTACCATAATTACTCTCCATCTAAAGCATTACAATCTCTCAACCTTCAAATGAGATCCTGAAATACTACAGAAAAAGGGAAAAGTTTCTGCCAAAAGTAACTATGGTAAATATAATTCACAGAGATCATTTAAAGAACACCACCATGTTTTTAATGCTCTGAATAAAATCTTTAAAAAGCGTAAATCAATCAACAACTAGGAAAACATTTTAATTCTACCTGTAAAAAATAAAAGTGCAGAAAAGGGGCTTGAATAAGAAAGAGTACAGTTATCCTACTCCATCAAGGAAAACTGCAATCATCACCAACCATTATCACTATTTTATTAGCAGTTGGAAGTAGCAAGTAGTGCATGCACTCTATGCTACTTTCTTCTCTGAATGTGCATTAAAATTCCAGATGATTCCAAGCCTAGTCAATGTTTGCCACATGGGTCCTCTGTCTTTTCACATTCTTTGAGCACCCCTTCTTTCCTCAAGACAAAGGGGCATCCAGCATATGTTTATCATCATTGCCTCTGCACAACAGAAGCCTTATAGACAACGGGCCTTATTTAGGAGAAGTGACACATCGCTGCATCAAACTTGCGATGCATCACTCCTCAGTGCACCCTCCATGCGACATGATGGATGCGTCATATTTACTTTATGACGCATCATCTCGACAGGAATGACAGATACGTCAGTTTTACTGACGTATGTGTCAGAGCAAAACTGACACATTGATGGGGTGTGTCTGAAAACAGACGCAACTCCATCACTGTGTCTTTTCACATGGAGCAAACCACATGTGAAAGGCCCTGCATCAGTCTTACACCTGCTGTGAGGCAGGAGTAAGAAATTGACGCAATAGCCTCCTAGAAGTGGTGCTCTGAAATCTTCTTGATTTCAATGCTACACTTCTACAAGGCTTTTTGTGGGGGAACGCCCACCTTACATACATTATACATGGCACAGGTATAATGTGGCAAAGGGGTTTACAAAGGGACGCATCTGCCTAGACGCCTCACTTTACAAAAAGGGCGCAACATGGAGCATTTTTAACACTGCTGGTGCGTCAAACAAAAATGATGCACCGGAGGTGCAAAAGTGATGCAAGGGCTTATAAACAAGCCCCAAAGTGTTTCCAATGAATGGATATGACTTGCTCTTTTAGTGCTCCTAGGTTACTACTGAATTTCAAGAGTTTGACAGTAGTATTACAAGAGTAAGTCACAGGAAAACCTTTGTGAATCAGAGCCCTGTTGTTGTTGCTTCACTGTGATTATATCCCTCTTGGCTAGATTAAAGCTCTATGTGTTTCTAGCTCAGAGAGAGCCAACAATTGTGACAAGATCCTTTCCAGTGAGGAAGCAAATCTGCAATGGGTTCCAGGGCAGGCCCTGTGTATCCCTCCCCACATTCTCGTTGACATGGAAGGTTCACTCAGTCTCATGATTTTAGCATTCTTACCTCCGTCATACTCTGCACTCGCTGTATGCCTCAGTGCCTTGTCTGCAACAGTCAACTTTGCCACAAATGCTCTGGGATAACCACTGTAATTTTCTATATACACAGGACAAGGTAAGCGGTGCAGGGTTTTAGAAGGACAAGGACTCACCAACCTCCCATAGAAAAATAACTACATTTCTGTTGAAAGAGACAGGAGAACTGAAGGGGTTACTCCTACATGGAGTCTTTTCTAGTGGAGGAGGTGAGGTTGGGAGAGTAACACAGATGTAAGGAATGGAGTGGTGCGCGTGCGTGCTAGAGATGTTCCTCTGATATGAGACTAGAGTTAGGGGTGATTCTGAGAAATGTGCCTCTGAGGCAAGAAATAAATAGGTGAGTACTGAGGTGGGAGTTAAAACAATGGCGCTCCTTTGTTTTTATGCAGCACTTCATATCACACCTGCCATTTCTAAGCTCTGGAAACAGCAGATGTTACTATTTTTCAATTTAGGGTACCCTCTTCACTAGCCACAAAGGGATGAAATGCTTAGTCTTTCTTGTCCATATTTAAACTATCAGATCACTTTAGTTACTGAAGAGATGTTGATTAGGCCAGAGGAGGCCAGTCACAATTCACAGTAATAAATATTATAAAACAGTTTGCTCCGAAAGACTTTCAGATGGATCCCAACCGAATCCTGAAGAACCGTCATGGTTGCACTCATCAGCAGCAGACTGGACTATGGCAATGGTCTAAATTGGAATCAATAAGATACTCCTTCACAAACTCCACACTGTCCAGAACGCCACAGCCAGACTGATCCTCGACTTCCCCTGTTGCAGTCACATCACCCAACACATGCTCGATCTCCACTGGCTTCCAATCGAAAGAAGAATAACCAGAAAGCTCCTCACCCAGATATACAAGGCCCTTCACAACACCGGACAGCATACCTGAACAGTCGCCTCTCTGAAGGACCGGGTTTTAGAACCCAGCGGCGTCAGGGAAAATGCCTGATACCTTCGAGTTCCCTTGTCTTGGCAAACAGAGACACGGGATACTTCTTGATGACGTCAAAGACCAAAGTTTATTGGCTGCAACCAGGAACAGAGATCTACGAAGCACACACGGGTAGTTCGCTAGAGACTGCACAAATTCAATGAGCGGAGCATGGTCTTTTATGCCAAAAATCAAACCTCAGGTAACATTCCAAATTAGCATCGAGTTCATACAAATCGACCAACAGCAGAGTGACATTTTGAAAGTAGCGTAAGACGACAATCCCATTCTCCGTTGTCCCGCCCACCAGAAATGACCAAGCAAATTCCATATCCTGTTCAGTCAGGCCGGACAAACCCATCATAAACCCTCAACCCAAATCAGTGATTATGTCATAAAGGAAGGAACAGAAACAGATTGGAAGTGAGATAGAAATATGGGAGCAGTGTACCATAAACTCAGGCCTGCCCTACTCTTTGATCTTTATCTAACCAGCTGCTTAACAAGGAACTGGCTCAGCGAGGTCAGCCTCGGGCACGGAGTCAGTTCGGCCAGGTCATTCAGAAGTCAGCTAAGACATACGTGTCTCAAGGACTCGTTCAGCCGTAATCTTCGGCCTATGTGAGGGCAACCACTCAAAATGGCTGCCGTACACAAAATGGAACCCAAAGGTTCAAAATAAATCCTTGAATACAGAGTGTTCTCATAGATCGATTCATGCGAAAACGCTCATACACGCTACACTCCTCATGTGCGGTCTGCTGACACCAAAATCGTCTATTTCTGACGACCTTATTTGAATGGGTTAGGAACACCCGAACCAGACCCACGAACTGACGGAACTACAGCCCCTCCTTTTGCCCTTACATAGGCAATAGACCCAAACCCATGTTAATCTGAATATGGATCTATACTCATCAGATCATCGATGTGTTGCTGTAGCATCATCCTATTACTTAGTACCTCTCTCTGGACAGGTCTCCATGCACACGAAGTAGCACAAAGGCCACAAATAGCAGGAGCACACTGTACACAGAGGCAGAACATAAAAAGGATAGCTAAAACCATTCCAATGACCATCAGAATCTTCCAACCCCAAGTGGATATCAATCCCCATAACCATCCCATCAACGACCAATCTCCTTTGTCCAAATGGACAGAATCAAAGATCTTATGTAGCTTGGAAATGGCCTGGAAAACTGACGGAGCGTTGTCTGGAATGAAAACGCAGCAGCTCGATTGAATCAGTTTACAAACTCCACCTCGGTCTGCTAATATGACGTCCAGGGCAACTCTATTTTGGAGTGTCATAATTCTATCCGACTGGAGCTCAGCAGTCAGGTTACTAAGGGCACCCGCAGTTTCGACTATGGTGGACTCAACCACTCTCGTCAACTGGCGAATATTCCTGCTGTTAGCCATCGGTCCCCAGAACGGCAGAAAACCCTAAAGAAATCTCCCAACTCTTGCCCTGCAATGTCTTCTTGGCTCAAGACACCTCTATCAACTCTCGTCTTATGGTAATCTGCTGCAGCTGTAAAAGTGGGAGGCAACAGGAAAGAAACAAATCATGTGCCCGAAAAATCAGGGGGCAACCATGTATATGCTTTGTCATAGCAAACAACGTAGGTACCCTTAGCAGCTAAAAATGCTGGGGAAGACTGGGACGTAAATACGTAGGTATCAGTACAAACGCTCTTCCCTAACTGAGCTCTCGGATTCTTGCCATTACTCTGCAGACAATAGCGACCCTGATGGGGCACTATCCAAATCGGTGGAGAACTTTTCGCTCGCTGGTTAACACTCAGACTAACTCCATATCCAGTAACATTCCAACCAATATATGCTAGTGTCTCATCTCTCTGGATAGTCTCGTAGGAATCTATACCTCTAATCATGTCTACTATACCCTTGACCAAAGCACTATTCTTCGGATTGTCTTTCGGTGAACGTAAGGGATAGACACTATGGGCATAAATAAACATCATTCTGTAAGCCCAAATCGAACCATTTAAACTGAAGGGCAAAACTAAGTATTGAATACCCTTATCGGTCGTATGGGGCATTAGACCACAGATCCAACAGTTTGTCGTATTCATCACTAACTGGTGTTGGTGCAAAAGTTGAATAAAGGAATTATTGGCAAATTCCAATTGTCTAACTACCTCGTGTTCAGGCAAAGGATGAAAAGAATGAGAAGAAATAGTAGGTGGATTTGTAGGTTGCACAGTGGGATTAAACGCTACTTTAAAAGAGAATGTCACATAACCGATTATGAATACCATTAAACTCAATAACAAAAACAAACACAGTATTATAAAACGTTTCGTTGTGATCAATTTGCATAACTTCTTTCTAAAAATCATTGTTCGTGCATGTCTCTCCAACTCAAAGAAATCAATCCTAAACTAAATATGCTGCTCGCGATGGTAGGGTGTTCTATGTTAAGGAATGCCTCGGTCAACCCAGGGCAACTCCCTTAGGCCAACCAGAACCCTCGACCTAGTGTCTCAGGCTTGCACTCCAAAGACTTTCGGCAACCGCGACCCTACAGCTGAACCCGGATGGCGGTTCGAAAAACAAAAATGAGTAGATCCTTGGTGGAGAGTTAACCTGCAAACAGAAAAATCATAAAAACTTTATTTGATGCTTTATTTGTCCATGACTCTCGGTCGCAAATTATAGCGGCTTCTTCCAGGCAATTCTTGATCTTTAAACAGGAGGTCAGGCTCAATAGTGTTCAATCGATTCGAAAGAGGCACAGTTTCTTGTAAAAGATCGTCACTTTGTCTCTCAGAGTTCGTACCAATCAGACTAGCATCGCTGAATGGCACAAATCGTGGAACAAAGTCTGTTTCAGAGTCTGGAAGTCCTTCCTGGACCCACTGATCGTACGATAAGGGCAACGGAGCCCGCTTGCAATGTGCGCCGTGGATCCAGTGTTTCTTGCCTTGTACTCGAATCGCAGAGCGTGTAGACAGGAGCACTTGGAAGGGTCCCGTCCAGCGGGGCTGATCGTTCTTGCTCCGCTGAAAATTCTTAATGAAGACCCATGAACCAGGTTCAATAGCGTGGTCTGGATCTTCAGAAGGTTGTGGGAGGCTCTCATGCACCTGTTGGTGTAAGACACGCAATTTAGTCGTCAGTTCGCGCAAGTAATCAAGCAACACAGGGTACTCGATCTCACTAAACTTTGTTGGTCTTGGTACGCCCCAAATATTCGCCGGGCGACCAAACACAACCTCATACGGACTCAAACCCATTCGCGAATGCACAGTCATTCTTGTTGACAAAGCGCTAAGGGCAAAGCATCTGGCCACGGTAGACCAGTGCTCGCTTGAATTCTGGCCAATTTTAACTTCAAGGTGCCATTATAGCACTCAACTAAACCAGCTGATTGGGGGTGATTTGCTTTTATTAGGGCTTTCGCTGTGGACAAGGCAGTATTGTCCTTAAGGGGATAAGCTTCTACCCATCTAGAAAAGGAGCAAAGAACCACTTAAACATATTTCAGATTGTTGCATCTCTCCATATGAATAAAATCTAGCTGCAAAGCCTCGAACGGATATGTAGGAGGAGCAAAATGACCAGCTGGTGTTGGAGTTCCCTTAACAGGATTCCCGCATTCTGCCAAACCGGAGCCAACAACTTGCAAATCCCTTTCACGCTGATATGTGCCATGCCGTGAGCCATTGTAACAACTGGAAGCACATACGCGTCAGGCAACAACCATCTCTGATGCTTGGACAAATCAGTCCAACAACCATTCGAATCCAATCTACCCTTGCTTTCTCTCCATTCATTCAGCTCTTTCTCTGTAGCTTCAGCTTGAATGGATTTCACACTTTCAATCGTATCTTCACACATACTCGTCTCTGGAACCCATCTCACCGGACTTGCAACATACATTCGACTCATCACATTTCTCGCAGTTTCTTTCGCAACTTCATCCGCAAACGCATTTCCGCGGCCAAAATCTTCAGTAACTTTCTTATGGGCACTGCATTTGACAATCGCTACTTGCAACAGCAAAGTAAGAGATTCAAGGAGTTCATTCACCAACTGTACATGCTGGATCTTTGTTCCATGCGAAGTCAAAAACCCGCGTTCACGTCACAAACGTCCAAAGCTATGAGCCACGCCAAAGGCATATTGGCTATCGGTGTACACATTCACTCGTTTTCCTTTCGCCAACACACATGCTCTCGTTAATGCAATCAACTCTGCTGCTTGTGCTGAATTATGGGGAATACGTGCAGCTTCAACAATCGTATGCAAAGTCATGACAGCAAATGCTGCAGTCGTATCTCCATTCGGCAACTTAAAACACGAACCATCAACCCACAAAGTACCATCACACTCAGGAAGAGGAGTGTCCCTAAGGTCTACTCTCCCTTTCATTTCTTCTTCAGTTCTTAAAAAAAACAGTCATGCCGTTATTCAACATCTGTCTCAACTGCAATTGGCAACAACGTGGCTGGATTCAACGTGTTGCATCGTTTAATGTGTACGTGACTCGTTAACAACCGAGCACTAGTTAAATGCTGTGTCTTCGTACGGTTCAACAAGGTATCCACTGCATGTGGAACCATGACCATTAACGTGTTGTCCATAACTAAACCAGCAGATTGTCGAATTGAGACAGCCGCTGCCGCCGTAGTTCTCAAGCAACTTGGCAACGCTCTAGCTACAGGATCTAAAGTCGATGAAAAATAAGCACACGGACGTTGCTTATCGCCAAACTGCTGAGTCAACACTGACAATGCACATCCCTCTCTCTCATGGACATGCAATGTGAAAGGCTTACTGTAGTCGGGAGTACCCAACACAGGAGCCGAACACAACGCGTTGCGTAATTCGGAAAAACTCTTCTGACATTCGTCAGTCCAAGGAATAGGATTTGGAGTATCCTTAACCGTAAGAGCTATCAAAGGCTTCGCTAACAATGAAAAATTAGGGATCCACTGTCTACAGTACGACGTAATACCCAAAAACGCACGTACTTCTCTTTGTGTCGTAGGCACACTCATTTTCGCAATAGCTTGAATTCTTTCTGGGGTCAATTTCCTTCCCTCCTTCGATAAGAGGTGACCTAAGTAGGTTACTTCTTGTCGACAATATTGCAACTTGGAGAGAGAAACTTTGTGATGAAAATCAGACAAGTGGCGTAACAACGACAAAGTAGCTTCTCTACAAATCTCCTCAGTATCAGCGGCAACTAGCAAATCATCAACATATTAGATAAGGGCTGCACCATCAGGTAAAACCAACAGATCAAGTTGTGTCTTTAAAGCTTGACTATAGATTGATGGACTCTCGCAATAGCCTTGAGGAGCGAGCTTAAAGAGGAAACTTTGTCCTCCTAAAGAGAATCCAAAAATGTCCCTACTCTCCATGGCAATCGGGATACTGAAGAAAGCATTCTTCAAGTCAATCACTGAAAACCATGTGGCTGTAGCCGGAATCAGAGTCAACAACGCTGTTATATCAGGCACAACAGGAAATTGTGGAACAACAATCTTGTTCACTTCGCGAAGATCGATGACAAACCTATATACTGGAGGCTGTGAAGAATCAGTCCTCTTCAGGACAGACAAAACGGGACTATTGCACACATTACCTCTTGTTTCCTTAATAACACCCTTCTCAATTAGATCGTAAATGATCGCTAAAAGTGCACGCTCACCATCACTCGAGATACGGTACTGTGGAATGCACGGCAACTTAGCATTCACTTTCAGTGTCACAACATATGGAGGAATTTCCAGTAGGCCCACATCATTCGGACCAGTAGCCCACAATGAATCTGGTAACAAAGACAATTCAGATGGAAGACTATCTTTCGATATATACATCGGAGAGATCACACTTTTTACCCAAAGTAAGATGTATTCCTGACGGAGAACAATACAGCGTCGCATACAATCTCTTCAATAAATCCAATCCCAACAAATTCTCATTACAACCTGTAGTCAAAATGAGGGGTGCTTCAAACTTACAAGGACCAACAGAGAGAGACAATGGAGCAGAAATCAGATTCGTAAAGGGGGGGCCAGAAAAACCTACACCTACAGAAACATTATCAAAGCCAGACAAAGGTGCGCCAGGGAGTTTAGAGTGCATAATTGAACTCTTTGTAGCACCAGTATCTAGCATAAAAGGTTCCGACACACCTGATGCAATCACTTCTACATAGGGTCCACTCTGATCTACGGGAACTGAAACAACTCCCTCTCTTTGTCCACGGCTGTCCTAACAATCATTACCATGCACTTCGTCACCTTCAACATAGTAATCATCCATGTAATACTGTGCTGTCCTACCAGACGAACCTTGCTGTTGATCAAAACTGTTCATCGAGTTCTGTGGAGGCAAAGGACGTACGCTCTGTCCGCGACCTCTACCTCTAGGCACTTGTTGAGCACCTCGACCTCTAACACCAGAAACACCATTCGTGCGCTGTAACAAAACCGGACAACTATTCTTGAAATGGCCCTCTTCTTTGCAATAGGCACACTGATTAGGCCCATACAGAAAACACTGTTGAGAAGACTCGTTCCTTTGCGAGTTTCTCGAATATTGCTGAGGTTGCTGATAATCGCGCTGACTATTAGTACGGGGTGGATAAGCTTGTTGTAGAAGAACTTTAGTCTTCAATTCCTTAGTCTTCTTATCCTCTTTCTCTAACTCATCTTTGCGCCTATTCTCATAGTACTGAGCCGTAGCCAAAATCTGCGCTGACGTAGAGACTGCCCAAGCACTCTCGTAATCCTTTAACTTAATGCACAACTCGGGAAGAAATTATGTACGAATTTGTCGACAAACAACCTCTGGCCACCCTCGGTAGCCATATCCTGACCACTATGATCTACAAATGTCTCTTCAAACCGCATGAAGAAATCGGACACAGTCTCGTCTTTCTTCTGCTTACATGCAGACAACTTGTCCCAATTAACACGCACTTCGGGCATCAAAGTCTTCATATAGTTAATAATCCTACTGGGAAGTTGAGTGATAAGATCTTCAGGCTTCTCACCTCCAACTTGTCTATCATTGGCAGCAACAATATTAACCCAGGTATCACCCAATTCATTATCATGATCCGTATGTCGAATCACATTCCAGATAGGCTGTGGAACTACATTACCAAACAACATGTCCATGACCGCTAAATTCATGACGCACAAACCCACAGTTTGAGTGAGTTCTTTATAATATCCTGCCGGATTTTTGGGGGCGGATCAGGTAAAGACTGCTTCATCGCTAGAACTTCAAAACGCTTCCAAGGAACATGTTCCCAAACACGCTGGAAGTGTGCAACAACAGGTGGAACAGCATTTGCTTCAGCAGGTCTCCAAACTGGAGGAACCTCACGCATCGGATATTGACGTGCTTTTCTCCTAACTGACGAATCAGACTCAAACAACCGCTCAGAAGGAGCATCACTACGAAACGACAACAACGTTGCAATTGCTCTCTCAATGTCACTAAGACTCACAATGGTCCCTTTCGCAAACTCGGAACGCAATCGATACAATTCTTCAGGAGCTTTACCCACTTCGTCAATCCATTGTTCATGAAGGAACACGCACATCATTTCAAAGACGTACCGTTGCTTTGGTGCTTTCCATTGCCGGAAAGCATCCATAATACCCTCAAGATCATACTGAGAAGTGTACGTTACCCATCTACGTGCCATATAGTCCAAAACTACACGTTCATCTGTATCAGGCAATTGACCACGTGATTGTCTACACTCATTAACACCTTCGCTGCTATTGATATTTTCCTCGGTGCTGAATTTTTGGAAAGCCCATTGTTCATGACAAGCTCAGCTCGTCATCAGCACAGCTCCACTGTGCCTCATGACGAGCTGAGCTCGTCATGAGCATCGAAGGGGTTAACAGGAGACATAGCCAATTGTCCCAACAAAAGAGAAAAAAAAAACAGAAAAAGCAGCAGTCATGCGCTGTCTAGTAGAAGGAGAAGATGGAAGAATAAGGGAAGACGGAACAATAGTAGAAGAATCCAAAGTCGGAACAGAAGGAGCATTAAGGACAAGCGTAGGAGTAGCAGGCAAAGGGGGAGGCAAAGTTGGCGGCCCCTGAGGAGGCTGCGCCAAAGTAACAGCAACCAACGGAAAAGTAGCTGGCTGTGGAGGATTCGCAGGTGGCATAACAACTGGATGTTGCACAGCCACAACTGGTGGCGGTGGTGCCGTAGCACTCTGTGCATAAGGGGGTGGCGAACTCAATAAATGCGACATTAAAGGATCTTTCGCAAGATCTTTCTTGTCTTCCTGTTCTTTAGGCTGTAAAACTGGGTAGCATCTATCTACCGCTAACTTATTCACTCTAAGCATCTGCTCGCTCTCTTGCTCTTCCTCATTATCCCTATATGCAACAGCAGCTTGTACCATTGACATACCTCGTTCTCGTTTATTCTTATTCGCTAATTTAATTTCTTTCTGTTTGGCTTCTTTGCGCCATATGCGGAAAGATTCAAACATTGCCGGCCGGGCTTTCTTCTTGAATAACTTCACTTCGAGATTGTCTAAAATCTCAGTCTCAAAACTACCGTAACGGGGCCACTGTAGGACACCGTCTTTCCTCGTGTACTTTACCCAGATATCATTATAACTAATAAGGCTCACACCATATTTCACGTATAATTCATATGTAGGTTTTCCAATTGGAGGAACCGGACACGAATCCTCTAACCGGGAATCCTTAGAACAACCACAACTAAACAACTTTGCAAGTCTGACCAGGCATCTTGCTCACTAGTCTAGCTTCAAACTACAAGGGAAATCTCAAAACGATAGTCTCGCGAATACACGAGTCCCTTGGCTTTGGGGCCTACAGGTACCAAATCAAAGCGATCCACTAAAGGGATACCAAAAACAAACTAAGAACTAGGAGACGCTCCACTCATACTTAACTGAAATGTCGATGGCGTCACCAGAAGACCCGTCAATCGTCTCGCTCTACAAATCGTCTAAGGCTCCAAGGCAAGGCGACAGTCAGGGCAGCAGTCCTTTGTAGCCGCCGGAAGGTGGGGAACCTCGCAGCAAAGACTTTCGGACCACGCCGACATAAAGGGGTCGATGAAGTGGTAGGCCTTTCCTCCAGAATTTCCACACGAAGCTCTCCACATTCTTCGGGCTTGGACCGGTACCGCTGGAGTCGCCCTACGTTGGGCGCCAACTGAAGGACCGGGTTTTAGAACCCAGCAGCGTCAGGGAAAACGCCTGATACCTTCGAGTTCCCTTGTCTTGGCAAACAGAGACACGGGATACTACTTGATGACGTCAAAGACCAAAGTTTATTGGCTGCAACCAGGAACAGAGATCTACGAAGCACACATGGGTGGTTCGCTAGAGACTGCACAAACTCAATGAGCGGAGCATGGTCTTTTATACCAAAAATCAAACCTCAGGTAACATTCCAAATTAGCATCAAGTTCATACAAATCGACCAATAGCAAAGTGACATTTCGAAAGTAGCGTATGACAACAATCCCATTCTCCGTTGTCCAGCCCACCAGAAATGACCAGGCAAATTCCATATCCTGTTCAGTCAGGCCGGACAAACCCATCATAAACCCTCAACCCTCAACCCAAATCAGTGATTATGTCGTAAAGGAAGGAACATAAACAGATTGGAAGTGAGATAGAAAGATGGGAGCAGTATACCATTAACTCGGGCCTGCCCTACTCTTTGATCTTTATCTAACCAGCTGCTTAACAAGGAACTGGCTCAGCGAGGTCAGCCTCGGGCACGGAGTCAGTTCGGCCAGTTCATTCAGAAGTCAGCTAAGACATACGTGTCTCAAGGACTCGTTCGGCCGTAATCTTCGACCTATGTGAGGGCAACCACTCAAAATGGCTGCCGTACACAAAATGGAACCCATAGGTTCAAACTAAATCCTTGAATACAGAGTGTTCTCCTAGATCGATTCATGCGAAAACGCTCACACACGTTACACTCGTCATTTGCGGTCTGCTGACACCAAAATCGTCGATTTCCGACGACCTTATTTGAACGGGTTCGGAACACCCGAACCAGGCCCACGAACTCACGGAACTTACATCTCCTTCCACACAGCCAAAAGACGCCTGCAATCAGCCCAGCTCTCTCTGGCGACCGTCCCTCATATCAAGAAGACTAGAACGGAAGGAAAGTCCTTTGCCTTCCTCGCAGCCAAAGCCTGGAATATCCAACCCACTCCAGCAATCTCACACTTTGCCCCAGTTCAGGAAGGACCTCAAGACCTGGCTCTCTGGATGACCTTGGCATACTATGGAGCCACCCCTCCCCCAGCACCTTGAGACCTTCATGAGTCAGTAGTTGCACTTTACCAACCCCTGATTTATTGATGAAAGGCCAATAAAAAAACATTGAAAACAAATGAGCAAAGATGACAACAAACTCTTAGAGGGCATGACCCTTAAGACTGCTCTGCACTTTTGCTTCTTCCTCCGCCCTCATTTTGCAAGTATGTTCTATCTGTGCAGACAAAGTGAGCATTGTAAATGTACACACTACTTTTAATAGCTCAGGCCTACAATACTTCTCTGTCTGAAAGTAGTACAAAGTCAGATGAAAACAATAGCAACATATAACAATATGTGAAGAAGAGAAGAAGTGAGTCCCTGAAGGATTTTTAGGTTTGGTATTGGCCAAGACCTTTTAAGTTTACTAAAATGATATATAAAATATACTTATTTAAAGGGACTTCAAGCCATCCCACTTCATCCATTTGTCTATTGTGCTAATCTCATTTTTCTTCTGTCCACTACAACATACTGCATCGGGCAATGGATCAGCCATTGGCTATTTCAATGTGAGGGACAACATTTTGCTCTTTCATAAGAGCACACCTTCACACAAAGTAGTTTCCTTCACTGCTAGGGGCTTCTTTAGCAATATGCACCTTTTGAGACCAAAAATAATGTTTCTGATTTTAGCCAAAGCATTTTTTTATAGTGCCATGTCAGGTCCTCCAAAAATAAAGTAAGAAAAAAATGACAAACAAAACTGCATTGTAGGGCAAAAGGCTGGCAGCCAAAGCAAGACCTATTGGCGTTACCAATGCTCAACAGTTGCATTTTGAAATGCATTGTCAGAAGATATCAGGCAATCTTTATTAATGCTCTCTTTAAACAAAGTTTTAATAGCAAACTTGCTCAGATACTGTTCCTGAATCCTCGTGTCAACCTCATTGTTTTTAGGTACCCTCCTCCTTTGTTACTGAATTCATGATGTTATATGTTTAGTATGTTAATATGAATGGTAAAGGCCAATCTCAAACATACTGTCATGCATTGGACACATACTCATCAATACAAATTATGCAAACATAAGTGGATGTCTATAAATTTCCTTTAAAAGTATGCACTTAATTTTCTTTTAGTAGCTGCGTTCCAATGTAATACTGTCCCTTTTCTTAGAACATTCCACATTCCACTCCACCACCACCTCCATGCTTGTGAAATTCCTTCCAAACCCTCTAGGAATTCACGTCAAGCTATAGTGAACACTGTCACAGATAAACATATGGAGACGCTTGTCTGCTTGGTTGGAAACCGACGACTTCTTTCCCAACACGGAAGGATGCGCACACGTCAGCAGGGCTTAGTCTGACAACAACCTGGTTATGCCTACTCCAAGTTGCGTGGGGGTGAAGCAAACTTCTGCTCAACCTTTAGGCCGTCATGGAACAAGGAAACCCTACATCAACTGGATAATCACTATCCGTCTCCTCAAACAAAAATATATATGTGTGTTGTGACAAACTACCCGTGCTCACCTAAATCAGTTTTCAGACGGTGACAGAACAAAACTTGATGCCCCCCCCTCCCTGCAAAGTACATGGGGCCTCATTTATGAAAAGTGACGCATCGCTGCGTGAAAACAACGATGCGTCACTTTTCACTGTGCACTCCTTGCAACATGAATGATGCGTCATATTTAATGTATGACGCCTCATGTTGCAAGGACTTACAGATACGTCAGTATTTCTGACGCATCTGTAAACGCAAAAGTGACGCATTGCTGGAGTGTGTCACAAAAGTGACGCAACTCCAGCAATGCGTCCTTTCACATGGGGAAAGCCCCATGTGAAAGGGCTTGCGTCAGTCTTACGCCTGCTGTGAGGCAGGCGCAAGATTTTGACGCAACAGCATCCTAAAAGTGACGCAGTGAAATCTCATAGATTTCGCTGCATCACTATTACGAGGCTTTTTGCTGGGGAACGCCCCCTCTGCATACATTATCCCTGACGCAGGTATAATGTGGCGCAGGGGTTTAAAAAGTGACGCATCTACCTAGATCTCAACAAGGCGCATTTTTTACGCCGCTGGTGCGTCACAAAAAGTGACGCACCGGTGGCGCAAAACTGGCGCAAGGCCTCATAAATAAGGGCCATGGAAGGGGGCCTCCCAGCTTTGGACCAAGTCAGGAGGTCTCAGGTCAGGGGCCTGCTGCCCGTGCACTGTTTCAGAGCGGGCCCCAGGACCGCTCCCGGGAACCTTGGGTGCTGTCGGGGCTATTTTTACGCCACTGTTTTGAGAAGCAAATTGAAGCTTGGTTTTTACTTTCCATTCTGGGGTAGATGTAATATTTAATTCATCTTTAGAAACATAAAACTGCCTGTTCTAGAGTGTTAAGAAGGAACAAAGGTTTGTTTAAGATATTCTAGCCAGAACTACTACAGTTTGAGAGTTATGTCGGAGAACAAAACAAAATCCACTCATCTTTTGACAGTAAATTCCTTTATGTGAACATTAACATTGTATTGTAAGTCACTTTTTATTCCATAAAAGTACTGGGTCTACGACGTTTTGTCTATATATTGTCACAGATTGCGTCAACAGCTAGCAATATACTTAGAAAAATGATATGAGGTCCTGAATTTGATGTATTACATCACTCAGATATTACTTTCGTGCACACTGTATTAAATCGGGCAAAGCCTGAACGACACTGGCATAAGTAATGGATATGTTTAAGTGGTTTTGTTTGTATTGTAGATTAATATAATTAAGAAAACTGATGTCACTGTATTTATGATATCTTCATAATACAATAAAACTGCCTCAAGCTTACTATAATTTTTCTGATTTAAAGTTGAGAAAAAGTGTACATGGTCTTTTCCTAATTATGTGAATACCAAGCAAATGGATTGTTTTCAGTTTGCATACTTTTAGCTCTCGGGCAAAAAAGTATGTAAGAAGAAAACTTATTCTGTTTAGTTTCCTCCTAGACTAACGGCCAAAAGGACGCAAAAGAACACTTGCTTGATTTTTGCATCAGTGCACTGTTGAAGCCATTTTGCCTTGGGTATGCTTTCAGCAGTGCTGAAAATAGGAGCACTGTAATTTACAACGAGTCTTTAAAAATAGTGTACAATGATGTCAGCAGCTCAGAGCTCGAATGCTGGATTTCCAGCTTGACCGAATTTTGTGTTTCTAGGCAAATCACTGCCCTTCCTTATGTTTTATTTCCCCATCTGCAAAACATATTAGAACGGCTGTAACATTTATGGGAATTACGCTTTATTGAACTTTAACATTGGTTTGAAGTGGTAAACGAATAATAAAACCAAAATGAGGTTGAAATATCTGACAGTTGTGTCTTTTCATTTTTTATATTTATTTGTATATGTTCAACACTCTTTGTATCCCTCTTTACACGCTGAATAAACTGACACATGGTTAGAATTTGCCCTTAATTGCCTTTTTTCAATATGTGATGAACGATTCTGGATTCTTTATATACGTTCTCATGAGTGCCACCATTACAGCTGAAATTCTAGGTCACTAATATTTTGAAAACGTGCAGGCTTTTCATGTTTACTGGTTGATAGGTTTACATAATTGCTGTCTTCTCAACGGATCTCAGGGAGTAGGACTAAAAATTAAGTCTTTTTAAAACCGGGTCGTTAATATTTATTTGGAATTCTCTGACACCTATTAATACCGACTTTTTACATGTTAAAACTGCCATTTTTGAATCCCGAAAGAATTGAAAAATAAAATTAGATTTACTATTATGATTTGTCAACATCTCTCTAGTCTTTTGTTTCCAAATGCTTTGTTAAATTAGTATCATTTCCTGCCTTACCCACATGTGCACATCTTCATGTACACGGTAAATTGAAGCTTTGAATATTTGTCATTCTTCGCCCCTTCTAAAATATTAATTATTGAAGCGGAATGTCATTTTCATGAGAGAACAAAATCAGCAATTATTGTGATTGTATTGTGATGTAATTATGTGACTGGTTTCTTGTCACCAGAATTAATAATATTAATTATACTAACTCTTCTACTACTATGAAAATGTTAATATTAATAATAATTATTATTATTATTTTAATAATAATAATTATAATTATAATGAAATACAACAAAAACAAAGCAACTAAACAAGACCAACAATAATTATATCAATTATATTCAATAAAAACTATAACAAATGCCAACAAAAGCAAATAAACAAGAAGAGGATGATGATGATCCATAAGTATATACTCATCCACTTTCACTGGATTAAGATGTTTTGTTGTATCATTTAACAAATGTATATATATATATATATATATATATATATATATATATATATATATATATATATATCGTGAACTGATGTGCTGTATCAACCTTTTTGTTTCAGTTTTGGTGGTTGTTTTCTGCATCGTAATGACACTTAGGGGGATATTCACAAGGAAGTGGCGGAAAGAGGCGTTAGCCTTCTTGGCTTAACGCCTCTCTCCACTACTTCAGAAAAGCAAGGCTGCACCATGTTCACAAGGACATGGTGCAGCTTTGCTTTTCCCCCTGCAATGGCGCAAAGTTTCACAACTTAGCGCCAACGCAGGCACCCTTGCACCATAGTGCAAGGTGTATCTGCAAGCATGGAGGTTTGTTTATGTACAGGAAGGTGTCCCTATCTGTACATAAACAAACCATGGCATTTTGTATTTTCCATGTGTGCTGCACAAGGCAGCACACATGGAAAATGCAAAAACGAGGAGAAATAAAGCATTTCTCCTTGTATCGCGAAATTAAGACCAGGGTTTTCCTGGTCTTACGTTTGAGGTTAGATCCTATTTGCGCTGCATTTGTGACTAGGGAGAAGCGTAAATATCAGTGGTTGTTGCGGTGGAACTTCCTCCACAACACCAACTGCACGCCCCTTTCATGCTAAACACAGGGTTAAAGGGGACCTATTCACAGGGCAGCATTAAGCCACTTAAGTGACGTTGTGGCGGCGATTGGAGCATGTGAATATGCCCCTTAATGTCTCACTCCTACGTGGGTGTGCTTCCCTTATATTAACATGAATTTTTTTCTGAAATGATCAGTTTACAGCCTTTGTTAAATTTTGAATAAATTGCTATTATTTTCTATTGATGAATACTGATGAATTGGGTTTGCTATTCTATAGCATATTTTATGACTGAAACAGTATTTACATTAAGAATAATGACACAATTACTGGCACTACTTTAGATTAAAGATTTTAATACAACTAATAATAATCACTCTCCTACTACTATTAAAAATATTTATATCGATGCTAAACTAATGTGCAGGTGTGCAGGCCTGCATGTGAACTTGTAAAAAACCGATCCTGAAGTATCATACTATGTTAAATAATGTTCTGTTTAAGTGATCCACAAAAGGGAAATGTCCCAATCAAAGTGTAGTAGCACTGCTATTATACTGTTCAATACACCCCTCTGTGTTTATGTCTCATAATGCTGGACCCTACTCTGTGCTTGTACATATTCTGAATGCATTTTGTCTTGCTGTAGATTTAAGTATACGTTCTAAGTTAAAGTTTTCCAACCTAATGTTGTAAATCATTATGTGAAATGCAGTCAAATATTTTCCAACATTAAAATTGCATTACTATGCAATGTCAATGTTGTGTGTAGCAAACTGCATGTTTATTCTTTGCATTTTCTCTCAAGTTATCTATTATTCTATTGCTCATCTCCATTTTCTTTTCTAATACAATTTTTTTAAATTGTAAATGTTGGCATGATTGTTAGGTCTGATGTTGTTTGAAACATTTTGATTGTAATAAAATTATATGAATAATGTCCTTATTTATAGGGGATTTCAGGCAGCTCTCTTCATCCACTGGTCTGTTATTGTGTCATTCACATTGTCTCATGCCAAACACAGACAAAGACAAGAGATTAAAAGCCAAACAGAGGCTATTGGCTTTGTCATTGCTGTTTCTTCTGTTTTTGTTCATATGTTTTGCTGACATATTGTGTTGTGACCTCTTAGTATATTATATTGTATGTGTTTAAGTTGTCCATACATCATCCATGTGTACCAATGTTACCCTAGAGAAGAAAACAAATGTGGTGCAACTTCCGGCATTCATTAAAAATTACATTTTCAGCAAACAAGGAAAAATAAAAAAAACTGCTAACTATACAGAAATATTTTGAAGTATCTTTGCTTAATGCTTGTGCCCTTAAACTACAATTAAGATCACTCAAATAGGACATTTAAAAAATAGTTATAGTAATATGCTTGGTTGCCCCTAAACCACAATCTTCTCTCTTAACTTCAACACACCCATCCATCGTGTTTTCATTTATTCATGTATTAGGTTTGTTAAGTCCATTTGTGCTGCTGTGAGATCACTTTGCAGTAGAGTCACAGCTAGGGGTAATAGGATTGATTTGCCCTAATATGTTCAGAAAGGTCAGTTGATGATGAAATTGTACTAGGAATCCTGTTGATGCCGAATCTGTGCCAGCTGCATGGCTGCAAGTGGTGGATGTCCTCTTTCTGGATATTTATATGCTGCTAGCATGCCTGTAATCACTGGGTAGTTCTGGTTGTTGTGACAAAGCTTTTGGATGTTGGGCCCAACGCCAGCTTAATAAGGTTGGTTGGACCTAGGATTTGAGGGCTTGTTTGGCCCAAAAATTATTTACAAATGTGTAGTGCATCTCTTTGATTGTTTCTATATGCATGAGTGTTGTGAACACCTTTTGGGCTCCTTGAGCTTGTTGACTGACTGCAGACAATTTATGTCAATACAGCGAGTTTTAGGGCTTTTAAGAGAGGCCATAGCTTTATGTGAGAAAGCTGGGGTGTAGTAATTGGTAGTGCAGTGGCACCAAGCCAGGGGCCTGAGGAGGCCACTGTATCCCAATTAGGGCTATTTTCTTCCACCTAACTGGAGGAAGGGCCCATTCCTATTCATTCACTAGGGCCAAAGCCAGCCTTGCTACTCATTGTGTGAAAGAGTTCCTGGGAGTATTCGGTTTAAGATTGCACACCTAACAACAGTAAACAACAAATCATTCTCGATTTCAACCCGTAGTATGAATAATTGACAGCTAGAGCGACAGGCAGATTTAACTGCCCCGTTGAAATCAGCGATTTAGCGATTATTCCTGCACAAGCCTGACGTTTTTAATTTGCTGGAAGCACCACATCTTAAAAATGAATGCAGATGCAATATTTCTCTTTAAATAAGTGGCATTTACAATTAGCTTGAAATGCATATTTTAAAAGTAAAATGGATTTCAGAATCTATATTTCATTGCCTCAGTGGATCCCGGTGTTTGTACAGATGGGGCAGTAATGCCATTGAACACGCGCCAAATACAGTCGGTAAATTAACGCGCAGTTCTCAGAGCTCATCAATTAGTTAATCAAAACAGAGCGCAGAAATGTTCGTAGAAAACATCTGTTTTGCCTTAAGTAATTAACAGCTCCAACATATCAGAAAAAAAACCTTTTTGAGGAGAACCTAAGTATAAACTTCCCAATCATTTTTCATTCGGTTGAACATTTATTACAGAATCGGAAATACAGCTTAGTATTTAAACTGTTGTCAGCTATATATTAAAGAGTTGTTGTTGTTTATTTGAACTGAAGCCCCAAAGATTCGTATGTAAACCATGTGAAAAGTGACGAATTTCGCTAGAGACATTGGACATGTATACAATGCAAAATGCACAATTTTGACAACACTGTTCAACTGTGACCCTAACACAATAATATTTTTGAGAACACTGTGCAGTGGTTTTTTCACATGATAAAAAGTTTGTTGTCTGTAATGTTTTCATTTCCAGCATGGAACCTTGTCATACAGGCATTCAGCAGCAAATCCGCCCTGCAATCTCTTAATAGCTCTTCAGAGCTTTTTGCAATGACCGGCTTGCTAAAATGCAAGGAGCATCTGCCATTTTGAAGCCACATAATATACAAGAACACACAAGCTTGATGTATTATTTGCATGGCTAAAATGAAACTTATGACCCACAATCTGTCATTTTCTTGTCATAATTCTGTATGTTGTCTGTTTTATTCCCCAGGTAATTGAGGGAGTGTAAAGCAGGGGCTTTGTTAAGTCCTTGGCCAGCTGCGGATGTGTCCAGCTGAAGAGGTCATTGTTGTGCTTCGTTTCTGCTGAATCTGGCTATACCTCATTGCCATCGGCCAAGCATAATACACGCTCAATGTCCCAAGAAGCGCTGGGCTGAATGATGAGGCCTAACCTTTCTAGCAGACCATGCTGTTAGAATGTCGTAGTGTGCTGCCAGGCTGTTGTCAGGGGGGAAAAAGAGTTGTTGAAAGTCTCAGAGTAGGAGGGAGGTGTTTATCTTTGCACTGTAAATGTTGGATGGCCCTAACAGAACCACATCGCAGTCTGGTATGGCCGAAAACCTGTGGGGGCGTCGAGGTGTTGTAAGACTTTTTATCTAAATACTTGCAATTTGTCACATCATTTAAATTTGCTGTTTTCTAATTCACACACAGATAAAACTTTATTACAAAATTCGAGAACATTTATGGCAGCTACATATTTGTGAGTGAAATGCTTGCTGCATAATTTATGTGAAGATATGCAAACGTGCAAACAAGCATTGTAAAACCAATAGATATAAGCTTTACAATGAACTGTCGAGCTGTTGGCTTTGACAATGTTTCTTTGTAATGTTTTGTATAAAAAAGGTAAAATAAAAAATAAAAAAATACCAGAGGTAGAACATACACATATCATATGGTATCTCCAATTGTGCATTTATTTAAACATTTTCAAACTTTATAAATAAATAACATGTTTTATTTTTCAAGCACTTTTCACTCAGGAAACTAAATTGAATTTAAAAAGAAAAAAATAAGGTGTCGGAATGTAGAAGGACACTCTGGCAAAAGCCTAATTTGCTTTCCATAGGATTCAGCCATTTGGTCCTTCCATAGCAGCCCAGGGAGGCGATTTATTGTCCTCCGTGAAAAGTGTCATGCTAAGTTCACCTTCTGCCTCAGATGCCAGCTGAGTGCAGCAAACGACCCTTCCCCAGCACCATAAAAGCATTTGGGAGCCAAAGCTGGAGGTTTCATGTAATATGTGGAAGGCAGGAGTGTAGTGTAAATGACGAGTCACAGGCGAAGGTTGCTGTGAGTAAGTTTAATCAGCTCAAGAGCAGCACAGCGACAGCCTCAAAGCACAGCATCCAACTGCCAGAGCAGTCAACATTCCACAAGAAACCTCGGAACTCCCAACACTCAGGGTTCCAACTATCAGTGCCATAAGGGCACAAACACAGAATACTACATTATCCTCACTTCTGCAAACAAAAGGAAGAAAAGAAAAGAGTGTAGGAATTGACAGAAGGAAACAGAAAACTAAAGGAAAAAGGCAGGAAGGAAAGAAAAGGAAAGTAGGAGAAAAGGAAAGAAACCCTGACAAGCACAAAACAGGCCAAGAACCCCACATAGCAGGACAGGGAAAGAAAAGAACTATCTGAACCTGACAGGAATCCTGGGTACCCTCACACTCCTGCGAAGTGTGGGCGACAGATCTTCATTAGCAGGTTTGCTGCCAGAAATGGCGGATTCAGAGGAGGCAACTTTAACTTTGACAACCTTACAGACATTCCACCAATGGTTGTTGTTAACCTGCACAGCATTGCCACAAACCTTGTTGACAACAAACGGTTCAGAGAATTTACTCCTGCCTTTGGTGACATGAGCAGGATTCTTAATGCGAACAACATCACCAACACAGAAGCCATGAGACACCACCCTTTTCCTCTCATCAAAATGGCTTTTCTGTCTAGCCTGGGCTTTGTTAACGTTTTCTCTCACAAGACCATCAATGCCATCTATGACATCCATCTTGACCCACTTGGACATCCAACCTGGACAAATCTTAGTCGACCGTTTCCTCCCTCTTAGAAGCTCAAAAGGCAAAAAACCAGTGGAAGAATGTGCGGTGGTGCGGTAAAACCATAGCATGGAGCGAACAGCGTTCTCCAACACACACTTACTGGCAATGGCCCATTGGACACAGTTATTCAACACACGGTTCATTCTCTCGACAAGGCCATTGGACTGGGGATGGTACAAAGAACTCTTCTTGTGAGAGACTCCACTTTGGGTAAGGAAAGACTCGAAATCAGAACTAACAAACTGTACCCCATTATCGGTCATGATACATGAAGGAAAACCCTCTCTAAGGAAAATATCCTTCAGGAACAAAATGACATTAGCGGAGGAGGGCTCATTGATGAACCGAACCTCTGGCCACTTTGAATAGTAATCAATGGCCACGATGGCAAATCGTGAGGTGGAAGGTAAAAGGTTAAAGGGCCCGACCAAGTCAACTCCAATCTTTTCCCAAGCTCTTTCTGGAAGTTGAACTGGTTCCAGGGGGGGCGTCCTCACTTTTAGACTTTTGTCGGAACTGTTGCATATGACACAACCATCAATCATCGAATCAACACAAGCATCCATTTGTGGCCACCAAAAGACATCTCGCAACCTGCGTTTAGTGAAAGTTTTCCCTAAGTGACCCTCATGTGCACCATCCATAAGACGTGCCCTCAAACTCTCCGGAGGAATCAGCCTACCACATCGCAAAAGAATACCATCCTCTACGGTGAGTTCTTCAGCAATCTTAACATACGTCTGAAATGGTCCAGAGACATACTTTTCCCTCGGCCAACCAGACTTCAAAAATTCAATGACACGAGCAAGGATAACATCCTTTGCCAATTCTCCTTTCCACTCAGATTCATTCACAGCACACATGCCTTCTAAGTCCAATGCCGCTACAAAACAATCCTCTTGATCATCTTCTCTCTCAACCTCGGAGTCATTCCCAGAGATAGGAAAACGTGAGAAATAGTCTGCCCTGACATTTTTTGCTCCAGGCAGATAAGTAATGTCAAAATCGTACTGTAGGAGCTTGGTTGACAACCTTGCAATTCTAGGGGTGTGCTCTTTAATCTTTTCACCAGACAAAATTGAGACCAAGGGACTATGATCAGTGCGTATAGTGAAATGACTGCCCCAGAGAAAGGAATTGAATTTTCTGACCGCCCACCAGCAGGCTAATAACTCTTTCTCGATGACCGAGAAATTCATTTCTGCACCACGCAAAACTCTTGACGCATAAGCTATGGTGTTGTCGACCTGACCATTCTTCTGGGTGAGCACAGCCCCAAGACCAAACCCGCTGGCATCAACAGTCACCACACATTCCTTATTGGGGTCAAAAGCTCTGAGAACACTGTCACTCACTAGCTGAGACTTGATCCAACGAAAAATTTCATCACAATTCTCATCCCACACAAAGGGTACATTTTTCTTGAGCATGTTGGTTAAAGGTTGAATTTTTGACGCGTAACCCTTGATGAATCTAGAGTAGAATTCACTCAACCCTATGAAAGATTTCAAACCAGGTTTATCCAAAGGAGGAGAGGCATCGACAATGGCTTTAACTAACCCTGGACGTGGTTCAACCCCCTTGTGAGAGACTACATGCCCAAGGAATTCCATTTTCTCTTTAAGGAAAACACATTTCTCCCTTTTGAGAACAACGCCTTTACTTTGCATAATGCCTAACACCTGACCCAAAGAGACGTCATGTTCCCCTTTGCTTTGCCCAAAAATTAAGACATCGTCTTGGAAAACGATCACTCCGGGAGTGTCCTTGAACATCTGACTCATCAACCTCTGGAAAACTGCTGCCGCAGAGGCAAGACCAAAGGGCATTATACAGTATTGGAAGCTGCCAAAAGGCGAAACGAAGGCAGTTAGGTGCCTAGAAGACTCACTCAACACCACCTGGTGGTAAGCAGATGCTAAATCCAACTTAGTGAACCACCTAGCGCCCCTAGTTAGAGACAATAAATCTGTGATCTTGGGCAAAGGGTGCGAGTCAACCCAGATATTTCTGTTTAGGCTGCGTAAGTCGACACAGACGCGTAAATCTCCATTCCTTTTCCTTGCAACAACAAGGGGAGACAACCACAACGATGACTCGATGGGTTCAATAATACCCTTTTTGCACAAATCCATGAGTTCCTTTTCAAGACTGTCCCTGACACTAAAAGGGACACCCCTTACCGTATGCTTGACTGGAATGGCCCCTTCCTTAACTCTGATTTCGTGTTCGAAGCCTCTAATTGTTCCAAGGCCTTTACTAAAGACTGAGGGAAACTTAATTGCCAAACCCACTACATAGTCATCAGTTTCTACAACTGCCAAACTCTCAGGAATTAAAACATCCTCTTCCATTCCCACCTGTTCTCTTGCACCAGGTCTTAATATTAACCGAAACAAACCACCATGGAACCACCCCAAAATGTTAAGACCCTTGCAAGCCACATAAACTTTCCCAAAGATTTTCCTCCCCCTGAACTGAATGATATCCTCAAAATACCCATCCAAAGCTATTCTGCGCCCCTCAAAGGACAAAGGAGCTCTGTCGGGAGGTTCAAGTTTTCTTCCTGGCCAAGTCTCATTAAATAGTTCTTGGGTGATCATAGTGACCTTTGCTCCTGAGTCTACTAATAAAGAAATTACTTTGTCACCCACACCGAAATTTTCGTATGGATCAACACAATCCGCAGGGTCACCAACAATGACCCCATCATCACGCACAGCTATGACCATGTCTTTGTCGACTTGGGTAGACACATCAACGGAAACTTCGCCCTCATGAACCACAACAACCATATCTCTAAGGTCATCTTGGATGGTACTAATGTGATCTTCCCCCCTGCTGGAGTTATCATTGCATTCTGTAACACAACCTACTCCAGAGGTGTTGACCTGACTCTGTGGCTTATTGCCAAAACTCATATTTCCCTGCCTAGGATTTTGACAAATTTTGGCAAAATGACCAAATTTTCCACAGGTGCGGCAAGTAGCACTCCTAGCCGGACAGAACTTATTATCCTTATTGTGAGAGGGATTCCCACATCTATAACAAATGTCACGTCTAGAAAACAGATTCCTATCGTAGCGTTGTGGATAAGAAGAAGAGTTCCTCTCAACAGGTTGTTGACCAGGGCCAGTTCTGGATTCTCTGTTCTCCTTGGACCTCACAATGGAGACTGTCTCTTCATTCTTCTTTTCAAGTTCTTTAACTTCTTTCTTCGATAACTCAATGCTTTTTGCAGTGCGGATTACTTCTTCCAGAGTAGGATTCCCTAACGTGAGCAATTTCTGTTGTATCGACTTGTCTGTGCACTTGCAGATGTATTGATCCCTGATCAACTGTTCTCTGAAACCTTCGAACTCACACTCAGCACTCAATTGTCTCAGAGTGGATACATAGGTTTCCACATCTTCGCCTGGGAGTTGATCTCTTTTGAAAAACTTATGCCTGATCACAACGAGGCTAGGTTTCACGTCAAACCTCAACTCCAATTTCATCCTTGTCTCAACATAGTCATCGATGTCATCTTTATTGTTTCTTGCAATAGGAGGTAAGTGTTTGAAGATTTCCCTACCCTCGAAACCCAAAGAGTGCAAGAGAAGACACTTCTTCCTTTCTGCGCGGTATCTAGACGCGCCTATTGCACCAAGGTATGTTTCGAAGGCGTCAAACCACTTCTTCCACATAATTGGCGGATTCCCTGGTGTTTCCAGGAAAGGCGGTGGAGGCGAAACAGATTGCATCGCTTGACAAAGTAAATTGGAATGGAAAAGAAAAAGAAGGAAAACAAGTCTTTTGATGTCGCTGTGCCAACTGAAGAACAATTTTCCCTTAGAACGTTCAGAATGCAGGCTTGTAAGACAACGAAACACGATGCAGAGGAGGAGACTTGTTTTGCATTAAATGATTCCGCTTTGCTGGCTTCCCTTGAATTAATTTTATTAACAATTGACTGTGAATGTAGAAGTAGCGCGTTATGGAGAAGAGGGTTGTTAAAGTTTTAAAAGTACTTTGACAGCGTGTAACATACAACAGTAAGCTCTGTTGATTCCTTTTAGCGTTTTCAGATTACAGCTGTCCCACAACGTGTAGCGCAACAGTATTAGAGATTGTTCGTGGTTTGCCAACCACGTAGATTTCAGGAGATAAAATGGCCGCTGCGTGCGTGGACTCGCGTTGCCAACCACAAGCGTCGCCGTCAAAATGGCCGCCGGGTCGTATACAGCGTGCCTTGCGCTGCCAACCACACGCTCCACAGCGCCAACCACGACCGTTGCACTGCAGCTCTCCGCCCCCAGATGGACGCGCAAAGAAAACAAGTCGGAGCACTTATCTGGAAGTGTCCCTCGTCGTGCGCTCCGCTCAGGACAGGCTCCTTCTGTGGGTTCCGCTCTTCTCCCTCAACGCGACTCCTCTTCTTTGCCGGCGCTAGGGCACACCGACCTTCACTCAGGATTCTCCTTGATTGACGAGGTAAAGCAGTAGGTCCGTTTCATGCTCTTGAGCATCGTCGCCACATTTCTGTAGTGTAAATGACGAGTCACAGGCGAAGGTTGCTGTGAGTAAGTTTAATCAGCTCAAGAGCAGCACAGCGACAGCCTCAAAGCACAGCATCCAACTGCCAGAGCAGTCAACATTCCACAAGAAACCTCGGAACTCCCAACACTCAGGGTTCCAACTATCAGTGCCATAAGGGCACAAACACAGAATACTACAAGGAGTTTAAACAAAAACAAGCTTTAAAGTCTGCTCTCCAGCTATACCCCAGAAAAAATAATTCCTACTGCTGTGCTTTTACAGAAAATCTGTTGGGGTTTGGAAGCAAAAGAACATGGTGGAAAGCAGCACACAAGAGAGAGAGATCGAAAAGCTATGCACTTTCATGGAGTACTGAATGAAAAAATACAGCAGTTCCGTAAATTAGAGCAATGGAATGATACAAGTCAGCAAATCAAAAGGGTCATATAGAGCATATGCGAAAGGGCCAAATACAAGAAGATGAAGGCAGTTTTAAAATAAGAGGCAACCAAATGAGACTAACAATAACATTTACCAATGGCTGTTGGTGACTGTAAGCTCAGTGTAAGTTCATATTAAAACTTCCACAACCAGACATGTTAAACCATCTTGACTTCAACAGTCACACGGATACAATTCTGAAACACTCTTTTTTTAATTGTTGTGTATTTTAAACTACTAGATATTTAGATAACCGTTTGAGATTGCACATATGAACAGAAGCAGTTTTATCTAGAATACATCAATGTGCAATTTGACAGCTGTTCTCTTTACAGGTGGGGGAGCCTGCTTTGCATGCAAGCTTCAAGAAGATATTAGTGGTTCCGGACATGACGGCAGATGCTTCCCACACACTCTGCCACTTGTGTGCTCTCCGGACCCCTCCCCAGAAACCGCTCACTGTAGCAGCCGAGCCGAATGTGAGCATTGGCAAGAGAAGTGCTGAGGAAGTTCGGCCCTGGTCGTTGTCAGAGGAGCTTTAATCCTCCTCTGAGTGCCCGCACCAAGGAGCATATATCAGGGACAGAAATTGGAGGGGAAAAGGAGTATCGATCTGCAGTCGATGGCGCCAGCTGATGGCAGAGTCAAAAGACCTACCGCATAAAGGAAGCCTGAAAGGGAGCCGCAAGCACCATCAAAGTTCAAGGTCAGGGAAGACGTGGCCCCCAAGAGTAAAGGCGAGTGCGCCGCAGCGAGAAGTCAAGGTGGGCTGAGCTCACCCCAGCTGGTCCCGAGACCTGTGCTTTAAGACATTGGAATATAGAGTCACTCTGACTATATGGAGCAAAACACTGTCTGATACTGAGGTTACTACTGCAGTTATTACTGAAGGACAACACTTATATACTGGGAAAGCGGCCAGGGACAGTTGGTATAAGGACTGATACAAAGACTTTAAACATTACACCACCACAGCATGTGAACCCAGTGTAAAACAGTCAGTATTAGATCCGCAATGCAGAGTCAGTCCACTCCAGCTACGAAAATTAAGTGTGTGGTGCAGTTCAATGTGTAGCAGAGAATGGAGCTCAAAGCTGAGGCCCTCTTTGAGTCAAAAAAGACGAGGCTGGTACTACCTTAACCGAAAATGAGAGAGGGCCTGAGTCAGACAGTGGGGGGGAAATGTCAGCACTTCAACTTTTGGATGCATTAATAGATCCCTAAGCATTAGACAATCTTGATGGCAACAACAGCAGCCCAAGGGAAAATATCAGCCAGATATGTTCCAAGCAATATCTCTTATTCACAAAAGAAACTAAACCGCAGCATGAGCCTCAGGTGCCATTAGCGGCACAGATCGAGATGGAGACAGCCCCAAGACAAAGTGCCCCATTCTCGGGGCCGTATCTCAGACTCAGGAAATTATACAAGAGCTCCCCTCGGAGATGGACATTCAGGCAGGAAATAAAGATTTATTACAAAGCAAGGATGAAAAGGAGAAGTCAGTTAAAAGCATGCTTGTCACCATAATTGAGGAGATAAGAGACCCAAAAGCATCACAAGCACAAGAAATAGCAATACTTCATACAAGACTTTCTAAAATGGAGGAAAATATGTCTCTTATTCCAGAAAGACGGAAAGAGGCAGAGAGTCGAATCTCTGCCTTAGAGGATAAGTTTGCAAGCATGTAGCATGAGGTTATCCATATTGAGAAGAGTACAATCTTAATGGAAAGTAAACTGCAAGAGCTAGAAAATGATAACAGACGCTCTAAACTCGGATTGGTGGGCCTCCCAGAAGGGTGTGAGGACACTAAAGTTCTGAAATGGTCCGAGACACTTTTGAAGAAAGCAATGCTGGAATTCAATGGAGACCTGACTATTAGCAGCGCTCATAGGGTACCGGCTCAGAATTACACAAATGCAAAATACCCTTGTACGATATTGTTAAACTTTGCAGACTATCAGGTGAAGGAACACATTTTAAATGTGGCTATTTTAAAAAGGACTTTCTCAGTGCCAGAAGTGCCTCAATTAAAAATGTTCTCAGATATATCCACAATTACCGCATGGAAACGTAGAGAATTTGCTAAAATGATTGTTTTGTTAATGGCTGAAGGCGCCCAGGCGTCCATTATTCTACAAGCATGGCTTAAGTTCTTGATGAAAGGAGAATTCTCCCTATTTAATGACACAGAGGATGCATAAGCACTTCTTATAAAATTATCTAATTAAATACAATTTCAATTAGTTGCCAATTGAACACTAAGGCCACGGGGGACAGGTCCATATATAACATAGAATCATATGGTGTGACGTGGGGTGTTCCATCCCTCCCTGGAAGTAGATTCTAGTGGAAGGGAGGGTTGAGTGCACAATGGTGAAATCCAGTGACTCCCAAATCAAAGGGGGAAGGAGGTGTGGGCAATTTTTCCACAAGTCGCTACATGGGGTGGATGATTGGGCGGGTGTGGACACAGCAAAAGGAAAAAAGGAGAGTTTATGGTCACGAAGTTTGGAAGGTGGACTGAGGATAAGGGAAATTGGATTCAGATTAGAATTATGCTAAAAAGGGTAATGGGAGAAGAAGAAGCATCAAAAAAGCAGGATAGGATTAATGAAGCACAAAGGAGAGAAGGCAGTGGAAAGGAAACAGAATGGGTGTATGAAAGCTTTGTGGTATGTAATGGGAAAGAGGCTTTTAGGTAATATAATTCATATAATATTTTCTATATATAGTACAAGCATGATGCACTTTTTTCTTGTTTTGTTTGTCTGAAATGCAAACAATAAGCTACAATGCAGTACAAGCATGATGCACTTTTTTGGGAGGCCAGCCAGTCATTAATAATGACCATTCTTATATTTGTAATGCAATAATAAGTGATAATTGGTTATATGAATGGGACTTTGGTATACATATGCACTAGTCACTTTGCAGACAGTATTGAACGCACGCCACTCATGTCTGGGCAGGGTTACGCACACGCCACTTTTTCTAAAATATAGAATGCACTATACCCAGTAGGGGGTAGAATATTGGTAGCGTTCATGCATAAGCCTTTATGGATAAAGAGGTATTGAAGATAATATCGTTAACTGCCAATGGTCTAAACAATAATCGAAAATCACAGGCAATAGATATATGGCTGAGAGGACTCTACCCAGATATTATATTTATACAGGAAACACATTTTTGTAAATAAAAAACATGACACACATAAATTCCTCAAGCAGTGGGATGGCTCTCAATGTTTATCAAATGTGGGTGCAGCACACAGAGGCGGGGCTATCTATGTTTACAAGCATCTACCTTTCCAAGAAATTTTTACCCAGGAAGATGCAGAAGGAAGATGGGTTCTTATTAGTGGTATATTAAATAAAACAAGGCTCATTCTAGGTACGATATATGCGCCAGAATTGGATAACCCTATCTCCCTAAGGGAGCTGAACAAGGCCTTCATTAACATCCCAGGGCTGGTGATTATAGGAGGGGATTTTAATTTATTGCAAAATCCTAAATTAGTTGCACCTACCATTGTTCGTAAGCAAAATAAGCCACGAATGGCTAAAGCATTAAAAGATTGTATGAGTGAACTAAACTTAGAAGACCTCTGGTGAAACAAACATCCACAAAATGTGAATTGTAATGTCTTTCAGCTAAATGCAGTTCTGTCTCATGATTAGATTATTTTCTGTCCTCACACAGTATGGATTTAATTAAATACGAGCACATACAAAATGCTTTCTCAGATCATGGTATGGTTAAAATGGAAACAAGAGAGATTAGGATAGAGAGACAAGTGGGAAAATGGACTTTTGATAAAGTCAATCTAGAGGATGAGGAATGGTGCACGGAGGTAAATAATGTTTGTAAGCTATTCTAGGATAAATACTGATACTGCCCGAACTGAGAATGTTTGGGAGGGATTCAAGACAACTATCAGCGGATACATTACCACCAAGGGGATTCAAAAATTAAAAGTGCTATCTTTGCAAAGATCGAAGTTGGAGACTGAGTAAAATCAGGCACATGTAAGGTTCATGCAAGTTAAGACTGTGGTAAATAAAGAACTCTTCTAACAAGCTATATTAGGCATGCAGGAATATTACTATGCACAAAGCTATACTGCAAATTTCTCATATCTTCAAAAATGTATGAAGAAAGTGAATATGCAGGTAAATTGCTGGCCTGGCAGTCTAGAGAACGACAAGCAAGTAATAGGATTACATCTTTAGTAGACACATAAACTAAGGCTCATTTAACAGATCCCCTAGACATACAGAATGCCTTTCTTAAACATTATGAAAATATGTACAATCTGCATGAACAGATTGATATTTTGCAGCTAAAGCAATTTTTAAATAATCTTCCAGTTCCACGGCTGAAAAATGGCCAAGTAAATGTTATTGTTATTGTTATTGGGTTTTTGTAAAGCACCTGAATCACCCGGGGGCATCTCCGCGCTACCTAGTCCTTTTCTGAAAGTGGAAGTTTGTAGAACCGGAGTGGTTTTAGCGATAGAGGAAGGCTTTAAGATGTTTCCTGAAAGTCAAATATGAGGGAGACTTTCGCAGCTCTTCAGGCAGAGAGTTCCAGTATTTAGGGCCTACATATGAGAAGGCTTTCCCTCCCGTGCGATTCCGGTAGATCCGTGGGATCGCTAGTAGGGCTTTACTGTTTGATCTCAGATTGCATGCTGATGTCAATCTGCAAATTTCGTTTTGAAGATATTTTGGGCCGATCTCCCTCACAGCTTTAAAGATCAGGCAGCAGGTCTTGAAAAAAGCTTGTTTCTTTAACGGTAGCCAGTGCAATTCCTTTAGTAGTGGGAGTGATGGGGTGCCTGGTGGACGGTTCAGGACCATCCTTGCTGCCGTATTTTGAATCACTTGGAGCTTTGCTCGCTGTGTGGATCCTACTTCAGCCAGCAGTGCATTCCCATAGTCAATCCTACTAATTACCAGAGCCTGTACCACTGTTCTGCGATGGCTAAGGGGCAGAAATGGAATAATTTTCCGCAGTAGTCGTAGACTGTAGTAACATGAGCTTACAGTGTTACTCACATTTTTCTTCATGGAAAGGTTCTCGTCAAGCTGTATCCCTAAGCTTTTCACAGAAGTTGAGGGGACAGGGGCGGCCCCCAGTTTGGCTGGCCACCAGTCATTAAGCTCGATGTCCTGTTTTTTCCCAAGAAACATCAACTCTGTTTTCTCTGGATTTAATTGGCGACAGGACTCAGCCATCCAGCTAGAGATGGCCAGCATTCCTTGGGAAAAGCACGTTTTTTCCTCAACCAGATTTTTCCTAATTGGGAAAATTAGTTGAGTATCGTCTACGTAAGAGACGACCTCAAAACCATAATGCCGCACTATTCTAGCTAGGGGGCCATATATATACATATTGAAGAGGGTCAGACTTAAGCATGAGCCTTGTGGGACTCCCCTCTTCAATATGTTCTTAGATGATTTAAATGAGCCCTTGATGACCTGTTGCTTCCTATCAGACAAAAAATGGACCAGCCACTTCAGTGCCTGATCCCTGATACCACAGTCCTGGAGCCTCTCCGCCAGCAATTGATGAGACACAGTGTCAAATGCTGCGGAGAGGTCCAGTAAGATGAGCATCACCGATCTACCTTCATCCAATGTACGTCTGATGGAATCTGTGACAGCCAGAATTGCTGTCTCGGTGCTAAAGCCCGGTCGAAAACCGGACTGCGACATGTTGAGAATATTATTGGACTCCAGGTACTGGCTCAGTTGGCTGTTGATGTGTGCCGCCAAAATTTTTGCTAGCAAGGGGAGCAGTGATATAGGTCTGTAATTGCTTAGTACCGCTGGATCGGCAGAGGGTTTTTAAAGAATTGAGCATACGTGGGCCTCCTTCCATATCATGGGAATATAGCCACTGGCCATCGAGAAGTTCAGGATCTCCTGGATGTGCGGAGCACAACAGGAAGCGATCATTGCCATGACATAAGGCGGGCAGATGTCACTTGGGGACCCTGATTTTGCCATTTGCAGGTGTCGGATGACCTCCTGCCGCGAGATGGGCTCAAAATATTTGAGACCCATTACTGGCTCGCCGTTGGAAGTGCCCGGTACGGCAGCGCATAGACCGTTATTTTTGGGGAAGTTTTCGTATATCCGGTCAATTTTCTCTTGAAAGAAAGAAGCTAGTGCTTCGCACAGCTCTAATGTTTCCACCGGCCGTTGTTGACATGCCTGCGGAGAGGAGAAACTCTTCACTATGTCGAACAGAGTCTTTGCAGAGTTCCTGCCTGTTCAATTTGTGTCTGAATGAAGGTGCATCTGGCCCCTTTAATGTTATGGTGGTAACTTGCTAACGCCGCTTTGTATTTTATTTTGTCAGTCTCATGTTTAGTCTTTCTCGATTTTCTTTCAAGAGTTTTACAGGCGGATTTTTCCGTTTTTAGAGTCCTTGAGTACCAGGGAGCCGAGTTACGTCTCAGTCCCTGTTTGTCATTTTTTTCTGGGATCACTACGTCCAGAGTCTGAATTAGAGCTTGATTGAATTTGGCCAATAAGGACTCTGTGTCGGCCCCCCCTGTTTCCTTAGCCTGATCATCGAGGCTGGGGAACTTATCTACAAAAGCTTCTATGTCCAGTTTCTTCCATGGTCTGGTTTTTGGGGCTTTTTGTTTTAATCTATCTGGCCGTTCGATTACCAAATTCACTGTCTCTGGACAGCAAAAGGAGATTAAATAATGATCTGTCCAGATCATGGGCTAAGAGTCCTTGAATGACAAGTTTTCGTTGTTTGAGAAAATCATGTCCAGTGTATGGCCAGCTGTGTGGGTGGGGCCTTGGACCAGTTGAGTCAGACCCATATCCGCCAATGCTGACAATGAAGACGCCACCTCCGGGTCTAGAATAGCTTCTCCATGATAATTAAAATCCCCCAGTAGTATGAAACTCTTGGAGGCCACAATCTGTGTAGCGATAAAGTCTGTTACCGTACTTACAAAGTTTACTTTGGAATTTGGTGGGCGATACAAGAGAGCGCCCTCCTAACTTTCCGCCCCTGGGCTAGTGACCCTGAATAGGCCTATCTCTAACTGATCATTACTAAGCGTGTCTAGCCATTGTACTTTTGTGCTATCTTTGAATACTATTGCTATCCCCCCCCACTTTATCCCTTCTGTCCAAGTGGATTATTTTATATCCTTCCGGAATCGCAATTTTAATAGCTGGTAGGCTAGATGGAGATAACCACGTTTCCGTCAGGAAGCATATGTCAGGGGTTAGTGAGGATAACATGTCCCAAACTGAAATAGCATCCGACGCGGTGACTAGCACCGTTGAGCGGAGGGCGTGGAAGGTCGAGACTGCCACTTCCGGTGAGCAGGGGAGACCGGTTAGCGGTCTAGTGATCCTGAGGCACTCGCTCTGGGGCATATAAGGCACTGGAGGAGCCGGCTCGCGTGGTGGTGAGTAGGCAGGGGCAGTGTCTACAGCCACTGTGCTCGGCGCTGAGGCTTTTAACTGCGTGTGTGCGCTTTTAATACTGCATTTGGAAAACTTTTAATTTTGGGGTCAATTGCAGGCTTACCTGCTATAGCGGACGCCGGGGCTGTTCTCTCCACTCCTTCCCGCCCTGGTCCGACGCGGTGACTAGCACCGTTGCGCGGAGGGCGTGGAAGGTCGAGACTGCCACGTCCGGTGAGCGGGGGAGACCGGTTAGCGGTCTAGTGATCCTGAGGCACTCGCTCTGGGGCATATAAGGCGGATGTTAACAAGGCAGCGCAGCGGACGAGCGCAGCGGGCGCGTCGAAGGCGCGCCGAAGTGTCGCCAAAGTCGAGCCCGTCTGCGCCCGTCCGCGGCCGACTGCGGGCTAGGGCGATAACCCCTGGCCGTAAGATCTACTGGGCTAAGGATCAACTCCTGGGCTTCCGTCCTCGCATTGCCCCCATATGTATGCACGGTATGACGAGTGACGAAAGGGTATGTCCTCACTGTGGCTTCCGTTTTACTACCCTGCTGCGGGATACCACGGAGCAGGCACTTTCCTGTGGTCTCCTTAACGTAAGGTCATTACGTAAACATAGACTTGACGTTTTCGAGCTGATTACAGATAAAAAGTTCGACCTACTGTTTCTTACGGAAACGTGGTTAGACCAGTTTTCCGACTCGGACATTATCGAGGCCACGCCGGAGAACTATTCTTGGGTTAGGCAGGATAGGCCAGAGGGGGTGGGAGGGGGGATTGCGATTATTTTTAGGAAAACTCTGGGCTGTTGCCTAGAGCGCACGCTGATCGTGGAGAGTGAGGCGGGAGTTTTCACGATTCAAATCAACGGGGGCACGACGATCAAAGGCTGCCTGGTATATCGACCGCCAGGGGCTTGCACAAAGTTCAGGGAGAGCCTGCTAGAAAGCCTCATGGAGGCTACCCTACGCAGGGACAAATTCCTCCTATTAGGAGACCTGAACTTGCATTTAAATTGCCCAGAGGACACAGGGGTTAAGGACTTCTGTCGGGATATGCTAGCTCTTCAACTGGAATTGAAGCTATCGGACCCCACGCACCGCCAGGGACACCTTTTGGACCCGGTCTATGCTAACTGGGGAGGTGTGGAGGTATCCGGTATACAGCCTATCCCCTGGACAGACCACTTTTTGGTGGCATTCTCCATACAGAGCTTAAAAACCAACAAAGCCAGTCAGGCACCCCCTAATTATCTTAGGAGGAAGTGGGCTAAATTCTCGGTGGAGGATTTCAATCAAGCCTTAAGCAGGGATGGTCAGCCTGGGGGCGAAGACATAGAAACAGCGGTCTCTAACCTGAATCAGCGCATCACTGAAGCGCTTGACCAGACAGCCCCACTCTGCCGCACATCTACATGTGCCCGGAAAGAACGCTCAGCCCCATGGTTTAGTGGTGAGCTGAGGCTAACAAAGGCGGACTGTAGGCGGGCAGAAAGAGTCTGTAGGGTGTCTTATGACAACCAGGCTAGGGAACTGTTTTTGGAAAAAAGGCGCCTTCACCATAGGCTGATTAAAAAGTCTAAGGCAGCCTACTATGCAGGACAAATCCTGGGGGCGGAAAATTCGGCCAAAGAACTCTTTGGCATCTACAAGTCTCTGACCTCGGTAAATTCACCTACAGAGCCGGAGAGTTGCTCAACGGAGTCATGTGACCGTATTGCCGAATATTTCTCCGCTAAAGTCGAGAAGATCTACTCGACTTTCCCTAATCCGCCGACAGGGATTGACTTTGAGGTGGCACTGGGGGACACGGAGACGGCAGGGCATCTTACAAACTTCCGCACCCCCCCTTTTGAGGAACTAGTAGTGGTGTGTCGCTCTGTCAAATCAGGGTCCCCGTGGGACCCGGTGTCACCCAAACGCCTGGCGGACAGCCTGGAAGTTCTGGAGCCTTATATGAGGCACGTCCTGGACATCTCTTTCGGATCGGGAAAGTTGCCCGAGGGGTGGAAACAGGCGGTGGTGCTCCCGCTCCGGAAGAAACCCCACTTAGGCTTCGAGGTATTAGAGAATCTGAGGCCCATCTCACTCCTGCCTTTTCTGTCCAAAGTGGCAGAAAAGGTGGTTAATACCCAAATTATGAAGCACGTGGAAGAGACGGGACTGCTCCACGCGACGCAGTTTGGCTTTAGGCCACGCCATTCGACCGAGTCCGCCCTTCTTATGGCTACGGAACATCTGAGAGAGGGTGTGGATGCAGGCCAAACTATGGCTTTGATCCTGTTGGACCTCATCGCGGCGTTCGACACTGTAGCTCACAACATCTTGCTACAGTGTCTGAACAGAGGTGGCATCTCTGGCACCGCGCTGAGATGGATCCAGGACTTCCTTAAGGGGAGAAGCTTTCGAGTCAGGCAAGGAGACTGCTATTCAAAGGGGGTGCCCCTGGGCCAAGGCGTGCCGCAGGGTTCATCATTGAGCCCGACCCTTTTTAATATGTATGTCGCGCCTGTTGCCTCGATTGTGGAGAGTCATGGTCTCCAATTGGTTTCGTATGCCGACGATACGCAGCTGGTGATCTCCCTATCGCACGCGCCCTGTCTTGCTGCCGATGGCTTCCGGTCGTGCATGAAAGATCTTGCCGAGTGGATGGCTATCAACTGTTTGAAGCTTAATGGCAGCAAGACAGAGGTGCTGGTGGTGGGGAGAGCCCAGTCTGCTTGGTCGTCGGCATGGTGGCCATCTTGTCTTGGACCAACCCCAACCCCTGCCAAGAGGCACGCAATCTGGGGGTGTGGTTTGATGCGGGTCTTACTTTTGGCCCCCAGATCAACCGGGTGGTGGGAGTTTGTTTTGGGATTTTGAAGAAACTGAGAAAGGTCCTTGACTTACTCCCGATTGATGCCCGTCAAACCCTGGTTCATGCTCTGGTGACAGCTAGGTCGGACTACGGGAACCTGCTGTACCTGGGGGCTCCAGAAAAAAGCATGGCACGCCTGCAAGTGCTGCAGAACGCGGCAGCACGTTTGATTCTCAGGCTGCCCAAAAGGGCGCCTTCTAAGGCGGCCTTCCAGCAGTTACACTGGCTCCCTGTGAGGAGAAGAGTGGAATACAAAGCCCTCTGCACCTGTCATCGCATCTTGAATGGCAGGGCACCCGACCCTCTGAATAAACTGATCGAAGTGTACCAACCAACACGTGCGCTTAGATCTGCAGGGGGCGGTTTACTGAGGATCCCCAGAGTCAAGAAAGCCCGCATGGGAGGTAGGTCCTTTAGATGCCTAGCGGCAAATAATTGGAATAAACTGCCAGCGGACCTGCGCCTGGAACCGGAGGAAGCTAGGTTCCGAGCAAAACTTAAAACATTCCTTTACACTAAATAACTGTCCGCTCAGCTTCTGTGCTCCCTGCCCGCTGCCTCTCCCACTTTCAGCGCGTGGACACGCCGGTGTGCGTAACGCAGCGCTTTTACAAATGTCCCAATAATAATAATAATAATAATGTTTGATCAAAGAGCGGACGTTGCATAGAAGGTAGCGCAGTCCTGTTTGTGGGCTTTTTACGGCGGTATCTTGTATTACCCATTGGTTTTTACAGGTGTTACAGCCTACTGGCCCTTCCAACATCCCTGGTGTTAGTGTGGGGCAGATAGTGCGGTCCATATGCTTTATTAGTGGTCTCTTCCCAATATCCTGAAGCTTTTCACTGGTATATCTCAATATCGGGGTATTATGGGATATAATCCCTGATCTACCTAAGCTCCCCGTCTCCTTACGTGTCCCGGCGCGGACGGGCGCAGACTGGCTTACTTTTGGCGCACCTTCGGCGCGCCATCGGCGAGCCCGCTTCGCGCGCCCGCTGCGCGTCCGAGGGGAGGGCACCATTTTCTCCCGGGAGTCAGGTGTCACGTCTGACCAATGCCTGACCTGCTAACCCCACCTTCCACAAAGATGGCGCCCACTGTTCTCGCTAGTGCCGGCAAGCTGTGTAAAATGTTCCCCAAAGCGGCAGAGAGCATGCAAGTCTGCCCTGCCCTTAAGTTAGAACACAATTTTACAAATTATTACAATGAAATAACAGTGCAATTTTAAAATCGTATTTAAAAAACGTCTGTGTTCCCGGCTACTCGCCTCAGGAGACAGAACTAGGAGTGAACGCGGGAAGCCCTCAACTCGGCTTTTATCCCGGGAGTCAGGTGTCGCGTCTGACCAGTGCCTGGCCTGCTAACCCCACCTTCCACAAAGATGGAGCCCACTGTTCGCGCTAGTGCCGGCAAGTTGGGTAAAATGTTCCCCAAAGCGGCAGAGAGCATGCAAGTCTGCCCCGCCCCCAAGTTAGAACACTGGTTTCACGTGGGTGATTTTATAGCTGAATTTTCTTTAGAAAAGGTTGAGAAAGGGGCAACATTTTTGGATAACGGTAAATCGGTTGGGGAGGATGGTTTCCCTTCACAATTATAAAAAAGGTTTGTACCAATTTTGAATATAGAGATTTTAAAACATGTGAATTAAATACTAAAGAGATGAGTTCCTGCCTTCCTTCAGGACAGCAGTGTTAGTGAGTGCTTTAAAGTGGAATAAAAAAAGGAAAATATCAACTCTTATAGGCTGATTAGTTTATTTTATGTGGGCTATACGATTTTTGCCAAACTTTTAGCTAACTGACTAAGTAGAGTCATAGGTTCCAATGTTTACCCAAACAATGTGGGTTTGTCGAAGGAAGGCAGTTATGTTCAAATACAAATGTTTTAATTGAAGCATTGGATTTAATGACACTAAGCCAAGTACCCACCCAGGTGATGTTTTTGGATGCTAAAAAGGCATTAGATCTAGTTTGTTGGGAGAGACTTTTCAAGATTTTTGGGTAATTTGGGCTTTCAGAAAATTTGATATTCGGTGTTTAGATAAAGGAGCCAAAGTGGAAGTAATCATCAATTCAAGGAATAGTGGCAACTGTAAAGTTAATGGGGTCACACAGCAGGGTTGTCCCCTCTCGCCAATACTCTTTGGATTGTTCATAGAAACTCTGGCAATAGACATTAGAACCAATGAAAATTCGGTGACATCTATAAATGGGATGTCAAACATTAAATTATATGTTGACAATATTGCCCTATTCCTGAAACCTGAGAGAAGCATCCAGGAACATGTTTTGGGCTCTTTGAGAGTTCCAAGAACTAGGAGGATATAAGATAAAAATAAGTTAAAAACTGAAATTCTATTATGTAACTGCACACAGGATATCCTAGTGCCAGAATTGTGCCCCTCAAGTAATATATGGCCAAAACGATAATTAGCGATCTGGATTTCTGAAAATGTTAATGATTTGTATGTGTTAAATTATGTTTAATTAATTCATAAGATTAAGGCATTGTTGGCTAAATGATTAAATCTGCCATTTCATTAATGGGACGTGTTGTCCTAATCCTTATGTCCATATTGCCATGATGTAATTTTTTATTTTCCGCTGTACCATGTGCTATAGAGATGACATTTTTCAAAGTGCTAGAGGGTTTACTCTCAGCATTTTTTGGGGCAAACAAAACACCAAGACTAGCACTAGATACCTTATATAGACCAACAATGGAAGGAGGTCTGGCTCCCCCAAACTTTAGGGACTATTACTCTGAGAACTTTTCAAAAAACACTCATAGATTTTTTAGATCCTCCAAGATGTCCTTGATAATGTTTTTATAGAAATGATTTTCCAAAATATAATCTTACACTTCTTAAAGACTTATAAGAAACCCCCCAAAATTAGATATAAGACCTTGCAATGGCTAATAAAGCCAAAAACACAATAATTTAATTTAGTATACCGTTTTTTAATTGGTATACGCGCTTAGCTCATATATTTGTAGGAGACCTCCTCTTGATAAAGGAAAATATTGTAAAAAAATGGGAAAGTAATGGCTATAGTACGGATTTTAATTTTATTAATAGAGATGTTTGAAAGAGTTGGGGTGAGATCGAACCTGGCATTAGATATTATAAGGACATATTACAGTGGTCGTATATACAGATTAGACATTTCTTGAAAGATTTGGCTGCACTTGTGTCAAGATTGGACCTCACTGAAGATTTGATATGGGTCTAATACTTGGAGATCTATCATTTGTCGGATAACTATCTTTAAGAACAATAACACTATGCAAATATATCAGAAAGAACAGGATAAGTGGCAGTCTAAGGAAAATATTCAGCTTTTGTTGGTAGCCTGGATTAAGATCAATAACCATAAGACTACACTATTAAAGAGGGCTAAGTTTAGAACAATTCAATTCTATGCCAAATCGCAATTATATAGGACTCCCATATTTTTGCATACAATATACCCTCAAATAACAGATTCATGTTTTTGATGCTTAGTTCGAGGGGAGGGGATTGGATCCATATCATTTGAGATTGCCTGAAAATAAAACACTTTTCGATAAAATTGAGAAATGTTGTTCTCATTGTTTGGAACTAGGGATGGTTATAGATGCCAAGATACTCTAGGATACTCAACAGATATGCACATTATCCCCCTAAAGGAGAAAAGGTTATTTAATATTATACTTGTTCCTAGATTGTTGATATTACAGAACTGGCGAACAGAAGCTACCTCAACATTTCAACAGTGGTTAAATAAAATGTGCAGGGTTGATGAAATGGAAAAAAGGTATGCTTTAAGGTCGGGCTCTTATGCTAAGTATAAATTGCTGTGGGGTTTTTTTTCTTAAAAGAGTAAGAAGTCGGGATGTAACCTAAATATTTTTTACTTGCAAATATGATGGAAAATTGGGCAAGGTGCAATACGGAAAATGTGCAATACCCTGCAATGCTAAGAAGGAGGCTTTGCTATCCTCCTCTAGAATGTATGTTTCACCCACCCAATAAGAAGTATGTAATATGATAGATGGAATGTATAGGTATCATGTATGTTATATTTAATAGGCACATTTCAAGTGTAACATTCAATATTTATGATGTGGACTATCTAAAATAAAAATATTTTAAAAAAGGATGATATTTTTTGTTATACAGCAAAATCGACATGCACATTGTTTTTGTAAAAAAAGAAGCCATTTGTTAACATGTGTTCTTGAAGAAAGATGATCTGTTTTCTTGACTCTTGGTTGTACATCTTTTGTCATCATAGTATACATTGGCTTAACAGTAAAACCACTTACCCTACTTCACTCTGCCATACTGGCTAACAATCTCCCAGGTATTAATTACATAAATATCAGTTGAAGGAGTATACCCTGAAGACACAACAATGTCCCTGTGGTATAAGTAGAGGTGCATACAAAGGAGAAAATTCTTCCTTTTTAAGAAGACCCCTCACTCACCAACCTAGTTGGTGACATGCTTCATCATAGGGGTCCCACCTGAATAGCCGAAGGCTCTCTGGTTGTGCTTCAACACCTGATTGCAGTGGAGCAGGTTTTTTCATAGGTGCGAGTGAAAGCAAGTGAATTTAAAATTGGCCAGATTTAACTCCCTAAAAGGCTATAATCTAGAGCAACTGGACAATGCTAAAAACTGTGTGAGATGCTGTGCTCATTTATATTGACCTACGGTATCTTGATGGTGATAAAAAGTGAAAAGTGGTCTACATGTTTCAACCTGAAGGCGATAATTCCAGGTTTTCTTGAGGACCTAGTTACGTGACCCGAGTGGATTACATAAACACTTTAACACACGAAATTCATCTTGATGGGATGACATCTTTGTCACAGTATCACTTTTGTCTATCCATATCACACCCTAGATCAAAAAAGTAGGCAAAGAAACACTTTCACAATCCAAAATTCAATATGTAACATCTAATATTCTTAATAGCTGTCAACATTTTTAAGAATAATAATTTGCTTTTCAGCTATCATATTTGCCACTTCTAACTGTAGCAAATAACAGGGGCTATGTCACATAACCTGTCGGTATTAGTTGTATTTCAGCTTGTTGGCTGTAAAAGTTGTCAGCACACTTTCTTTACTTGTGTAAAATGTTATTTATTAAAATACCTTGGGAAACAATTAGAGTGCATTTTTATAGTGAACATGGTACGACCACCAAACACTGCAACGTTTACAGCTGCCATCTAAAATATCACAGGCGGCTTTTACAATGAATGAATTAAATAACTGCTGACACATATCTTTGTATTTGATGTGGACAGTACGGCAGACACAAAAATGTTTATGTGATGTGACACTCAGGTCTTAAAATTGCATTATAGTCTGCTCCAAGGGCTATACATATTGTTAAAGGCCTTCTACCCAGGTTATAGCCTATAATGAAGTAGATGGCCATCAAAAAACCATATAGATCAAGGTAAAAAGATTATAATGCTACTAGAGCATTCGATTCACTGAGGCTATAATGATGTAAAATAAACAGGGAGAAACAGAAAGATATTCATTGGAATGTTAGGTGAGAAAGTCTATAAAAGTAATTCTTTGCCCTCTGCCTTTCTAATAGCTTTAGTGTAGCTCCCAACATTCAAGTGTTGGCCTTTCCTCGCCAAACCTGTGACCACCAACATCAGCAGTAAATATTTAACTCACTGGGCCAGCTTGTTAGTCGTGCAGGAAAGGATATTTCATTATTATTTTGTGAGATAAACCCTATTAGCGACAGTTATCTATTGAAACTAGAGGGTCACTACATTGCTAGCTACCTACTTTGATTGCCATTATACACACATATTCTTTACAAAACTGTCAAGTTCAGCTGAGTTTTCTTGAAATTTGAGAAATTTGTACTCAGGTTTTCAGTTATTTCAACTTTTCTAAAAAAAAATCTATTGAGATATCGTTTCATGTGATTGAGCCATCAGTTCACTAATTGTTTTAAGAAGGCTATATTTTATGCAAATCACTGCCTCTCTTTATTTTAGCCATTTAATTACTGGCTATTGCTCAGATTCCAGCACTTGTGGAAGGTGTGTTTGTGATTAACAGTCAAAATTGTGACATGGTGTTTGGTTTATATTTAGGTCATCTTGCATGGCTAGTATTTTCATGGTTAGGCTAATTTGTCTCCTAAGTGTACAAGGTCCAGGGACCCAATATTTTAAAAGAAATTAAAACAGCCTTCCTGCAGCATCAAAGCATAAGCAAATATATCACAATTCAGAAAACATAAAATAATAAAATATCATATATTTCGGAGCTCAATACAATTCTTTCCCACTAATCATTCACGGTAATTAGATAATATACCCTAAGAGTCTTTACAAATTCAGTACAAATTGACAATTTTACTTTCAATTAGATAATATGTCAAAGTTAATCATTAAATAAATGTGTCATCGAAAAAAAATTAAATGCATGGATATGCTTCTGATACCCTCTACCTTTCCAAGTGTAATATTCTAAAGCATACTATATGGAAAAACATTCAGCAGACCATCATTGCAAATATACTAATCGCGCATGACTCCCTTCCTAAGGATCAGGGATACATTTCATCCAACAGTAGGTCAATGCAGAAGATGCATGGCACAGTATACCATGAGCAAGATTGTACCAGGACAGGCTGGTCTTGTAATCTGAGTACTGAAGATCAATTACACTGGTAGGGGCATCATTTATGATGTTGTTATCCTCTTATTCCTCATTTAAAGATACTATTTACTCCTTGTTTGTGATTTACTGCAATCCGCAGGCAAACCTGTAGAGTACAAGGTTGTTTGGGCATTGACAAACTAGAGCTGTGCCATTTACCAAGAGGGAGTGCACAATACCTCTATTCATTTCACATGGCACTGCTCTTTTCATCCAACAGGGAGCGGGCATGAAATAAGAGGAACATATAACCTAATGTAATCAAAGGTTTATAAACGTTTGAAGCTGATTTGATTCCTTGTAAATATTGACCTAGGAATAGTCCACTTAAATAAAATATTGAGTTTTACGCACCTTGTTGACCACATTTATTTACATGAGAAGTAGAAAAGTAAAAGAACATTCTCAGAGCATGCTAAAATTTCCACAGCACCAGTCAATGTTTGAAATAAGATATGCCTGCCTTTGATATTTGGAAAATCAGCTTGCAAATTCTATTCTGTCACGGCTGATTATAAATAGGTTGAAGCCTCAAGAAACAATCTAGACAGAGCACTTTCAAATTTAGAAATAATCTCTGCACTATTTAATTTTTTAAGGCCAAAGACTATCAAAATAGAAATATGTTCCCCTAATGAACCTGAATTACACGTCAGGGGTCAGATTCAGGATAGCTGCTTTCCATTCTGCATGTTCACGTTTTGGGAAAAGGGCCCTTTTGATCTCAGTGCACTTCGTGTGTACAGCTAGTGCTGAGCAGATCTTATCTACAGAGGGATGTATTGGCCTCTGAATCCTCGCTCATCTTTCCTCCCCATGAGAAAACCTTGAACTTACTTCTAACTTCACACAAGAAAGCCCACAAACCAAATAACATACAAATATGTTTCATTGATGGTGTGACTGAGCAATTTTGCAATTTCGTTGTTCTTAACTGTGCATATAAATTAAACCAATTTTATTTCCAAGTACTAGCCGAATTTGTTTACTGATCAGCTAAAGGTGGGATAGTAAGATGGCAACCTGATTTAATAGCTCTTTCCGGTGGTTATTATTTAACACCTGTCCCAAATTTAATTTTAAACTAAAATTTCAAATCAACGACTCCACCACGCTGCATGTCAGAAATACATGTAAGATCTATAGAATTCACATCACTTGGTAAGACAGATGCATTTTAGATTCTTTGTTATCAGGCGAATATCACAAAACTGTGAGAACCATAAGTTTCCATCAACTTCTGGAATTTATTTATAAACATTTATCAAATCTAAAATACACAAAACATGAGCTATAAGAAGAGTGAATGGAGTATAATTTGAATCAGTAATAATTCCCTTTACAATAACCCTGAGGGTTACCTCCTTTTCAATTGGACGCATCTTTACCTGATTTTATAAAACAGCATATATGGTATTTTAAGGGAGTAGTTTTTCTATAGGAAACTTTTATCATTTGCAGGCAAATAAGGGCCAGATGTATCAAGGCTTTTGCGACTCGCAAAGGCTGAAAATCGCAGATTTTCGGCCTTTGCGACTCGCAAACGGCCGTTTTGCGATATTTCACATGTATGAAATAATCGCAATTTATTTAATCGCAATTATTTGCGATTCCTTCTTTTGCATAGCATTTAAGGAATCGCAAATTTTGCGATTCCTTAAATGATATGTATGACACATTTTTGGAGTGCGAATTTGTGTTAAAAAATCGCATTTTACCATCAACTTGTAGTTGGTGGTAAATTGCGATTTTTTACAAAAATGCCCTAATTGGCATTTGTAAGGGTGGCATGTGACACTCATACATGCCCATAGGGCATGTATGTGTGCCACATGCACACACATGTAGATTTGAGGGGTGCAGCAGGGTGTCTTTGAGACACCCCTGCACCCTTGAAATAATTCTCAAATTGCGATTAGCAAATTGCGAATTCGCAATTTGAGAATTACTGCACAATCATTCCTATGGGCCTCCTGGCCCATAGAAATGAATGGGAAAATTATTCCTTAATTGCGATTAGCAATTTGCTAATCGCAATTAAGGAATTTTAAGGAATCGCTAAAAAATAGCGAAATTCTACATACATACCATTTTGCACTTCTCAAATAGCGATTCCTTAACAATCGCTATTAGAGAAGTGCAAAATGGTTTCTTGATACATCTGCCCCTAAGTCTCCATTTCACATTTACACTACAGTATTCTTACATAAGTAGGTGACGTGCAGTGCTTAATTTCATCTGGTTTTTGCCAGTGGGGGGGGGGGGGGGGGTACCAGTGCTTAACCCATGGTAGCAACAATTAGATTTCTGCATTATTTCTCTATCAAGAGAAAGAGAGGGAAATTAACGGAGATCAGTAAGATGCAGAAAGAAAAAGTCGCAAAAGTAGAGAGCAGGAACCTGCAGGAGTGAGATGAAGGGGAAGGAGTGCCTGGTAGTGGATTAAAGAGGTATGAGGTGGTTTTAAACTACCCGCCTTGGTATTCCATGTGCCCATGATTAATTGCACTGAACGCGGGCTCCTGATCATAATTTCAGACACCAGCAGTCTTTCTTTCCCTCATCAAGCACTGAGGACATGAGTCATTCCACTCCAGTGGAATAATATCAGATGCAGAGATCTGCTGATGAGGCTGTTTTGGGGTATTTGGCCATGCCCACAAGCAAGGTGGCCTGATTAAACTGTCTGTCCAGTTAGCTAAAGTGGATTATGTGGCCATCTTTCTAGTGCATCTACTCTGCTTATTATCATGGCTTGATGGGCTAACACGGTCGACTGGGACACAATATAGGCCAGGGCACCAAAATAAAAGTGTCCCCCATTAGCGAATTAGATAGCTAAAAGTAACCTATGTTCCAAATAGGTACAGTTTTGAACTTGTCAAAAAATTGGTCCCAGATTTCCTAAGGTTTTGTAGAAGAGTTTTGTCACTTTTATAGTGCAGCCCTGGCGCACACCTCTTTTTGATATTACTAAGCCATGCAAAGCCACTATGCATGGCTTTGCATGTTTTAGTAAATACAAAGTAAAGCAATCCAATGCATAGAGCTGTCTTTCATTACTTTAAGCTGAGGAGGCATTCCATGGGTGAAGCATGACGCAATCCCAGCAATCCAACTAAGGTGAGTAAACCTCAGATTGTGCCAAAAAGCTACGCCTCCCTGAAGCAGATATAACTATGAGAAATATCTTTATTTCTCCCCATTACTTTCTCTTTCTCTGCACACTGCGTTCTGCAGCACACGTAGAAGATGATGTTGCTTCTAAGGATTGTTTTTGTGCATGCCGGTTACTGAGAAGCATCCACAGGATTCAATTTAGGCTGGAGAGGTCATGACAGTTGTCACAGGCGAGGTAGGGAGACTAGAGATGACAGGTAGTTGTGGAGGTTTGTATCTCTAACTCAATTAGTCATTCTGTCAGCATTTGAAAGTTGCTTGTATTTCATAGGGGTGTGAATCCTTTCAGTGCCTAGATATTCCTTGTACTAAAAAACTTTGAACTTGAAGTTTAAGGACTATCAATTGACACCGATATTAATACATTATGAGCACAGGGAAGGAGGCAGTCCACGGGGCTGCGGTGGAGGCCATAGGGCATGCCCTGCATTATTTTTAATGTAAATCTGTTTCCCAGGGAGGTGGTTGTCCCTGGGGCAGTGAAGGAGCTGCAAGGTTGCCCTGTTTATAATCTCGTTACTGCACCAGGGAGGTGGCGGTCCCAGGGGCTTTGAATAGCCCCAGGAGGGTGGCTCGGTGCACCTCCCTCATATGTTTCCACAATGCCCCCAGGGCCTGGCCCACCCGGGGCCTATATTTAACAAAGCGCAAGAGCCCACACTTCATTTTTTTTAAATGTTCGGTGGGAGTCGGGGATCCAGTGTGACTTCTGCTGACATTTAATGAAAAAAAACATGAAGCCTAGGGGTCAAGGTGTTTGTCTCCTGCCGGGAAAAACTACGATGTATGTAGGGTCTAAGGGATTATTTTGAGACCTGGCATGGATATACTCCCCAGTCACAAGCTAGATACACCCAACAGTATCCATGGGTCTATCCAGACAGTTAGAACCACAAAAGGACCTACAAACCGCAACCATTAACCTATATAATTCTAGCAGGCTACAGAAGGACAAATCCTATAAAAGGATAGATTCCCATCACTCACCACTGGTAACATGCTTCATCATCTGGGTCTCCTCCTAGTGTCTTTTGAAAGGCAACCGTTTCAAAAGAAAAGGGGAGCTCGCAGATGTTTTTTTTTAAAGTTATACGATTTATAGCTATAAAACTTGCTATATTTGGCCCTACAGATGTGAGTAAACGATTTGTGTGGGAGTACTAGGTGCAGTGCAAAGATACTATGACCTAGTGAGTTAAAATTGACTGCCGAAAGAAAAATACTTTTATTAACATCTCTCAAAGATCAAACCTAAAAACAGTGCAAACAACAGTTTTCAGCAAATGTCTGTCTTAATATGAAGGGTCAATATGTTTCAGCATAAACAGACATGTTTATTCTATGCCTTCTTTAGGACCACAGAATTGTTGCTACTGCAAAGAGTGATATATATATCTACAATGTAATCGTTGGTACGATCTCAGAAAGGACTCAAGGATTCAAAACATAAAAAACTGTATATAATGACAAATTAGATAATTGTCTCTAATTATGCCATTTCTTAAATGCATTTGATGCATGCTTACCCGTATTACACAAGGATAAGACCTCACCTCACCTGGCCATGGCTCAGGAAAAAGGAGGCACCAATCTGTGAAAAAACGTAGGAAAAGAACAAAACATGTTCATGATAACCTACTTTTCAGACAGACAGACAAAACCACTTTATTCCATTAATTAAAATCATAAAAGTACAGTACAGAAAATCCATAAAATAAATTCATATTGTCAATCAATACATATGAGCAAAGGTAAAATTAGAGAGTTAAAACCGCAGCAATAATTCATAAAGTTCATCAAAGCTAAGCAAAAAATTTGATAACATTTCATAAAATATAAAATCTGAAATTTGATACAGCAAGTAGCAGAGGGAGGGAGTCTTTTTTTCCTAAGGAAAACCACAGCGACTAAAAAACTAGCAATATTAAAATTTTCCCAAGTATTATTCAGCATTTGGAGATAAAGTAATGCATGTCTAATCTGTAGGAAGCCCTTCTGCCTCAAAAGAGCGACCAGGAACCTCCTATGAATTTCATTATAATACTCACAAAACATCATGAAATGCAACGTATCTTGAGGTGAAAAATTATCACACTGACACAGGCCTATATCCTCTGATTTGCACCAGCCCATCAGGTTGCCAAGCAAAAAATGAATTAAATTAAGACGAAACCTGATCAGAAGCCAGCAGTTAAATGGCTTAGTCACTATTCTCAAGTATGGTTCCATTAATGGTAAGGATTTTGTCAAATCGTGAGCCCTGACAGATGGTTTCTTTAGCTCCACCTCTTCACGTTCCATTGTCAGGATATTCATGAATTGTGATTTAACCCAATTCACGTCTTCTTTTTTAATCCCTTCTGGAGCATTAAAAAGATCAAGGCGCTCTAGTTTCAAAAACATGTACTTAACATAGGACAACCATGGAATACTGCTGGCTTTATCCAATGCAACACAATCCCTCATGATCAGATGGTTCAGAGATAGATCTGGGTTAAGTCAGGTTTTAAGCCAGCATACCAATGGTGCTATTCTCAACAGATCCGACACATAACCCAGCCCCAATTCCTGATGGATAAAAAAGGTTGGGGTTGATTAAGGTACAAACAGGAGAACACGTAAAAATCTGTTTTCTGCTATCTGAAACCTGCCAGCTGTTTATAACCCCAGATGGCTGAGCCATACATAGGAATGGCCAAACATTTGGATCTGTATATGCTAAGCATCGCTTCCATGGACTTGCCCCCAAGTGCTGTGAAAACCCTAATAATGCTGATGTTGATCTAACTACTGCATGTTTTTTAGCTTTCTGTTGGGGGACCCAAGAACATCTATCGTTGAATAAAACCGCCAGATATGTGAAAGAGGTCACCCTGGACACCCTGCTCCATTACGGAAAAACATGGTTTTTTTGTGTTTATTTGGCCAATTGACATGACATGTGATTTTACGATGTTTACTATCAAATCCAGGGACTTCATATAGGCCCCAAACACATCCAGAAGCATCTGGAGACGTATAGCTGTACAAGCTCATAGGACAGCATCATCTGTGTATAGGAGAACTGAAATAGTCCTATCTCATACACACGGAATGTCCAAGCTGGCATGGTCCAAGGTTTTATCTAGTGCATTAATATATGAAGTAAAAAGTAGTGGTGCCAATATACATCCCTGGCGGACACCTCTGCCCAATTTAAAGTGCCTAGTGCATTTACCTTCCTGGGTGACCCTGACTGATGCTGAAAGGTCCCTGTGAAGATCAGCCAAAAAGTAGACTAGGGGAGGATCAATGCCCATATCCAGTAAAATAGTCCACAGCTTTGATCTGTTAACCAGATCGAATGCTGAGGAAAGGTCCCTAAAAGCCATTTGTAAAGAAGCCTTTTTTGCTGTAGTATATTTATTTATTAATAAGTATAAATTAAGGCACTGATCCATAGTGCTTCTACCCTGTGTAAAACCATATTATAAATTTTATAAAACCTCCTTGTCGTTCGCCCAGTCAGTGATTTTAACTAAGATCACTTTATCTAAAATTTTGACTGCATAATCAATCAATGAGATTGGTCTGTAGCACCGTAGATCCCCTCTCTGGCCCTTTTTAAAAACTGGTACAATAGTCAACAGGGAGCATGATACAGGAAATCCCTGAGCACCAGAGGCATTAAAAACGTTAGTTAATATCTTAGCCCAGAATTTAGGGTCCACTTATACAGGTCTGCAGGCACACAGTCTGGGCCAGGTGCATTATTACTGGATGTCTCTGTTATTGCCCTTTCAATTTCCTCCTCTTCAAAGAACAACAAAGGCAAGGCTCTATAATATTATAAATTAACGAGGTTGTCCAGAATCATACTAGAACCATAAATTGCCTCGATATGAGTGAGCCGCTGTGCCTCTGTAATGTTACTTTCAATAGCAATGTTCTCTGTACCGGAGAAAAAGGGTATATTGACAATAGCCCAGAATCGTGAACTATTCTTTAAAACTTCCACAGATGAAAGTGCGTTCCAGGCCACTTTCTTATTCTCTTTTTTCCAAGCATAGACCACAGACTCATAATGTTTCCTTAAGATAGCTATCTCTTCCCTGTCACAAGGAATGTTTTTTGAGGCTTGGACCAGATTTCAATGGGCCCGTGAGCAGTTATTATCAAACTACCTTTCGCCCCTATTAATCGAGGTTTTGTTATCACTGTTAACTTAGAAGCTATCTGGCCACAGATTCCTTGAAAAGCACTAAGAACCTCAGTCCTAGGGGCCTTGCAATCTACACATTTTGCAATATTCACTTTGGCCTTTTCACAAAGATCCGCAAAAAAAGATACAGGGATAACCTTGGACCATTTGAGCCTCCTCCCCTGGGCAGTTGATACCAGATAGTTAGCTCCCAAATTCTTTCCTGCTGTTCCCAGAAGGCCACAGTCTTTGTCAAGCTCTAAAATTACAGGATTGTGGTCACTAAAGGCAGCCAACCTAGCATTATAATTTTTTTTTTTTTTTTATATCCTCACCTGCCCGACACACGTCCCTTAGACGCGGAGAGAACCATCCAACCATCTCACTGCCTTCGGGAGCAATGCCCTGAAGATTGAGCCGCTTCACAACTCGGCAGAGAATTTTATGAGTTGATAGGAACAACCGTACATCTTGTGACGATGTCTCAAAGCAACTTCGTGCCAGAAAGTTCAGTATGTAAATATCGAAATCTGGGCAGACCACAATACTGAACTCTTGAGTGGGTGGGTGTAATGACTGACTTTTTCTGGCCCTTTTAGAGGGAGAATGATGGAGAGTGCAGTCTATCAGCCTTATAGTATAGGGATTAGGACTATAAGTAGGACCCCTTCATGAAACACAGTAGGATATTTTCGTACCCCTTTCCTTAGAGTAGGGCTTATGAATTCAAGCTAGGGGATAAATATATAAGTATTAGTCATGATCCATCCTTTTGCTAGCGTGTTAGGATATTTTCCATGGAGTTATGCGTATTTTGGGCCCTGTAGGCCTTAAACGGGACAGACTCCATCTTGCCCTCTGCCTGGTAGCTCGAGAGGCCTTCTAGGTCAAGTGTAATGTTTTAGTTTCAAGCTGTTGTTCGCTTGGAGAGAACCGGCTCAGGCTGGCCCTTATCAAAGGAATGTATTTTTCTCCACTCCGAAGACACAACTTCAGGCCGGCCGGCTGGGAACGTGTCCTTGGTACGGGGAGGTACAAGAATTTGGTGGGCGGCAGGTTACTGGCCGTAGCTTTCCATGAAGGAACAGGCTTTGATATTAGCGAAGGTGTTAGACAGTTGAGGAGTTAGTTCGTAGGCGGCAGCTAGCCGTTAGCATCTCTGCCATTAATTATTTCCACGGCGGACAGTCGCCATCTTTGAAGTCCGAGAAAGATTTAAGACCGAGACTCTCTGAGAAAGACTGAAGGCGAAATAGCGCGGAGCGCACAGAGACAGAGAGATAGAGAGATACGGTAGCTAATAACCAGCAAGGTTCCAGTGACTTGGAGGGAAGCAGAAGAGATTGAGCCTAGCGGTGCAGACGTGTACTTGTGACGGCTGGGGTGTGACTTCGAGACGAGCCAAGACACAGAGACGAGAAGGGAACCTAGATGACTCCGAGTCCCGACTTCATATTAACTAGGTGACCTCCGCCCTTTCCTTAAATGAGGGCGCATCCTAACCTTTACCTTTCCTTTGCAGAAACTATGTTGCATAGTATTGTGTTGTATGTTTATTGTCAATAAATATCCTAGTTATTAGTGAACTGACATGTGCCTTGTATTCTTGTTCAATCATGGTAACTAAGGCTTCTAGTTGAGAATTGTTTGCATGAACGGATGTGAAATCCCGATCAGGTAAGTAGTGATCAAACAAATAGGGAGCGAGGGGACCTTTGATGCCAGGAACAGAAGGTACACCTTATCATTTGGAAAACTGTACTAACTTTCATTATCATAGTTTTATCCCAAGTAGATAAATGAGAAATTGTTCCCATAGGTGTCCATAGGAAAGTGGTCGTCGTTGATATACAGCGTTAATGAGAGCGCTGGGGAGGATACCAGCGTGGAGGTTCGCTGGATTGTGAACCGTGTGTAAGTGAGAGCGCTGGGGGGGATACCAGCATGGAGGTTCGCCGGATTGTGGACCGTGTGTAAAAGAGAGCATTGGGACTGCAGGCCCGTGTGTAGACACGCCAGATTGTGTGTCATATCTGCCCTAGGGTAGATCAGTCTGGGTCTGAGTGGCCGCGAGACTATCCGATGTGAATAAGATATGGTAGAAAACCTATGCATGTTTATTGCTATTTCCCCATCCTTAGGTACAACCTGTACATATATGTATCCATACCCATTGTAAATACGTTCTAAGGAGGGAGGTGATTACGTTCTGGCTGGGTTAGAGGGGCCCCTAGGGGCTGATTCCACCTAAGCGGAGAATCCAGCCATTACATCTGGCGTCACGAACTGTTTACGAAGCCTGTGTGCGCTGTATTGTTTTGATCTTGTTGGTTTGCGCTCGGCTCGTATGTATACATTTTTGTGTATAATTGTGTATATAATTTTTGTGTGTCGACATGTTTGCGAAAAAATCGACATCTGTTTTCAAATTGCCTATTCAGATTCCCGGTTGGGAGTCTACGCCTTACGAGGCCTTGGCCCGTGAGTGGGCCTATTCTACTGGTTTGAGTGAAAATTGGTCTTCCTGTTTGGAGCAGGCGGAGCCTGCTGATGTAGTTTCATGCTTGCAGAAAGCGCCAGTAGTGAAGGGTGATGAGCTTCCTATTTTAGGACGCAGAGGTTGGATTGTGCTCAATGCATACAGAATTCTTCATGAGAGGTTCATTCAGTTGCGAAAGCAGTTTACGGATATGGAAGGACAGTGTGTTGAATTACAGAATGCGCATACTCTTTTGCGCTGTCAGAATAAATTGCTTGCCGACAAACTTGAGACTTATCAAACTATAGCCGAAAGGGCTGCGGTTCGCATTGCGAGATATAAGTATAAACATCGTCGTGGTCGTGTGTCTACACGGAAAGTGCGTCTGGTCGTAGCGAAGGCCGGAATGGATTGGAACCCTGACGAGTGGGATGGTAATATCTGGGATTCAAATGCTTCGGACTCCTCGGCTGAGGAGGGTGATAAGCGCGAATCTTCCCGTTCCGGACGTGACTGTAAATCTGCTTCTTGTAACGATAATATTGTTCCCGGCGACCGTGGTCGCTCTTCCCATTCAGGTGATGTATCTTGCCCCGATTGTTCTTCTAAATCTAAGATGCGGGCTTCTTCGGAAGCTCTTCCTGAGGTTTCTGCTCATCCTGTGTTTCGTCGCAAATTACAACAAGCCCCTGGTAATCCAGCTGGTATTGCTTTGGATTGTATTGAGGATTTTACTCAACAGGAGGTTAGTGACATTTTACAACGATTTCGTCAACGGCCCGGTGAGGCCCTGCTTACATGGATGGTGCGCCGTTACGAACTGGGCGCTGCCGGCATTATGCTTGATGCTGTTGATTGCTTACGATTTTGCTCTTTGAGTTCTGATTCTACTATACAAGATCATTTTTGAAATTATAATGGTGCTGGCCAAATTACTTTGCTCCAGCTTGCGTCTGACGGCTGTAACCATAAATACCCTACTGAATCTGATTGGCCTGTCAATGACAAGCCGTGGTACACTTTGCGCGATGCGTCGCAACGTTTGTAAGAGGAAGTGATGAAAACTGCGATTTTTCTCAGTACTTCTGACAGACTGTTGGATGGTCTTTTAACATCTTCTGTGCGTAATCGCATTATCCGTTCTCCGCCTGTTGCTTACAAGCAGGTTATGATGACTTTGTTGATTAATCAAACTGGCAATCCTTTGTCTGCAGTGCTTGAATCTGTTCGTCAGCTTGGTGAGTTGGGTGAGTGGTTTAAACCTGAGAGACAATCTCGACCTGAGGGTCGTACTGCTGGGGACTATAAGTTCTCTAGACGTGACATGTTTCTTGCACTTATTGCTGATGGTGTGAAAAGGGAGGACATTGACGGTGAGCCTAATAATCGCTTATGGGACATTTTTCGTAAGCGTGGTTTGGATCGGAAGGAGGGTGCCCGTCGTGTGCGGAAGAATGAGTATGATCGTAGTTCTGATGACAGTGGTGATGAGAGACGGCGTGTGGATTCTGATCGCCGTGATGATTGGCGTTATGAAGTGATGTGTCCCCTCATCGTGACAATGAGAGAGGGAGAGAGGGGGAAAAAGAAAGGGGGAGAGATGATCATGTTTCCAACCGAAATAGAGATGAGAGAAATTATTCCCCTGAGATGAGGAGAAGGGAGGATCGTCACAGGCTTTCTGATCGTAATTCACAGTATTATGAAAATGACAAAAATCCATTTCGTAATGGAGATGGATATGAACAAGACGTTTTGATACCCAAGAAAACGGAGAGCATTTATCCTGATTTGTCTTGGTTGACAGAACGCAGGAAAAATGACTAGGAAATAGGTCAAGCTCCAGTACACAAGTGGGCTCACAGAGACAACAGACCCTATGTAGATATTGAGATTTTTTGGAAACATCGTAATATCCAAAGGGCCCGAGCACTAGTAGATACAGGAGCGGAGGCCACTTTACTTCATGGAAAATCAAAGAAATTTAAAGGACAATTTTTCACAATTACTGGTTTAGGTGGAAAAGAAACCCCCGCAGTACAAACTACACTTGAAATAAAAATTGGTAGGATTCCTCGTAGAGAATATTCTGTGTTAGTTGTACCACTTTTGGAGTATATAATTGGAATTGATATTCTAAAAGGAATGACTTTGCATTTGGATGATGGTTGTTATCAATTTGGAACCAAACATTACATTTCGACCAGACCCGTACGGGTTGGCCGTTTACGGATGCCCCCCATTAAAATTCCTCAAGCCACGAAAGTGGTTTCTCAGAAACAATATCGTATTCCAGGTGGTCATGAAGAAATTAGTGCTACAATTCAGGATTTGGTTGACGCGGGAGTTATAACTCCGGTCACGTCTGCTTGGAATAATCCCGTCTGGCCCGTGCGCAAAAGTGATAATTCTTGGCGCATGACTGTTGATTATCGAGAATTGAACAAACATACACCTTGTTTGGCTGTTGCAGTACCAGACATTGTTACTTTGATTCAGAGAATTCAGAAGCATCCAGGTACATGGTATGCATCCATTGATATTGCTAACGCTTTCTTTTCAATTCCAATTGCCCCCGAGTGTCAGGAACAATTCAGTTTTACATGGAATGGACGTCAAATGACGTTTAGGAGTCTTCCTCAAGGTTATGTACATAGTCCCACGATCTGTCACCGGCTGGTGGCGGAACATCTGTCTGAGGTGCCTGTGAATACACAAATACAGGTGTGTCATTACATTGATGACATTTTGATTCAAGGTGAGACGCAAGATCAGGTACAGTCCCATTTAGATCAGATCCTTTATTGTTTGCGAGCAAAAGGTTGGGAAATTAATCCTGATAAATTACAAGGCCCATCCCAAAATGTAAAATTTTTAGGAATTAATTGGCATGAAGGTCACAGAGAGGTGATCCCACAGGTGAAGCGAAAAATCCTAGATTTTGCGGTTCCAAGGAATAGAAAAGAGGCTCATAGTTTCATTGGTTTGTTTGGCTTTTGGCGTCAGCATATTCCCCATTTGAGTCAGATTTTGGCTCCATTATATCGAGTCACTCGTAAAAAGAATGCGTTTGAATGGGGTGAACCACAACAGAATGCTTTTAATTTGGCGAAAGAAGCGATTCAGTACGCCTTGGATTTGTGGCCGGTGGGCGAAGGTGATGTGGATTTGAATGTGTCTGTGGAAGGTCCGTATGCAAATTGGAGTCTATGGCAAAAGCAGGGCAGACAAAAAGTACCATTAGGTTTTTGGACTAAAAAGTTACCTGAGGCTGGTGAGCGTTATACACCTTTTGAAAAACAATTACTTGCATGTTACTGGGCTCTGGTGGATACCGAGCAATTGACCCTAGGTCGTGCTGTGATTTTGAGACCTGAGATTCCTATTATGCAGTGGGTTTTGAGTTCGCCAAAATCCCATCGGATTGGACATGCTCAAGAGGCGAGTGTGATTAAATGGAAATGGTACATTCAGGACAGGGCACGTGTGGGTCCGAAAGGTGTGGCCGTGTTGCATGAGCGAGTGGCGCAGGCGCCATCGAACGAGACTGGAAGTGATTGTTCCGTACCTGTAGTACAGCAATCTCCTGTTAAATGGGGTAAATCATTTGATGATCTGTCCGCGGAGGATAGAAAACATGTGTGGTTTACAGATGGTTCAGCGAGGTTCATTGGTGAGAAACGACATTGGAAAGCAGTGTCCTACAATCCGATCACGCAGAAATTATTGAGTACAACTGGTGATGGTAAGAGTAGTCAATATGCTGAACTATATGCAGTTTACCAAGTTTTGAAACAGGAACTACCTGGCACATGTCATATTTTCACTGATTCCTGGTCTACTGCTAATGGACTGGCGGTATGGTTACCAACGTGGCATTCTCATAATTGGGAATTGCATTCGAAAGAACTGTGGGGAAAAGAACTATGGCAAGAAATTTGGGAGTTACTCCCACAGAGTACTGTGACAATCTTTCACGTGGATGCTCACACCCCGATAGACTCCCTTGACAAATTTTTTCATAACATTGCAGATGAGAAATCTAAAATTGCTGAGGCAGTGGTGGACATGCAGGATTCTGATTTGGCGGGATTGGCGAAATGGGCCCACCAGAAAGCGGGACATTTTGGAGAGAAAGCCACTAGCAGGTGGGCTGCCGATCGAGGAATTTATATTCCTTTTTCTTTGATTAAAGATGTCATTCTGCATTGTCCCATTTGCCAGCATTCTAGAAAGAAACAAGTGCCTCATATTGTCCGAGGCCAGTTACATCGAGGAAAATTGCCCGCTCAAATTTGGCAGATTGATTATATTGGCCCGCTCCCTATGAGCAAAAATTGCCAGTATGTTTGTACAGTTGTTGATACCTACAGTGGCCTTTTGGTCGCTTTCCCTTGCAAGAACGCTACCCAAGTGAACAACATTAAGACTTTAGAATTGCTTATTCTGTATTACGGTGTTCCATCCCAAATTCAATCTGATAACGCATCCCACTTTCGTGGAAGATTTGTACAGGAATTCTGTGTGGAAAATAACATCGAATGGGTGTTTCACATTCCATATTATCCACAGGCTTCGGGACTGATTGAGAGAATGGATGGTTTGCTAAAGGAACAATTGCGTAAATTGACAGATGAACATTATAAAAATTGGAGAGACTTTTTGTTTCAGGCATTGTTGATTTTGAATAATCGCCCTTTGTTACATGCTGAATCCCCTTTGATGCGTTTGTTTCCTCCAAACGTTGATGTAAAGCCTAATTCCATGTCCAATACTGTCACGTATTGGGAGATTACCCCCGGAGCTTTGGCTCCATGTAGAGCGACCCCAGGTTCTGCAGGCTTGGACCTGCATGCGTTAAATGATGCAAACTTGAAAGGAAGAGATCGAATCATTTTTGAAACTGGCGTTGGTGTCTGTATACCTGCCGGTAGCTTTGGATTAATTGCCCCCAGATCAGGCCTTGCCCTGAAAGGTATTCAAGTACTCAGAGGAGTAATTGACAGTGATTATCAGGGAGAGATTAAAGTTCTCTTGCTTAATAGCAGTGAGACTGACCTATTGATCCAAAAGTCTGACCGTGTTGCCCAGTTGCTGATTATGCCTGTCTTCAGTGGTGAGATTAAGAAAGGCACTGCCCCAACGTTGTTAACTGTGCGAGGACAAAAAGGCTTCGGATCATCTGATCTTCCTGAAGCTAAAATATGGGTGCAATCGCCTAAGTATCCCCCTGAACAGGCTGACATTATTGCGACCGGTCATGACAACACCGTTTTGGTGATGAGGCCAGGGAAAGATAGCTGGGAAGCTGTCCCAGCTGATAAATGTTACCTACGAGAATGATTAAGGCCTGTATTTGTATTCTTTCAGATCATTCTCTGGACTGCTGCTGCAGGATGTGTCGGCGTTGGACTCCTTTTGGCCTGCTACGCCGGGAGAGGAGAGAACCCACCAACTTCGGTTGATTGGAGAACCCGAGTTCCGCGTTCCTTTGCTGCGTGGGATTCATCAGCCAACTTCTGGATAACACTCGCAAAGAGAGTGATTAACTCTCCACATTTCTGCCTCACTCCCATGAGGTCTGTGACTGACATTTTAGCGACCTGTTTGGTTGCTGTCCCAGCATCTACTGAAACTTTGCGACATATTTTTAATATTTCAAGTGCCCGACCCAATATTATTCTGGGCGATTTCGCGGCCCATGAATTTTGTCCCTTATGTACTATTATTTCAGATTCCGATCCCCCTATTCATTCCCAAATCACAACCTATAATATCACGCAAGGTGACTTATGTTTTATTTTAACATGTGATCCCAAGGCTATCACCGAATGCCTTAAATTAAAACTTCTGGCTGCCACTTCTTTTTCAGCTCATCAACGATTGCTGTGTTTAAAGAGACTTCTGAATTCATGTGTTTCCGTGAAAAATAATATGACATGTAAACGTTTATTAGTTGCCCCTAGTTATTACCTTTCAATGTTACTGCCCTCTGGGTGGTTATTTTCATGTGGAAACTCATCCTGGCCCTATATTCCTGCTAATATTTCTGGAGGTCCATGTGCTATTACTAGATTAAGTTTGTTAATGTTTTCCTCACATCCTGGTTCCCATTCCCGTATGGTGCGAGATTCTATGTCATTACATGAAGATTGTGATTCCTCTGTACATCTCTACTCTAAATCGGAATACCTTGGTTTAGCTTTTTCTATTATTGGTGTCCCAGCATTGGCCGTTTATAATGCCAAAACAATCGGCAAGATGGCCTGCTGGATGGTTAAATCCATTAATCAAACGTCTACTGTATTATCTGACCTGTTATTAGATGCCCAGGGTGAACGTCAAGCTATTTTGCAGAATCGCGCATCGATCGACTACCTTTTGTTAAAACATGGACATGAGTGTTCTGATTTTGAAGGCCTATGCGGTTTTAATTTGTCCGATCACTCTAAATCAATCCAAGCCCATATTGACAAACTCCACGACTTGACTGCAGAAATTAGACAGCATATTGATCAGGGCTGGTTCGACTGCCTCTTTAATTGGTTACCTGACTTGCATTCTTTACGACAGATTTTAGGGGGTATTATTGTTGCCATTTGTATTTTAATAGCTATCTGTTGCTTTATTCAGTGCATTCCTTCCCTACTCCAGTTTTGTAGACTTGGCAAGAGACATAGATCAGTTAATTTTGTTTCTTATTATTCTTCCACTGATGTTAGTTCCATATAGAATATAGTTAATAGACTGGAGTCAAGGGGTGTAATGTAATGGCTGACTTTTTCTGGCCCTTTTAGGGGGAGAATGATGGAGAGTGACTCCAGTCTATCAGCCTTATAGTATAGGGATTAGGACTATAAGTAGGACCCCTTCATGAAACACAGTAGGGTATTTTCGTACCCCTTTCCTTAGAGTAGGGCTTATGAATTCAAGCTAGGGGATAAATATATAAGTATTAGTCATGATCCATCCTTTTGCTAGCGTGGTAGGATATTTTCCATGGAGTTATGCGTATTTTGGGCCCTGTAGGCCTTAAACGGGACAGACTCCATCTTGCCCTCTGCCTGGTAGCTCGAGGGGCCTTCTAGGTCAAGTGTAATGTTTTAGTTTCAAGCTGTTGTTCGCTTGGAGAGAACCGGCTCAGGCTGGCCCTTATCGAAGGAATGTATTTTTCTCCACTCCGAAGACACAACTTCAGGCCGACCGGCTGGGAACGTGTCCTTGGTACGGGGAGGTACAAGAATTTGGTGGGCGGCAGGTTACTGGCCGTAGCTTTCCATGAAGGAACAGGCTTTGATATTAGCGAAGGTGTTAGACAGTTGAGGAGTTAGTTCGTAGGCGGCAACTAGCCGTTAGCATCTCTGTCATTAATTATTTCCACGGCGGACAGTCGCCATCTTTGAAGTCCGAGAAAGATTTAAGACCGAGACTCTCTGAGAAAGACTGAAGGCGAAATAGCGCGGAGCGCACAGAGACAGAGAGATAGAGAGATACGGTAGCTAATAACCAGCAAGGTTCCAGTGACTTGGAGGGAAGCAGAAGAGATTGAGCCTAGCGGTGCAGACGTGTACTTGTGACGGCTGGGGTGTGACTTCGAGATGAGCCAAGACACAGAGACGAGAAGGGAACCTAGATGACTGCCGAGTCCCGACTTCATATTAACCAGGTGACCTCCGCCCTTTCCTTAAATGAGCGCGCATCCTAACCTTTACCTTTCCTTTGCAGAAACTATGTTGCATAGTATTGTGTTGTATGTTTATTGTCAATAAATATCCTAGGGGCATATTATCAAGCCTGTGCGCTAAAATTATCGCCGCTTTATCGGCCGTTTTCGGCCGATAAAGCGGCGATAATGGGCTTGATAATATGCTCTGTGGAATTCCAATCGAAGCCCATGTTAGATGTCTTCACATCTAACATGTGCTTCGATTGGAATTCCATAGAGCATATTATCAAGCCCATTATCGCCGCTTTATCGGCCGAAAACGGCCGATAAAGCGGCGATAATTTTAGCGCACAGGCTTGATAATATGCCCACTAGTTCTTAGTGAACTGACATGTGCCTTGTATTCTTGTTCAATCATGGTAACTAAGGCTTCTAGTTGAGAATTGTTTGCATGAACGGATGTGAAATCCTGATCAGGTAAGTAGTGATCAAACAAATAGGGAGCGAGGGGACCTTTGATGCCAGGAACAGAAGGTACACCTTATCATTTGGAAAACTGTACTAACTTTCATTATCATAGTTTTATCCCAAGTAGATAAATGAGAAATTGTTCCCATAGGTGTCCATAGGAAAGTGGTCGTCGTTGATATACGGCGTTAATGAGAGCGCTGGGGAGGATACCAGCGTGGAGGTTCGCTGGATTGTGAACCGTGTGTAAGTGAGAGCGCTGGGGGGGATACCAGCGTGGAGGTTCGCCGGATTGTGGACCGGGTGTAAAAGAGAGCATTGGGACTGCAGGCCGTGTGTAGACACGCCGGATTGTGTGTCATATCTGCCCTAGGGTAGATCAGTCTGGGTCTGAGTGGCCGCGAGACTATCCGATGTGAATAAGATATGGTAGAAAACCTATGCATGTTTATTGCTATTTCCCCATCCTTAGGTACGACCTGTACATATATGTATCCATACCCATTGTAAATACGTTCTAAAGAGGGAGGTGATTACGTTCTGGCTGGGTTAGAGGGGCCCCTAGGGGCTGATTCCACCTAAGCGGAAAATCCGGCCATTACAGTGGGCTTAATCATCGGATATTGGGGAAAAAACCCCCCCCAAAAAAAAGCATTATAAAACATTACCTTAGCTAGCAGCGAGGGAGACATAAATATATAATCAATGACAGTGTCCCTCACCTTGGCTTTAAACTTGGGGACACAGTCAGTACGATCATTGAAACCAGGTTCAAAGAGGTCAGCTCCAGCAGAGTTATCTAAGCTTTTACAAATAGAACATTCTGTAAGTGCAACCTATCACCCAAAGACAAATGATCTTGATTAGCATACTAATATATAAGCTGTACGCCTTGAGAGAAGGAGAGTTAGTACTTCTGACAAATTGCAAGCGAAAAACAAGAAAAGGAGGCATTTTGGAGCATATGTTTACTGGACCATACCGTATTGTCGATATGCAAGTAAAGCTTGTAAAATTAGTCAATAATGCTAGCAAAATGCCTTTACGTACGATTTATAATCTCAACATGTTGAATCAAAGCGAAATATTTAAGATAACCATTCGTATGTCTCTAAAAGGTTTTCCTACAGATATTGAAGCGTCCCGAATATGATCAATGGCAGTTAGTGATAGAATCGAACCAAAGATAACAGGACAGGTATGATTGTGGTGTTTTTTGCATGCTGGTAATGATACTTCCAAAAACATTAATTTGTTGAAGATACAGTACTTTATGTTATTTTATTTTAATAACTGTTTTCGTTAGAATAGTTTTAAATAGGAAAGAGGGCTTTTAGGAACGACACTTATGAATGCCTACCGAGCGCGTCCACAGTGCCCATCGGAAGCATATTGGTATTCGCATAGAATTTCGTCTAACCATTAGTATGGTCCTAACGCGGTTGGTTTGAAACCTCTGATGATTGCTTTTCAACCCCTATCCTATTGAGAACAATTGTTTTTATGTACATTAAAATTAAGCTTGGACATTTGTACAACATATATATTTTTAACTTTTTTTCAGTTTGCAGAATGTTACATAATTCAGCAGCCAATTGCCGAGATTGAAGAAAGTATATCCTCCTGTTCTAGCTCATTACACTGATGTCTCAAACATGGAACCTACTAGTTGTGAGAAGCTGAATGAAAATTGCAATGGACCTAATGAAGCCATCAGGTTTGTCTTTAACATTTTATGATAGAAAATGTATAATACCCTAGTGGTGTCATAAACTTCGGATTACTTGATACTTTGTTTTGCCTTTGAATTTTTTTAATAAAAAGGCACAGCTTAAAATTTGAACATAGTATAGTGAGATATTTCCATTTTGTTTGTGAATTTAAAATTATGTTTTTTATCCTACCATTATAACTTGTTTTGAACATTTGTGACTGTTCTATGCACTCAATCGGTAAACCCCTGAAAACATGTAGAAAATATTGCAAATTAGGTACTACAATTTATACCATTGCTGTTATGATGCGCTAATGTACTTCTTTTTTTACATTTAAAGTCTTTCTCTTCTATATGGAACCAAAAAGATTCACACATTTTTAACGGATAATGTTATGGTAAATACTTTCAATATAACTTGTTGACGAAGTTAATAAGTAACGGATATAAGTACTTGAGGGGTTTTTAGTGGCATATAATCTCCAATTCACACGTATACAGATGGGTCTGATACAGGGTGGATCTCTGTATAACTAATGGATGATTAGGTATTAGGATGGCATACAGAGCTCCCAACCTTCTTACTTTTTCTCTTAAAGGGTTCCAAATTGGGGACGAATATTAGGCTGTGCAGTAGTGTTTGACGGTGTTGCTCCACTGGTACTTGGACCTTCTCATGAAGCAGGAGGAGCCTCTTTCAATCTCCTTAACACTTCCCTTGCAAAGTTGACCGGATGCTTGATCTGCAAGTGCTTCTGCATGCTTGCAGTTCCACACCAGTACTTTGTATTGGGGTCTCCTCTTGAAAGCAGTCTTGCATATGCGGCAAGTAACTTTTCTTACATTCACCTTTTTTAAGAATTTTGGAAATTAATTTCAAAACATTCAATATTGTCGTAATGTACACAGCCAGACAAGAATGAACACTTCAACTTAAGTGCATTACAGAAAGGTAGCAAGCATGAAATTAAATGATTGGGTATTAGGATGGCATTCAGAACTCACATATAAAGTGGTTCCCCAGCCTTCTTACTTTTTCTCTTGAAGGCTTGATAAGGTCTTTCCAAGAGAATTTGAAAGGAGAAAGTAGGAGATGAAGAACAGAGGAAGGACATTATATCTCAAAGTGCATAAATGGATAAAAAGGGTGGACCAAAGTCTGCATGTACAATGGCCAGTGGTAGCGTTTTGAGAGCGGGTACACCCAAGATCAAGTGAAGAGATTTGATTGATAAGGCATAGCAAAGGAGGTGGCAACAACGGGGAGGAAGGTCATGGGTGGTGGAGGCTGGGTTTGTCAATCTGCTCCATCTATAACTTTCTCCTTCTCATAGTTTTAATGTTGTTTTCTCTATCTTTCTCTCTCTGTCACTCTCTCTAACATCATTTCACTTTCTCTTTTAAAGTTATGGACGCTGCTATCCACTCTGACTTGTAGAACCAAAGCTGAGTTGAAGTTGTGAACTCTGTTGGACACAGTGTTTACACAAACTAAGCAGAGAGGCCTCGATATACAATACCTCCAATTAAATGTATTTGAAATAAAAGAGCTTATTTACAAACCCCTTGCGCCACTTTTACGTCACTTTCAACATGAGAAAATCAACACAAAAGTGGTGCAAGAGTCTTGTAAATAAGCCCTAAAGAATATTGTCCTGCATAATGACTTGATCTCTCACCTAATTATGTCTCATCTCTGAATCATTTCAAAGACCTTATGATCTCTAATGTAAATATGACACAGTAGGCAATTCTATACAGACACCGCTTGAACACAAGCCTATAAGACAAGTGAAATGTATCAGGCACACTGCACAGGTAAAAAAAAGTAAATATCGTCAAGTGTTACTTTGACTTGTAATGTTTCACCTCATTTAGTCACATCGATCTCATTTTAAACACTAATTTTCTTTTTTATTTTGCAGATTACCTACCGCACTTCTATTGGAGTCCATATCACATGTTGTTTATTATATTGTTTTGTTAATGATATGGTTGTAGTTATGTATTGTATTGTTATCTTTTAGTTATGTTTCCAGTTATTTATTGTTTTAATAAAAGATATATTTTTTAAAAGTATATACGTCTTTGACATTTATAATTTGAAGTATAATTCTGAGGCTAACTCTTTACCAGATCTTTATCAGAGTCTATTGCTACAACTAACGGTTCCTATGGAAAAGTTTTAAAACTACAACACCATTAGCAACATAGTGTGGTGAACCTCTAACCTCTGTGCTCACTTAAGTGTTCCATGAACTGTTACTATGTTAACAGGCAGTAAGCAGTTTGGGAGTAGGGTTGAAAGGTACTGGCTGTACAGAAACCGTTATATTTACCCAGGATCCTCTACAAAACAGAAAGGATAGCAAAGTAAAACAGAACACTGTGTACCACATTTATAACCCCCTTGCACCACTTTCACGTCCAACCCACCTACAAAATTAGAAGTGTGTGGGCCTCAAAGACCCCCCTCAAGCCCCGGGAACTACCACCCCGGGAATTTGTGTATTACGGGAGGCACAATGCGTGGCTCTCCGTCTGGTGCCCTTGAGGGCCCTGGGTACTGCCACGCCTGACGGCCGCCTCCTGCAGTGTCCTAGGGTACCTACCCCCGGGACACTGCTGTTTGCTTTAACAGGGCGGGACTCTCACGACTCCTGCCCTCCCATAGCAAACTAAGGGGCCAATTAGGATGGCGGTGAATCTGCATCCTCCGGGCCAGCGGAAGCCACCGCCGGCCTGGAGGATGCTGATTCAGCGCTGCGGCCACAGAAAACACCCACCGCCAGATTAGGATGGCGGTGGGAATGCGGTGGGACCAGCGGCAGACGGCAGGTCCGTCCGCTGCTGATCCGCGGGATGTGAAGGGCTATTTGGTGGTGGCGTCTGCAAGACACCGTCAGCCAAATTACGATGTGCATTTAAAAATGCTTTTCCATGGCGGCTTTTCAGCCATGGAAAAGCATGTGGTCTTTGGTGTTTGGGGGCCCGTTGCAGGCCCCCAGGGTGTCGGGGTAGGGGATGCACATGGGGGTACCTATGGTACCCCCCAGCATTTATATATACACAAAGCGGCAGGCACCGCGTGGTGCCTGCCGCTTTGTCACGTAAATGTAAAACATGCATTTTTAACCTTGCGGTGGGTGCTGCTTCAAGCAGCACCCGCCGCAAGGTTAAAGATACAGGATGTGACCGCCAGGGTGGCAGTCACATCCTAATTGCACAGGAGGGGCCGCTGCCCCTGCGGACGGTCCCTCCGACCTGGGGGTGGCGGACAGACGCAGGTCCGTCCGCCATCCTAATAGGCCCCTTAGTTTGCATTTTGAAAGACATAGCAGTGAAATCTGTTCTCACTTTCAAAATCCAAAGCAGATTGCATTTCCACATACAAATTAGCATCTCCCCATGCAAAAAAGCAATTCCGGCTCCCAAAGAATGCAAAGGTTCATCACACATTGTTGCTAAATAAAACAGCAAGTGTGCTTGACTTCTCAATATACCAGCTTACCCTAGGTAATGTTATTTTCAATCACGTTCTGATAACCAATAAGAATCATGCTTTTAAAAAACAGAAACATGCACCCTAGTTTTCAGTGTAGAATGTTGTCAAACAACCAATCATTTCTTTTCTGTTTTTCAACACTGCCTCTTATCCACCATTTTAGAAAAATCTTAATTTTCAAACTGCCATTTCATTTACAGAGACCATCTGAGTGCATCAAGACCTCCTTTCAAGATGATCAGACTGTGAATTGTGGGACACATCTATATGTTCTTGAGCCAAAGAGACTATAGAATGGGGTCCATTTACCACAATAATCTGCATTTCAATATTTATGGCATCTATAGGAGAAATGCTGTACATTTTACAGATGAAGGGAACTGAGTCTTCCTCAAGAGCTTTAGACTCTGCATCGGTACTTACTTGTAGGTACTAAAATCTCTCAATAAACACAAAGGCTCTTTTTAGAGCCATCCAAGTTCTAAACACATAAGCTTGATGTATATCTCAAAAATACATGCTTTGTTTTTTTTTCGGCAGAGAAATGCGCGGATCCTACGTGCATCCCGCGACTTTTAAAAAACATATATATATTTTCTTACTTTTTTTGCCCTTCGGGTTCTTATGGGACCCCCTGAGCAGACCTAGGGGGTCAGGGTGTGTCTACCCTGCCCCTGTTCATGTTTTGCACACATATTCCACTGACTTACTCAGCCTCGCTTCTACTGAGGGACAAAATGTCTGCCAACAGTTCCTGGTTTCTAATGTTTACAACCGCTTGACAGCCAATTAGCATTGAGCGCGTGATCAGGACGGTGCGCTTATAATACAATGACAATACTCGAACAATCCGCGGATCCACCGCGCCCATAGATATATAAATTACTTTAACTGTAATTTTCCCAGAAACTACTGAACAGGTTGACACCATATAAGCAGAAGGTACAAGTCGGAGCTGAGGACTACATCTCTTCCAAATTTGGTGTAATTCCGTTCAGCCGTTCGGGCTGTAGCCGTGTCTAAAGGTCCTATGAGAAATTGCATGGGGAAAACACATTTTGGGACCTCCCTTTTTTCGCGGCCCCCGCTTGACCAATCACCCTCAAACTTTCAGGAAAAGAGTGGAACTGAGCTGGCCAAAAGGTTGGAAAATTTCTAGAAGATTCATCAATAGACGCCAAAGTTATTGGCAATAGAATTTTGCGGTTTTCCTATAGATAATAGGTCCTAACCATAACTACCTACTGGCGACTGCCATTAGGTAATATACATATATATATTCACTGAAAAAACCATAGGTTTCAGGCGCTATAGAGTTCAGAATTAGCATTTAAAAAACCTTTAAAATTCACTAAAAAAACTATAGGTTTTAGGGGTGTTATAGTTAGCTGGACATTTCACTCATACAAAACCATTGAAATCGCTCCTATATAGTTAGTTGTACTAACTATATTTCGCGCACCCGCAATCCACTGCTGATGTGTAGGCCTCGCTCCAACCGGTCTGCATGAGCATCTGGGCATTGAAGTAGCTGAACCCGGAGCTCAATTCTGTACATTACCTTGCAGTATTAATTTCTAGTGAGTTTCAATCAATCTGCCAGAGATACAGGAATGTACTGTGTAAAAATAGCCTGTTGTATTGATTTTGAAAAAAACTTGTAGACCTTGGTTCTTTTTTTTTTGTTGTTTCTTGATTCTTTCCCCCAATCTTTTGGTGTTTTTTCCCCCAATTGCTTACAAATTGCACAATATTTTTTCCTTCCCTGAATGTACGAATGTGATATGGGTGTTTGTGATATGCTTGAAAACCTGAATGTAAGAGAGAACGTATGGTTAATGTTTTAATGTCCCACGTGTTTGTTATAAAAATCTTTTTTGTACTATGAATTAAATTTTGAAACAAATTCTTTGAATTTTTTTTGAATAAACTGCTATTGAGTAGCAATTCCTATTTTTGAATTTCTTTTCTGGATTTGGATGGATATTGATTTATGTGAACTATCCACATCAGTATTGGCACCTTTGTTCTGTTAGATGCTTTCTCTGGAAGGCATGGTGATTGGCTGCCACTGTCTGTCAACACTAGCACAAGATGGATGCCAACACTTCCAGGTTAGAAGTGTTGACAGCCAATGAGCATGTAGCTTTCTCAGGAAGGCATGCTGATTGGCTGCCACTGTCTGTCAACACTCCAAACCAGGAAGTGTTGGCAGCCATCTTGTGCCTTGGTAGAACCAAGGCACAAGAAAGCAGTGAAACAAAGGTGCAAAACAAGCAAAGGGAGCAGTGTAGAAGCACCCTGACCCCTAGGCCTGCTCAGGGGGTCCCACAAGGACCCCCCAAGCCCCAATTCTTTTATTTATTTATTTTTTTAAATCGCGGGGTACGCATCGGGGAGACTGCATCGGTACCTACTTAAATCACCCACATAAAACAACAGCTCTTTTTAGAGCTACCCTACCTCTAAGCACTCCAAATTCTTATTTTACACTATTTTCTTTCACTGTGGTATGCTCAGAGTACGCGTACCAGGAAGCGTACATGGGAACGCACCCAGCGCTTACCCCGCGAAAATTTAAAAAACAAAATTAGTTTTTTTGCCCTTCAGGGTCATTCTAGGCCCCCCTCAGAAAACCTAGAGGGTTAGGGGGTGTCTACCCTGCCCACTTTTAATCATTTCTCCCTTTTTTTTTCACCTCTTGTGTCTCGATTCTACTGAGACACAAGACGGCGGACTCTACGGACTGTTTGGAATGTTGACAGACACCCGAGAGACAATCAGCTTTCCGTTTGCGCACTTCCGTGGCGCGCCGGATGCGCTTAACGGGACGCGTACCCTTAGCGCTCGAAGCGTGCATATAGATATTTAAATGTTTTTTAAGTTAATTTTCGTAAAAACGACTGGAGCAATTTTCACCAAATATATAAAAGGCACTTCTGTGTACCAGTCCCTACAATTTTGCAAAGTTTGGTGTAATTCCATTCAGCGGTTTGGGCTGTAGCCGTGTCTGAACGTCCTATTGAAATTAAGATCGGGAAAACACGTTTTGGGACCCCCCTTTTTCTGGGCCCCTTGACGAATCCCCCCGAAACTTCCAGGGAAGGAGCGGAGCAGAGCTGGCCTAAAGTTTGGAAAATTACATGCAAATTCCTCAACCAGCGCCACATTTATTCCCAATAGAATGTTGCGGATTTCCTATGGAAATTAGGTCCTAACTATATATACATATATATATATATATATATATATATACACACACACACACAATTCCCTTTCAGGCATAGAGTAAAGCATTAATTATCCAAAAAAGAGCAGGGGACTCTGGGTAGGTCCCAAGTTTAGCTGGAGAGCAGCTCCTGTATGTAGCACCCCACAACACCAGTGACACTCTGAATTTGCTCACCTCAAATGTCTGCTTTTCTATCAAGGTTTTTCAGCATTGGACAAGAACAGTGCTATCCACACTGAGATAGCAAGGGACAAAGTTGTTTGCCATTTCTACAGCAAAGTCTTTAAGCATAGGATTAGGATAGTGCTATCCACGTTGAGCTGCAAAATGACAAAAGCATTTACCACTCCAGGCACATAATAACAGAGTTGAATTGGTAAAATACCATACAACCTAATCTGAAATAAATACAAGCAACCCCTGGTATGTGTTTTTGCTATTCTTATAGCTCTTCAGAGAGGTTTAGTTTTGTCCAGAAACAAGGGAGCACCCAGCATAAGTCACAACAATACTCTATCTGTCAGGCACGGTCCACTCCACTCCGCTCCTAAATCGAACAAGTGCATGGGTGTCGGAGTCAAGCAAGGATAAAAAGGGCAGTTCATAACAAGAACACGCTTCGCGTTTAGTTACAGATCTGCCTAGCCCTGCCACACTCATTTTTAACAATTAACTGACTTAATCTCTGTGTCCTGCAAGCAGTGTGTTCTCTGTTCCCTGATGGTCTGTTCCGACGAGTTCCTGCTTGGGATGCTCAGGGCTTTCTTTTCCAGGTCACAGCTCTTCCTTGAGCTCTCCTTCCAGGATCCTGACTGGCTCTGCATTCCCTCGTCGGAGGTCTGTGTTTTCTCTGCACTTTCCCTAGTGCATGATTCTCTCTGCTTCTCCTTCTGTGGGCAATGTAATGAGAGAAGAAACAAACATTTAAAAAATCTAAGTCTTCCTGGTACGAAGGTAGGAAAATATTTACATGTATCATGTTACTGTCATAGTTACTTATCTGAAGGGACTATTCAATGGTGATTGGAGATCTGTTTATCCTTTTTTTTATTTTCAACTCTGGCTGGCTGTACAGAGAAATGATACATGTGATGGAGCAAGGTTTCGCATGTAAAGAAACATAATGCATTAATAAACATGTTTTGTCTTATTAATAAAGCACCACATGACATTTTTAGCATCTAGGGGAAGCTTTCCTATGTGCTTTTTCTAACAGCAACTCGAGTGATCTAATATGGCCGTCGCAACCAGGGAACTTTTCTGCCCATGCATTTGTCACACTCATGTGACATCATGTACTTTCTGTTTTGGTGGGAAAACTTTGTTTCTGAGCACCAGAACTAAAGATGGCTGCTCTATGTTTCACATGCTGATGGTTGCACTGCTGCTTGTATTAAACCTTGTTCTTTCTGCCTAATCACTACTGCTATAGTTAAAATAAATTAACAGAAATAGAGTAGAGATAAGTGGTATGCAGTCCATTTATTTGTTCTTTGTTCTAAAACTGTTTCTCTTTAACTTTGCTACTAGCTCGAATTTGGGCTTGATGTTTCCTCGCTACCTTCCATTTTACGAGGAATAGCGCCTGCACAGGAGAACCCAAGAGTCCTCAAGTCATGGTATTGAACTGGTGCCAGCAACAGACTTGCCTGTGAAACTCATGAGAGCTTCACCCTTAGACCTCTCAAAGGAAGCTCGGGTGTTCTTGAATGAAGTAATCTCATAACTAGTATGGTGTGATGACCTCTCCTCGTATTTTGACCAATCAAATTGAGGGAATACACGAACTTGCAACATTGGGGGGTGGCATACTGCCCTGGAAAATGGTATAACTAAGGTAGGCTTAGCTAGTTAGATTGTCCGACTTGTCCGAATAGCTGACCTGTCACTGACCTAACGCACTCAATAGGCGATCGAGAGCAGAGGTGCTGGCGGAGCACTCTGTCAGAAGATTCGATAACCCAATCGGGGTTCTGGGAAGGAGGTCGATACCCCAATCGGGCTTGACTGTTAGCTGCAAAAGGGGGGATGCTGGTGTTGCACTTTAGCTGGTGGTGCAAGTCCTGACCTGCGGTGGTCCTGTCCTAATCCAATTTGGCCCGTACTTGTCCTGATTCTGGTCTGCACCTGTCCTGTCCTGTTGGCACCTGAACTATCGGGAGTCCTGTCCTTTATATCAGCCCGTGGCCAGGGTTGGTCTTCACACCATTCTAGGTAAATATAAATTTGTGTGGGTATGTCATTGTACTGTTTCCCTTTTCTTACCCTTCCTATGTTTCCATGCTTAAAGAAAGCCTCGTAATATTCTCACATTATCTTGTTTTGTTATATTCTCCCTAATTGAACGAGCTTTAATTGAATTGGTATGGACTATGACATTTAAGAATTCACATAGATAAAGAGTTTAAACCTTTCCAGAGTCTGTGGTTATTTTATAAATGCAAATGTTTATTTTCTGCCTATTATGCTAACTCCCTTGATCCCTTAGGACTGTAGGTACTGGTGACAAGGATTGGTAAGTCAATGGTATAGGTCCTAAAAGATTACATTAGTTCAAATCTGATTAAGCTTAGGTTTACCTGTTCAAAGTCTGTATTGTTTATGGGCCCAGGTGAGAATGGTAAACGTGCAGGTGAGCCCGCGCTCCATCAGTATTCTTTTGGGAGTAGCGTGATGGTTAGGGTTTAGTTAAGATAGGTAGTTAGTTGTGTGTTGATTATTTGATTTGTACTGATTTTTTGTAGTAACATAAACCTGTTTGTATTGTTCTATGTATGTTTGGAATCCTCAGGGGCAGAATAGTGGGTGGTAAATGGAAGCCACACTGCAGTGAGTTCACTTGCCTAAGGAAGTAAGTGCGTAAAAGTTAGGTAGAACTTGAAGCACTAATTAGGGATTTTTCTGTCTTAATGTGTGAATAAATGATAGCAGAGGAGTTCGCTGGTGAAACTTTGGCCTTATCTCACCTAGAAAGGGTAAGCCTGAGGGAGTAACAGGTTCTCTGATGCTTGAGTGAAGAGTACTATACTTAAATACTCGCTCTCTGGTCAGGCATCAAGCCGACATCTTTCATCTACTCATGACTGAGAGGCCAGACGTTCTCCTACTATCTGAGACCTGGCTTACCGACGATTCCCTTTCCAATATCCTGGCAGCGTTACCCCCAGATTACTATCTGTTGAACACCAACCGTCCGGGGGGCCGCCCCGGGGGAGGGGTGGCAGCGGTAATACGTAAGAATCTAAAGATTATTGCCTCCGCTTCCATGACTCTCCCTGAAGTGGACAACCTGGTTCTCAGTCTTGGGACTGAGGTGGGTGCGGTTACCCTTATGGTACTCTACCGCCCCCCTCACCCTATGCCTTCCTTCCCTTCATCTTTTATCGAACAGCTGACTAATATCGCCACTTCCTCCCCCCGCATTGCTATTGTCAGTGATTTCAATTACTGGTTCCAGCACAAGGACGCTGGTCCCCATGCCTCCGAACTGTTCGAAGCTCTTTCGAGCTTGAACTTCACTCAATTAGTTAGGTCCGCCACTCATAGTGGTGGCCACATCCTCGACCACATCTGGGTCCACGGGGTCAAGTCCTCCTGTCCGCTCATAACACCTTGTGTGTGGTCTGATCATTTTCTGATTGATACCACAATTTCAGCTGTCGGCCAGATCAGGATCCCCCCGCGGGAGGGTGGTACCGCCCGTAAGTGGAGGGCCGCTGACTCCTCTAAATTGTTATCTCACCTGTCACATACCCGCCCCCTTTTTCCCAATGATATCGGTACCAACGAGCTTTATGGCCTTATCTCTGACTGGCTTACGACAGCCAGCGATATCTTTGCCCCCCTAACTAAGTTCCCCCGATCCCGTCACAGCAACTCCCACAAATGGTTTACCCCCCAACTTAAAACCCTACAATTGGAACTCCGCCAATTAGAGCGCAAGTGGAGGAGAGACTATTGCCCGTCAAGCAGAGACGTCTATGTGGCCGCCCGCAACAAGTACAAAACAGCCATCTCTGCAGCCAAAAAAGCCTACGCCTTAGAGAGAATCATATTAGCCCCTTGCAAGTCTAAAGAGATTTTTAAAGTTCTCAACGAATTCACCTCCGACCGCAGGACGCTCCCGACTCAGGCCCCCACACAGGAATCTTGTAATGCGCTAAGTACTTTTTTTATTCAGAAAATTGTTTTGATTAAGGACACTATCCCGGTCACCCCCCCTGGCGCTGATTCTGTTCCTCCCCCTCACAATGCCTTTTCTCTCACACAGCTCCCTCCCTTAGATCCCGCATCCTTGGCTACACTGGCCGTCCGCATTAAGTCTGGATCTCCAGACGACTGCTGTCCCCCTTCCATACTTCGGGACATCTGCCATTCTTTACCCGACTGCATCCTTCCCTTGCTGAACTCCTCTCTTTCCTCCGGTACGGTGCCCAGCTCCTTCAAGGAGGCAGTTTTGGCACCTCTATTGAAGAAGCCTGGAGCTGACCCCACCGTTCCGGCGAATTACCGTCCCATCTCCCTCTTGCCCTTCTTCTCTAAAATCTTGGAAGCCCACGTCACCGCCTGTCTCTCACAGTTCATCGAGAGCTCCAACTTTCTCGAGGCCAACCAGGCCGGCTTTAGACCCGGCCACTCTACGGAGACTGTGATCCTGGCTGTGTTGGATGCCTTGAGAGATGGCGCTGACAAGGGTACCCCCCAGGCCTTGGTACTATTAGATCTGTCAGCCGCTTTCGACACGGTGGATCACAACATCCTCCTCCACCGTGTCGAGCAGGCTGGCATCCAGGGCCTGGCGCTGGCATGGGTCAAATCCTTCCTGACCGGGAGGTCTCAGACCCTCAGCCTGGGCACTTTCAGGGCTCCTAGGGAGCACTCGCCCTGTGGGGTCCCCCAGGGCTCCTCCTTATCCCCTCTTCTCTTTAACCTCTATCTTCGACCCCTTCTTTCTTCTCTGAGGCAGTGGGACGTCACCGTCTTCAACTACGCGGACGACCTGCAACTCATCTTTCCTCTTAACTCCCCTTCTGCTATCCCCAATTTCCAGGCAGCTATGTCCTACATCCTCCAGTGGATGTGTCAAAACCAACTTAAATTGAACCCGGGAAAGACGGAGCTCCTTCTCCCTGGCAGGAGCTCTACCCACTGGGGTCCGCACTTCTGGCCGGCAGAACTCGGCCCCCCTCCCACCCCCATGGCCACGGTGAAAAGTCTCGGGGTCACTATCGACTCCGGCCTATCTCTTGGGCCCCAGGTGGGGACGGTGGTCTCCTCCTGCATGTACCAGCTGCGCAGGATCAGGAAGGTGGCTTATCTCCTAACTCCTGAAGCCCTACTGCAAGTCATCATGGCCCTTGTCCTCTCCCGCTTGGATTTTTTGAATTCTATCTACCACGGTCTGCCTAAATCATCTCTCTCCAGACTGCAATTTGTTCAAAACCAAGCGGCGAGATTGGCCTTCGGGATCCCGAAATGGCAATCTGCCAAACCCCTCCTCTCCAAACTGCACTGGCTCCCTGTCATTTCGAGGGCAGCCTTTAAGATTGGCTGCCTCACTTTCAAATCTTTATCTGGTTCTTGCCCCGCCTTTCTGAAATCCCTCATCAGGCCCTACTGTCCATCACGCAATCTGAGATCCTCTCACCTTCACCTCCTGCTCGTCCCCCCTATCAAACTCTGCAGATCTGGAGGCCGGAGATTTGCACACCTGGCCCCTAAACTCTGGAACTCTTTTCCTCCCTCTGTCAAAACCTCTAATTCTCTTATTCTTTTTCGTAAATCCTTAAAAACATGGCTTTTCCCTCAATCCAGCTAAGTTCCTCTGTCCCCTCTGCATCCAACCAGCGCCAGGAAACCCATGGTGACAGTGCGCTTTACAAGCACCCCTTAACATAACATAACATAACAAGCAGAAGGGATTTACTTGCAGTGTATGAAGAGTAGGCGGAAGGGATTTACTCGCAGTGAGAGAAAATTCTTCTTTCTTTTGAATCTAGCCACTTAGGGACAGTGGCAAATGTTTTTACGTTGTAAATCAATGAATATTGCATTTAAAAGTGAAAATAAATAAGTTTTCTTATTACCTTGCGAAGGAGGGAGTCAGTTGTGGAGCTGCACTGAAGTCACCAAGAACTCGCTGGTATTGGTTGAGAGAGCGGGTGTGTAGCTGAGGTAATAATTGTAAAGTAGGGGTGAGTGTAGGAGCATGAGAACTTGTCTCACTTGTCTCACGAGAAAAGCTGCACAATTATTGGTTGAAATTTATTTGAATTTTAAACACTGATTGGTTATTGAAATTAAGAAGCACACTGGTATTGATGAAGCATTTAGTAAACAATTGAGTGTAGCTGCATATTAAATTCTTCAGTCAAAATTATATGTGGCATTTAGATACAACAGTTATAGCAAATAAACCCGATAGGAGGTACTTAGGGTTTGCGCAAATGCAATGCATAAGAGGAAGACCTCATGTCATGTACGGAGAGAAAAGAAAAATGACGCTTTTTAAAAAATTAAGAATTTCTTTAACCCCTTCGATGCTTGTGACGGAACCATTCCGTCATCAGTCACGGCTGAGCTGTGCTGATGACGGAATGGTTCCGTTACGACCACACCCTGTTCTGGAATGTCCAGCACAGGGGGGGAACTCATGCAGCAGCCAAGGTGTTAAGAAAGATAAAATGATTAAAAAAAGAGAAGGGATTATTATTCCACCACCAAATACGCCCGCATCATACATGATGGTAGAAAGGGGCTATCACACTTGTGTGTGGATGGAGAACTGGATGGAGTATACAAAAGATGATGGGGTTTTGGCATTTCCAGACAATGGTACTTTTAATGGTAGAATTTTGTACAACTTGAGAACATGCATGAATGAATTAGATTCTAGACCTAGATTGACCCAGTACGAAACATTAGAGGAATGGGAAACTGAGGCTTTTGAGCGAGATAGACCCAGGAGTGTCAGAAATCGGAGTAAATTCTATCCTCGATTTTTCAAAGAAACCAGAGATAGCAAATGAAGAAATTGGGACAGTCTATGTTAGTGGAAGGATTATATACTGTAATGACTTTAGAAGAATCATCAGGAAGCAAGTGCACAGAGAAAAGGAAGAATTTAAGGACTAGTGGTGACTTTTATGATGATTATCTGGAGGATTTGTTAATGAAAAATCCGCCACCTTACCATGAGGAAGCAAGTACAGCTAAGTCTAGTGCCCCGTTCTTAACACCACTTTTGGTTCCACAAATTGTGCATGAACCCTCATTAGAAAAAGTCTTACAGGAATGGGAAAGAGAGGCTATAAATAAACAGAGAAGTGAATTAATTCAGAAAATTTCCCAGTTGAATACAAGTCCTGAAGCTTTAACTATACCGGTAACTATAGGTCCTGTTGTTCCCTTGAATGGAGCCGTCAAGGTTATCAAACGTCAGGGATACACTTATTGTAAGTGACTCTTACTACACTACCCAGTGAGAATGCGATGCACTGTACTTCCCTCAGCACTACACAGAGATTAAGTGGATCTTCTCCTTTTTTCTTTCTCTTTTTGGCTTCTGGCTCCCGCGCTCCACGGCGGAGGTACTAGGACCCAGTAAAGGCAGATGGGCAGAGAAGTGGAGCAAGTGGTGCGAACACCCGGTACCGTGGGCTGATGTGCAGGGTTCATCCACAACAAACAGGAGGAGCACTCCCAGTGTGTCTTCCGGTATTACAGCGCCCCGTTTCACTACATCTTAATCCGGTAAGGTGGTTCCGAGCAGGGGAGGAGCAGAAACTGAATTGCATGGATCTGGATTCCACAGTAGCCCATTCAGTTATTCCCTCGAGTAGTAGGGGGGAAGGGAGGGCAGCGTTTGTTGTACAGAGTCACTCAGAAGTGACAGAGAGGTCTAGCTTGCAGTTGGACTCAGTGCATAAGGGGAGCAGCGGCAAAGGTTCTATAGGGCCAAGTACGCAGGGCCACTCGAATGGGCTATCGCCCTCTAGGAGAAACAGATATCAACTAAGATCCCAACAAGAGCTGAGGACTAAGGGAGTCCTTGAGCATTTGGAGCGGGTAGGTGTGACCCCATTAACTCCGAGTAAAAGAAAGAAAAAGTCTGGAGATATTAAAAAATCAAAGGGCCCTAAGGCAACTCACCCTTTTCAAAAGAATACCCCATCTCTTAAAACGTACTTCAAAATCATGGAGCAGATTGTGGGTTCAGTCGGGGCAGTGGACACAGCCATACCTGCTCAACATAGTGCCCCCCCCCCTTGTGCTTGAAAATCGCTATGCACCGCTAGAAAGCATTGTGGACTCAGAGAACCTGGAGAGCTCAAATGGGGCACACGAGGGCTCTATTGTGAACCCATCGGTGCCTAATCATGATGATCTTTCCTGTCGCCTCAGTAACAGCGCTACTAGTAACAGCGCTACTAGTAATGACACTATAACTGTCCCTTTCTCTTTGGGGTGTCTTCACCCCCTCTTGTTCTTCCTACAGATGGTAACATGCAGGCAAACGGAGGTGCCAATAAGGACAAGGATAGTTTAGGTTCACTGTTACAGACATTAAGAGGGGACCTTATGTTCAAATTTGAGATATCCGAAGTAAATGAGAAGGGCATACACGATAAGTTTGATGCCCTTGAATTAAAACTGGAGGATATATGTACACATACAGGATCACTCGAGCTTAAAGTTTCATCACTATCGGAATCTGTTCAAGGCAACTCCAAAGATATTGACACTATAAAAACTCAGAATCGGTCCTTACAAATGGATATGGAAAAGTTGGAATGCATGCCCGTAGGAACAATCTAAGGATCCTGAAGATACCTGAGGGAGCCGAGATTGAGGCTACAAAGGGATTCGTATGTAAGCTGTTACGGGAAGGGGTCCGTAAAGATTGACCAGACATTGATTTAGAGACTGAAATACAAAGAGTCCATAGGGATCCTGTGGGGATTTGTTCTTAATGGAATGTTAAGTTGTTGCTAAGAGATTGGAATGTTGTTCTTTGAAGAAGGTTAGTAGACAGTGGAGCTGAAGAAGAAGCTGGAGGTCTTGTTACTCTTCTACTGTCAAATAAAGATCTACCAACTTATTCCTGTGTTGGAGATATCTTTACATTGGCGACGAGGGACATCTGTGCTGGGGACAGACCTCAAGAACCTCCACCCCTGGATGATACCTGGAATTGGTATACATTTCAACCTTTCAATATTTTCTAAAATACTACATAATACTGCGCTACTGGTATGTACTTTTAACCTAATGGATTTTAATTTCTTCAACCTGCTTCAACTGTGACGGTGACTTCCTTTCTGGATTTGGTACTCTTTTGCCTGTGGAATTCTCTTTAATCTGTGAAATTGTGGAATTCAACCTGTGAAACTGTTATTATCGCTGTTCTCTAAGAACATACTCTTTTATTCAAGAATATCTCATGCTTGCATCCATAACGTCTGTGTCTTACGAATTATTCAAGCTTGTGCCACAACTGATTGTGAGTTTTGCATTTCATTAAGAGATTGCGCCACAAATATTTTTGCAGAGGAACTTGTACCACGAATATTTTTGCAGAGGAACTTTCACTATTTTAAACCACATTGCGCCTAAAACTTTTCTATTAAGCCTCTTTGAGCTTGTTAACATTTGATTACCGTTGATCTGCTGCATCTTTTGGAAACTTGCAACGCTCAGCAGCCGTCGGTATCCTGGTAACGACCACCGCGCGGTTCTGCTCGCGCACGCTTCATTGTGCCCGTTCGCCTTTTAAAACAAACGCTGACGCTGCAGTGCGTAGGAAAGGTCAAATACGTGACCTGTGCGTGGCGGCCATTTTCTTTAGCGCAGATACATCGTTTTTCTCAAGAAAGCACAACGAACTCACGAACTTCTTCAAAATGATGGTTATTAGATATTGCTGATAACTCTGCATCGAACACACGCATTGAAGCGAAACTGAACTCTTTCAAGTGGATATTACAGAGATGAATGACTGGCACTCGACAAAAGCGATCATTACTTCACAGTAGTGAATTTACTTCCAAATACACAAATAAACTCTTCATAACAGTAATTTATTATTTTATTTTAATTTATTGTTTTTCTTAACATCATTTCCTTTTCAGGTTACATTACTTGTATGTGGGTTTTGTTGGTAAATTGTCTTTTCTAATTTTCTTCATGGCCCATCAAGGGTTAGCTGCTCCTCCTTCCTTTCTTCCTACTCCAGGTGAACCTGCCATACCCTGGAAGGAATGGAAAAAGATATTTATAGCTTATATTTTAGCAACAGGAGCTGATAATTATGGTCCATTTCGCAAACAAGCAATCTTACTTCACCATTTGGGTGTTGAGGGTCGGCGTTTATATGAAGATCTACCTGAGATATCTTTAGGAATTGGGAATGGACAGCCAAGTAATGTTTATGATATGAGCATGCAAATGTTAGAGAAGAGATTTATTACCAAGATTAATACAGTGTTAGAAAGGCATAAATTATTTTGTCGTGTTCAAAGAGATGAGGAAGACACTGCAACTTACGTAGATGCATTGAGGGGATTATCTTTGAATTGCCAGTTTGAAGGTTTGGGTGATTCACTTATACGTGATCAAATAGTTAGATATACCAATAACAAGAGGGTACAGGAAAAACTACTCATTAAAGACTGTACAATCTAGCTTATATTCATTAAAGGGGGCAAGGAAACGGAAATTAGGGTTAATGATATGGGACTTTTTTTTTAGCTCATATGAATAATTGATTGTATGACCACCTGATTCATATACTGATGTATATTTCCAACTCCGATTTACGAGCACTCATCAGCCATTGCATATGATCGGGGAATTCTAAAACATTGATTGTTTGACCATTTTATTCATATATTAATTTATGATTATCAATTTTGATTTTTGAGCATTTATAGCCATTGTATATGATAGTATTTGGGAACTTCCAATATTCGGATGTATTAACTCTCTTAGGCATTTAACTCCTGTATTTCTTGAAATATTGAGTTATTTTATGTATATCAATTGAAGTGTTATATGATGTGTCTGAAAAAGTGGAAATAAAATATATTTTTTTTAAAAACACACGAGATGAGGCAATACAAACAGCTAAAGGTCTGGAGAATACAGATCTTTGGATTAAAGAGATGGATAAGTGTACCATTATGACTAGATGGGGTATCAAAAGATGCTGGATCAAAATAATCAAATTCAAAGAGTTCACAAGTTCATGCATATGCTGAGGAAACAAAAATGATAAAGAATGGGGGAAATTTTCAACCTAAACCTTTCAATAAGTCTTTGGGTATGTCCCGTTCCACTAACGATGCTCAGCAATCAAATTCATGTATTATTAAATGTTATAGGTGTGGAGCTCCTGGGCATATTGCTTCCAGTACAAAGTGCATGTCGAGAAATGCAATCTGTAGAGCATGTGGAAAGAGTGGACATATTGGGAAAGCTTGTAATGCAAAGACTCAATATGTTCATGAAATAGATGATTCTTGTGAAAATGTTCAAGAGTTGATATGAGCATTGAAGGATCATCTACCCTAGGAAGCTCTAATTCAAAGTCTGTTTGTGAGGTTGAGGTGGCAACTAAAAGTTCTGATAAACTCGAGAAGCCACACTGTTTTATAAATTTTGATAGTAAAGATGTAAAGTACCCTTGTACTAAAGATGTCAGAATGTTGATTGATTCTGGAAGTGTGTATACCTTATTGTCTAAGGAAATGTATTTTGAAGCTTGGGGTGATGAGAGTGATCTGTATTCTTGGGATACACCAGACATTAGAGCAGTTGGTTATGGTGGGAAACCATTGATATTCTTAGACTTAAGTGGATGGTAATAAGTTTTTCTGGTAGGAAAGTGTTTGGACGGGTGTATCTAATGAAACAGGGATCCAATTTATTAGGTTGGCGCCATCAAAAGAACTTGGGTATAATGCTGAATCCTAATGCGCAAGAGCCAGTAATATCACTACCTGTTCTGAACATTGATGGTTTCGAAACTGATATTATGAAAAAAATTCCAAATGTTTTCTCTGACGATCTGAGGAAATTAAAAGGTTTTTCGCATAAGATCATCTTAAAGAAAAATGCTATACCTGTGATACACAAGGTGAGAAATGTGCCTTGTTTAATGAGAAGTCCTCTTCAAGAAGAACTAGATAAATTACTTAAACTGAACATTATTGAACCCATAGAGGCTTCAAAGTGGCTTGTGCCCATTGTAGTCGCACCGAAGGATGGGGGAGCCAAAATTCGGCTCTGTGTGGACTTGCACAACCTTAACAGGAACATTTGGGTTGACAGGCAGCCTTTGCCAAATATATCCGAAATGCTGACTGCAATGGGAGGAGGAGTTGTTTTCAGTGTCATAGATATGTCAGCTGCATATCATCAGATCGATTTGGATTAGGAGTCCAGGCACCTTACCTCATTTGTAACACCGCTGGGGGCATTCCGCTACTGCAGGATGCCATTTGGGTTGGCGTCTGCCTCAGCGGTGTTTCAAAGGATCATGCAGCAAATTTTTGGGGATATGAGCAACGTTCTGTGTTTTCAGGATGATGTGTTGATCGTAGGGAAGAGTTGTGAACATCATGACAAGGTTTTGACTGCGTTGTTGGGGCGCATGGAGAACCACAGCTTGATGATGAAAAAAGAAAAGTGTCAACTGAAAAGAGACTCTGTGACCTATTTAGGTCATGAAATATCTGGGTTAGGAATAAAGCCAAATAAAAGCATTGTCTCAGAAATTAATGATGCTCCGACTCCCTTGAACAAGGATCAGTTGAAGTCTTTCTTGGGACTTGCTGAGTATTGCTCCAAGTTCATAAAGGGGTTTTCTGAGGTGGTGGAACCCTTGAGATTGCTAATGAAAAATGGAGTTGCTTTTGAAAGGAGTGATGCGTGTGAGAAAGCATTCAGGTGTGTGAAACACGGAATCTTACATGCACCAACCCTTGGTCATTTTGATGTCAGGGCAAGAACTTTTGTTACTGCAGATGCCAGTGCAGTGGGAATTGGGGCTGTGTTGCCTCAGATTTGTGATGGTGTGAAAAGGATTATTGGTTTTGCATCAGGAAGACTTCAGGGTGCCGAGAGCTCATATTCTGTCATTGAGAGAGAAGCTTTCGCGTGTACTTAGGGCATCAAACAATTTAAATATTTTCTTTGGGGGTTACTGATCCCAAACCCTTGGTGCACCTAGTTAAAGTGTCCTAAATCCAGCTACACTATTGCCTGATTCACATTTTGAAGAAGTGAAAGAGGAAGTCGAGCATGATTGCATCGACCTCACCGAATACAGTACTAAGCCCCGTCCAGACATAAGAGGAGAGCCATTGTTAAAGTCAGAATATGAACTCTTTGTAGATGGCTCATGCATGAGACATGAGGAAGGACGATTGAGTACTGCTTATGCTGTGTGTACATTGTGGGGTCCAGTTGAAGCATCCTATTTACCTGGAGTCAAGTCTGAACAAATAGCTGAATTAGTTGCATTAACGAGAGACTGCAAATTTGGGAAAAATTGGAGAGTAACCATGTACACTGACAGTCAGTATGGTTACGGTGTTGTGCATGACTTTGGACAACTCTGGGGACTCCTGGGGGACTCCCAGGGACTCCTATTAAGAATGGACATTATGTAAAAGATTTGTTGGAAGCAAATCAATTGCAAAAAGAAGTAGCTGTGGTCAAGTGTGCTACTCACAAATCAGGAAATTACAAAGTGACAGCAGGTAACCGATATGCTGACTAACTAGCCCAGCATTGTGCCAAACATTAGATGGCAATAAATAAAAATAATCGATGCATGTGGAAACAGCTGCCAACTTATGTTGCTTGAAAGAGTGAAAACATGGGAGGAAGTGAGAGATTTGCAGAATGAGGCATAAATGAAGGAAAAGGAAGAGTGGGAGAAAATAGGATGTCGAAGAAGGGTTGAGGATGGTGTTACTATCTAACTTGATGGGAGGCCTGTGTTACTAGATTGTATGCTTGCTCCTATGGCTAGGATAACCCATGGAGATTCACACATAGGTAGGGATCCGATGATTAGACGGTTTAGACAGAGTTGCTTCAATGCTAGATTCAGGAATGTAGCAGAGAGTCTGTGCCAGAGGTGCATAACCTGCCAACGAATGAATCCTGGTAAGAGAACTGTAGTTTTGCCAGGAAAGATTGGAAAGGCAGAAGGTCCCTTCATAAGACTCCAGATTGATTTCATCTAGTTACCGCCTTGCCGAGGACTGAAGTACGCCCTTGTCATTGTCTGCCTGTTTTCAAAATGGGTGGAAGCCTACCCTACCCGCTGGAATGATAGCCTCACTGTAGCCAAACTCCTTTTGAGAGAACTCTTACCTAGGTTTGGTTTCCCAGTAATGATTGAATCAGATCGAGGGTCTCATTTTAATAATGAAATAATTCGTCTAATCTGTGAAGCATTCCAAATTGAGCAAAGGTTGCACTGTGCATACCGCCCAGAGGCTTCTGGAGTGGTAGAACAACTGAAGGGCACAATCAAATCACGATTGGGAAAGATGTATGAATCTACCCAATTGGAGTGGCCGGATGCTTTACCTCTTGTTCTGATGGGACTCAGAAGCATCCCAGACAGAAACACAGGCTTGAGGCCCCATGAGATAATCATGGGAAGACCAATGAGGCAAGCATGGGTACCAGGACACAAGCTGATAGATATAACTGATGATTTAGTACTCGAGTACTGCAAATAACTGGATGACCAAGTGTGTTGCATCTCTCACCAGGTTCGGGAAGACACTGTAGCGAGACAATCAACTTCAGCACATGACCTGAATCCAGGTGACTGGGTAGTGATAAAAGAACATACTCGAGAATCTTGCCTAGCACCAAGGTGAGGAGAGCCACATCAAGTGATATTGGTTACCACCACAGCTGGGAAGTGCAGGGGAATTCCAAACTGGATCCATGCGAGTCATACCAAGAGGGTGACAGAACATGATGATATGGGAGCTGAAGGTTGTACGGCTGACGTGTCCCAACAAGTCGATCCTGACGTAGCTGATGAGGAACAACTGAGCACCAGTCACGATGAATGGATTCCAGTAGTCGACATACCCACAGAAATTGTGAGAACCAGAAGTCAAACCTATCTAGATATACAGAGTGATAGTGAGGATGAGTCAGGAATAGAAGAAAGCACTCAGATTACAGAAATCCAAGCCAATAGTAATTCTGAGGAGGACCAGATAAGGAAAGATCGATGTACTCAAACATTTGAAACTCCAGCCACTGACTCACCCACTCACTTATCCATATAGTTAAACACACCCTAACCCATCACACACCCAAACAGGTACTCAGACAACCAATCAATCACCCAAAGAGCTACTCTCGTACCCACTCACACACTCATACAGCCACTTAGAAACCAACCGACAGATTGATACAAACATTTGCACAACCAATTACTCACCCATACGTTTACTGAGACACCTAAATCACTCACTTATACAGTCATTCAGGCACCCACTGAATCATTCATATAGGCACTCATGCACCCACTGATTCACTGATACATTTAGGTATATATATTTAACATTCATAAACATTTTAAAAACACTCACAATCACTAGATGATATCCCCAGGGATGCCATTTGAAATGTCAGTAGTGGTGTCACTGACCATGTCATGAGTGATGTAATACATGAGGTCATAAGCACGTTATCATGAGGTAACTTCTAAATTTCAATGGTTTTGTTCAAGTGAAACCTGATTCTAACTATACCGTCCCTGTAATCTTAGTTTTTTTAGAGAATGTATTAATATATATATATGAGTGTGTGTGTATTTAATAATTTATTTCTGTATTCACTGAAAGACCAAAGGTTACAGGGACAGTTTAGTCAGGCTCAGATTTCACTGATGCAAAACCAGTGAAATTCGTCAGTTATAGTTACCTGAACTAATTATAACCTACGACACTGCTTATTACCTCACATATTACATCACTTATGACATGGTCAGTGACATCACTGATGACATCATTAATGACATCTCAAATGATATCAATAATGATATCATCAATTGAGTGTAAGTGTTTTTAAATGTTTATGGGTGTTAAACGTATGTACTAACCTATGCAAAAGTTAAATTAGTTTACTAGGTGTACTACTACTGAGTTATACTACTTCTAACATATTTCATGTGAGTGGCGGTGTGACTATATATCCTTAAGTGTATAAGTGTATGAGTGGCTGTATGGGTTTATAAGAGGGCGTGCGAGTAGCTGTGTGGTGAGTGAGACGATGTGTGAGTACTAAGTATGGGCGAATTTTGTGAATTCGCGGTATGCAAATTCATGCGAAAGCGTACTCGTTGTCCACAAAATGCACAAACTTTTGTGAGATTGCGGGTTTTTTTATTTTTGCATGTTCGCAGGATTTCTTTCAGCGCGGCTACCGCGAAGTTACCCATGCGGTCGTACATGGGCGTGGCAATCTTGTTTTCAGTGTTCGCGTTGCGTATTTCCATTTCCGGGCGCTAGAAGGATGCACGCGTTGTGCATTTTCTACTTGCGGGGCACGATTGCTTGTTCGCGTCGTCCATTTTTGCGTGCTCGTGGGAGAAATATCGCGCAAACTTACCCACATGGTTGCAATGGGTGCAGCCATCTTGTTTTTCATTCATTGCTATGGTTCTGGGCATGCTTTTTCTATCCAGCTTTAATCTTTGTAATCCTTTGTTTGAACTTTTTTTGATCTTTGTTACTCATTATCCATCTCTCTATTTTTCTACATCTATATTTTGTGTTTTTTTCAAATTTTTGTTACTTTAATAACTACTTTTTTTAGCTATCTCTTTTATTTTATTTACTTTTTTTCCCTATTCTTTCCTATTATTCCTTTCTTTGACCCAGGACCATGGCAAAGGGAGCCGGCAAGTCGAAGGGGAAGAGTCCCGCACCCCGTAGCCGGCTCCCTTGCGGGCGGTTAAGGGGGAGTCAGTAAGTCCTAGGGAGATCTTTAGTGCAGTGGAAGTGGCCGCACTGGTCTTCTTTGTATAGCGCCACCTCCCCAAGAGCGCCGGGGCAGCCGGCAGGTGTGCCGGGCCATGTATCGGGAGTCTGGGGTCCGGCACACCTACAACCAGGTGACGCACCGGTGGTCTGACATCCTGGACCAGGAACAAGACCTGCTCGAACTGCTTGGCATCGAGATCCCCGGGCTTGATGAGTACTAGTAGCTAAATAACTACTTGTTTTCTTCTGCTCTGTGGTATATTGCAAATATAAGTGTTTTCCGAAGAGCAAGAATGCTGCCGATTACATTGCAGGTAAATTATGTTTCAAAAGCTTCTGTGATTGCAGGTGCTCGCCTGCTCAGTCAGTGGCGGTGCTACTATGCTTACTTGTTTTAAATGTTGTGCTCATTTGGCTTGAGTGATTATGTATGAGTGTACTTTACAGAACTGTTGAGGTTACGTGGTTTTCGACTCCGCTTAGTATCTAGCCGCAATTCTGTGTTTAACCGCCATTTTGTGTTGCGTCACTCAGGTAGCACGGCGGACGTGGTGAACGCGATGTTTTTGCCCTTTCAGCTGCTACTTGTCTCTCTCGTTAAAAAGTAACTCTTGCCCATGTTTACGAAACCGATGTCAGGGTTTGCCGAGTCTGTAAATCCATGTCTAGACTGATTAATCCATGTCTTACTCCCCTGTTTGGTCCCACCATTCTTCTTGACTTTATCTTGTTTAACTGACCTTTGCTATTCTCTTCATGTGTTCTCTTATTACATAAACTATCTTTTTGAAGCATTCAAACATGTTCTACCACCTGCACATTGAATTACGGGCACTAGTGTTGATTAACTTGAGGGGAGGAGAGCACACCACACAGGGTCTGAAAGAAGGGTGTGTTTTAGACATTCGATAGCTTGTTTTCAAACTATTCCTATTTGTCAGTTTTGTATGTTTTGGAAGTTGTCACTGTAAACTTGTGTACTATAATAGACTGTGTGCCACGGAATTAAGTGGCAGTCTCCTGAGAACCTACCATTGGTGTACTTACAGGACAACTGTGCTTAGCTGCAGCTAATAAATCTGCTTTTCTACGCCTAACCGAGTGTCTCGTGTCTCTGTCTGCCAAGGCAGGTGAACCCGGAGATCTTAGGCGTGCCCTGCGCCACCTGGCCGTTAAGGTCAGGTTCTCCAATTGGCGGCCCAACGTGTGGGCGACTTCAGTGGTAGTAGTTTTGCCCAAGGGTCGTGGGGAGCTTCGCAAGAACATTCCGCAGGATTTCGCGAACCACGTGAGCGACCCCTGTATGTCGAAGTGGACCGAAGGTATTTTGTAGTGCGCTACTCCTTCCCGACGACTGCTGACGACTGCTGCCCTGACTGTCGCCCTGCCTTGGCCCCTGGTGATGATTAGTAGCGCGAGACGTTAGACGGACATCTGTTGGCGTGAGAAAACATTTAGTTAAGTATTCGTGGGTAGCGCCCACTTTTTGTTTTTGTTTTTGTTATTCGATTAGTGCACTAATAGAAGCCGAGGGGTAAGTAAATTTGTGCTGTGACTATATGGTCTAAAAATCCCTTGACGTTTGTAAGAAGTCCAGTTCGTTACAAAATGCCTGGATTTAGTAAGTTTAGGAAATGTTGTTGTTTTGGTTGTTCTAGGGATTCCAGGCTAGAGGATTCTTGTCCGATTCTTCCGGTTGGAACTCCCACTTACGAGCTCTATTCAAAACATGGTATTGGTCCTATTATTTTTAATGAAACATGGATTCGATATACCAGGAAAGATGGTGTCTTACGGTGGCCACAAAATGGCACCCCTGTATGTCGAAGTGGACCGAAGGTCTTTTGAAGCGCGGCTACTCCTTCCCGACGGCTGCTGACGACTGCTGCCCTGACTGTCGCCCTGCCTTAGCCCCTGGTGATGATTAGTATCGCGAGACGTTAGACGTACATCTGTTGGGGTGAGAAAACATTTAGTTAAGTATTCGTGGATAGCGCCCACTTTTTGGTTTTGTTTGTGGTTTTCGATTAGTGCACTAACCGAAGCCGAGGGGTAAGTACGTTTGTGCTGTGACTACATGGTCTAAAAATCCCTTGACGTTTGTAAGAAGTCCAGTTTGTTACAAAATGCCTGGATTTAGTAAGTTTAGGAAATTTTTTGTTTTGGTTGTTCTAGGGATTCCCGGCTAGAGGATTCTTGTCCGATTTCTCCGGTTGGAACTCCCACTTACGAGCTGTATTCAAAACATGGTCTTGGTCCTATTATTTTTAATGAAACATGGATTCGATATACCAGGAAAGATGGTGTCTTACGGTGGCCACAAAATGGCACCTTTGAGCCTGATATACTAGATAATTTGGAAGCGATTTTATTGAAGAGAAAAGCCCGGCCGGCACTGTTTGACTCTTTCCGCCTCTGGCGTAAAGAAACCAAACAGAAAGAAATTAAGCAAATGAAGAAAGATAAGAAAGAGCAGAATATGATGATTTTGCAGGCTGCCCAACAGTTTAAAAACGATGAACCTGATCAGATGGTTGAGGTTTCAGAAAGGCAGCATCGTATGGCAACAGACAGATGTTATCCTGTGTTACCTACTGCCTCAAAGAGTAAGGGTACTGATGAAGATCCTTTCATGTCCCATCTATTGACGTTACCTCCACCATATGTGTTAGGTGCTAATGCACCTCCATTACAACCTGTTGCTAATCCAGCTGTTCTGGTTCCTGCACAATCGCCTCTTCCTGTGATTCCACCTCCGCCCCCTTTGCCACCGACTTCTGTACCCCAATCTTCTGTGCTTCAGTCTCCTTTACCTTTGCCATCTTTTGCTACTGATTCTTCTCCTGTTTTACAGAATATGTTGTCTCCTGTTCTAGTATCAGATTCCCCTACAGCTCGACAACGTTTAGTTGAAACTGTTTCTGGTCTTCTGTGACCTTTTCTTGGACCTCTTTTCTTTTCTCCTGCTTTATCTCGAAGACAATCTCGTAGCCAGATTCCAGATTTGGAAGAACGGACTAAGTTAGATTCTCTTGCTCGTAATTGGATCATGAGTAGTCTACAGTATAGTGTGCGTGATATTTTAGACACCTTTCTGCAATGGAACGCGCCTACACAGAGGTATGTCTTTAATACTATGTGCAACACTCTTATCAAAGGGTGGGAAGATATGGATTTGGATTCACCTCCTCAGGATTTATTCGAAGTACGGGATCAATTTGATAAGGGACTTATTGTGGGTCCTGATGTAGAGCCTGCTGTTCAGAAGCTTGTTACTTTCCGATCTTCCTTTTTCTCTCAAAATTCTCTTGGGCCTGATCCTGCGGTTCGTCGCAAAATGGCACAATATCCTATGAGAGAAGTTCCTCCAATATGGAGAGAGGCAGACCCAAACGCTCATCCGCCTGTCCTTGCTCATTTTCAGCGCATATGGGTACATGATCCTTGGAAAAGATCAGAAGTGTTGGCACTTAAGCAGTCCTTAGCGGACCCTCGTAAAAATCCTGCTGGGTATTATAAAGAATTGTCTCAGACTGATAATGCATGTATTATGAATTTGGCAGATATTGATTTACTTATGGGAAATGTAGTCCCACAAGCTTTATAGGCTAAAATTCGGAGACAAGACCATGATCAAGCTTTAGGTGGTAATTGGGCTGCTATTACAACCGCAGATGCAGGACAAATAGGTGGTGCCAAACCTGATGATCTGATTACGGAGTTGCCCGGTAGAATAATAGATCTTATGAAAACAATGATGCCTGCTGTACGCGTTAACTGAGATAAGTTGGCAGCGTGCAAACAAAAGATTAAGGAAAGTGTCTCCGATTTCTTTACTCGTTTCGAAGACTCTTTCATCGACCATAGTGGTCAAGATATGAGTACTGAAGGTGGACAGCGATTATTTGTAGATAAATTTGTTTTTAATTTACTTCCAGAATTATCGCATAAATTGAAACAATCTGAGAGTTCATGGGCTGTTTCTTCCACTGCCCAGATATTAGCTAGTGATCAATATTATGAGAATAGGGATAAGGAAGATAAGGAAAAGTGGAGAAAAAGACTAAAGAATTAAAAACGAAGGTTCCTCTGCAACAGGCTTATCCTCCTCGTTCTAGTCAGCCCCAATTTCAACAGCCTCCACAGTTTCAGAAGCTGTTGCAAAAACCTGTATCTTCAGTTCCGCGATTTCCGTTGGGTCCTAATCAATGCACCTATTGTTAAGAGGAAGGTCATTTTAAGAACAGTTGTCCGGTTTTGTTGCAGCGTTATGACGGATCATTAGCGCCACGGGGTCGTGGAGCTTCTCGGTCAGTGTCCAGAGGTAAAGGGCGTGGTGCGTTGTCTCAGGAACGACGTCCCTCTCCCCCTCAGGACTCTACAAATTACTATGACCAGCGGAATTCTCAGTCTGCACAATATTACAATGACGATTATTGCACAGATAGTGAGAATGCTGATTTCCTTACTTGCTAGGACAGCCATAGACAGAGTAAGGGAGTCGTATCAGTTCCAGTGGATCAGGATGGACCTTATGTTAATGTTGTAGCATTGGGTGTTACAGAACCATTTCTTTTGGATACTGGTGCAATGAGAAGTTATATTATGCATTCCAAACTCCCTGGGGCACCTTTGTCTGGCTTAACTAATGTTTCTGTAGGATTCTCTGGCGCCCCAGTTAGTAACCCTGTTTCTTGTCCTTTGCACATTTCCATTGGTCCGTACGATTTAGAAGCTCCACTTCTTTTGACGACGGGTTGTGGACAGAATTTATTGGGTCTGGACTTATTGAAATGCCTGCATGCTACATTGCATTGCTCACCCTCTGGTGTACATCTTACTTTGGGTGATGAATTGACTTCTCCGATGTACGTATCTAAAGACCAATAACCACTCAAACTGCGTTCGCTTCCTGCTACGCTTTGGGCTACGGGTCCGAATGATGTTGGTTTACTTCACATTCCATCTTATGTGATTACTATTAAGCCTGATGTTAAGTTACCACGTATTCCGCAATACAAAATCTCTAACGATGGTGAGAGAGCTTTGTTGGCTATTGTTGGTGGTGGTGTGGAGAAGTGTGGCTCAGGGGTTAGAGGCGGCAGACCCAGAAGCTGAGATCGGCCCTGGACCAGGGTTCAATTCCCCGCCTCGGCGGGTCTTGGGCTCAAAAATTCCACGGACTCGATAATTCTCGCTTCGGTGCCTTCTCGACTCACGGGTTCACACTCTGCGACTCTGGGCAATAGCTTGCTTAATCTCCACAACGGCCCCTCGTGGCGGGATGCCTGGCTTTCACCTTGTGGATACCCTGCCGGGGTTATCTCACAGGGGAATACCAGGACGGGTTCCCTAAGCAAGCGCCGGGAAACCCTTTGTGGGTAGCTGTGCGCTATATAAGCTCAAATACATTTACATTTACACATTCATGACTTGGTTCAGAAGGGTGTGGTCGAGGACACCAGAGGAAATGTTTGTAATAGTCCTGTCCTGCCTGTTCTTAAGCATACTGATCCTTCTCAGCCACCTGTGTATCGTTTTGTGATAGATCTCCGAGAGGTCAACAAAATTGTTGTCCCTCAGTTCCCCGTTGTTCCAGATATCACTGCTTTGCTTACTATGATTCCTGCTTCAGCAGCTTGGTTTTCGGTTATTGATCTCAAAAATGCTTTCTTTAGCATTCCCATTGCCGAGGAAAGTAGGGATCTCTTTGGTTTTTCTCTTGGAGGCTGAAGTTTTCGATTTAAATGTGCACCTCAAGGCTATTGTGAGAGTCCCTCCATCTATAGTCAAGCTCTGAAATCTCAGCTTGACAACTTTTCTTTGCCAACAGGTTCTAGTCTTATCCAGTATGTGGATGATTTGTTAGTGGCTGCTGATTCGGAAGATGGCTGTAAGAATGCGACTGTGTCACTTTTGCGAAATTAGTCTGATCTACACCACAAAGTGTCACTTTCTAAGTTGCAATATTGTCGCCAAGAGGTTACCTATTTAGGTCATCTCTTGTCGAAGGAGGGAAGGCGATTGACCCCAGAACGTATCCATGCAATTGCACAAATGTCTGTACCATCCACACAAAGAGAGGTGCGTGCTTTCTTAGGCATTACCTGTTATTGTAGACAGTGGATTCCGAATTTTTCCCTAGTAGCTAAACCTTTGTTGGCACTCACTCTGAAAGATACGCCCCAACCTCTTCCTTGGACTGATGAATCAAAAGAGTTTTTCTGATTTACGTACTGCTTTGTGTTCGGCTCCTGTGTTGGGTACTCCAGATTACAGTAAACCTTTTACACTCTATGTTCATGAAAGAGAAGGTTGTGCATTATCAGTCTTGACACAACAATTTGGAGACAAACAAAGGTCATGTGCCTATTTTTCGGCTACATTAGATCCAGTCGCTAAGGCATTACCCAGTTGTCTTAGAGCAACAGCGGCAGCAGCGATTTCCATTTGTCAATCTGCTGGATTGGTTTTGGATCATACTCTTAATGTTATGGTACCACATGCAGTAGATACTCTTTTGAACAGGACAAAAACCCAGCACTTAACGAGTGCCCGTTTGTCTGGATATGAGTTGACGCTTTTAGCTAGTCACATACATATCAGGAGATGTAATGTTCTGAATCCAGCAACATTGTTGCCTGTTTTGGTTGAAAAAAATGTACAGATCAGCATGATTGTTTTCTTCGTACGGAAGAAGAAAGTAAAGGTTGAATTAATTTGAAAGATACACCACTTACGGATCCGGATGGGATCCTGTGGGTAGATGGGTCTTGTTTCAAGCTTCCTAATGGCGAGACGACAGCAGCTTATGCTGTACATACAATAGTAGAAACTGCACGCATTTCACAGAATTCAGCGCAAGCTGCAGAGTTGATTGCGTTGACGAGAGCATGTGTGTTGGCGCAAGGGAAGAGAGTGACTGTTTATACAGATAGTCAATACGCTTTTGGCGTTGCCCATAGCTTCGGCCGTTTCTTGAGAGAAAGAGGATTCTTTACCTCCCACGGCACTGAAATACAGCATGGCCAGTTGGTGACTGACCTTCTTGAATCACTTGCTTAGCCTACTCAAATAGCGATTGTGAAGTGTAGTGTGCATAAAAAGATCACTGATGACGTGGGTCGAGGAAATGCATTTGCGGATGAAATAGCGAGGGAAACGGCACAAAATGTTGAAAGTCGCATGTATGTTGCAGAACCGGCAAGATGGGTCACAGATGTTGGTATGTGTGAAGACACAGTAGAAAGCATGAAAATTATTCAGAAGGAGGCAACTGAGAAAGAATTGAGTAAGTTGAAAGAGAGTACGGGAATGTTGGATACGATGGGATCTTGAATGGAATTGTCAGAGCATCCGCAATGGTTGTTACCAAATGCGTATGTATTACCTGTAGTTACTATGGCTCATGTACCAGCCCATATTAATGCAAGGGTATATGTAAACTCCTAGCTCCAGTATGGCAGAATGACAGTATTCCTAAATGTGCAGAAAATGTAGTGAAGCATTGTATTGTTTGCTTGATGCATAATCCAGGAAAGGGAACTCCAACTCCAGCAGGTCACTTTGCTCCCCCTACGTATCCTTTTGAGGTACTGCAAATAGATTACATCCATATGGAACGTTTCAACAATCTTAAGTATGTCCTGGTGGTGGTTTGTGCCTTTTCCAGATGGATAGAGGCTTACCCCCTAAAGGACAACACTGCTTTGTCTACTGCCAAAGTCCTTCTGAAGGAATTCTTCCTGAGGTTTGGTTTGCCGCGCATTGTCTGGAGTGACAATGGGAGTGAATTTGTAGGTCAAATTATGCAGAAGGTGTGTGTGGGTCTTGGTATAAGACAGAAATTTCATGCGGCAAACCACCCTCAGTCAGCGGGTTTGGTAGAGTGTTACAATGGCACTCTCAAACTTAAGTTAGCAAAGATTAAGACCAGCACAGGCCTTTCCTGTCCTGTTGCCTTGCCTTTGGCACTTCTCTCAACAAGAACGACTGTCCATTCTCGTTTGGGGCTTAGCCCATACGAGATTGTTTTTGGATGCCCAGCCAATGTCTGGGGAGTCCCTCGACCCAAGAAATATTCAGATATTTCGTATCCATTGTTGGTCGATTATTTGCATTATCTCACCACTAAATTGCGTATTATTCGTCAACAGGTCCAAAACGCTTTGCCGGAGGCCTCCTCAGATCAGGACACTCCATCCAACCTGGGGATTGGGTTTGTCTGAAAAATTTCCAGAGGAAAAAGAATCTGGAACCTCGTTGGGGGCCGCCGAGACAAGTTCTTCTAACCACCCGTACAGCAGTGAAGGTCGTCCGAAAGAAAAACCGGATCCACGGCGTGCACTGTAAAAGGGTACCATTACCTTTACCTTATGACCAGTGGGTCCGAGAAGGTGTTGGTGATAGTGACTGTGAGAAAGTACCCAGATTTGTACCATTCAGCAGTGCACGCCTGGATTGGACTAGTTCTGAGAAAGAAGACGACAACGTTTTGCAGGAAGCTGTACCTTCACACTTACGACTAAATACATCGGATCCAGAGACTTTGTTTAAGGACCAAACGACACCTGGCAAGACACGGTACAACCTAAGAAAAAGGTTGCTTAAAGACAATTAAATTCTGTGTTTTATAATTTTGCCTTTATTAAAAAGAAAAACATTCCTTTTCCATTATCCATCAAGTTGCAGGGTCACGGTAGGAGTCTTAGGCTGCGACCTGAATAGTGACTAGGCCAACAGGACTTGCAGTGTCATAGGACGGCTAACAATTACAGCCAAGTGATTAAGGAAGATTATTGTGAGCAACACCTTTAGAGTAATGGATAGCGCAGGAAAAGGGGATGATATTAAGATAATGAAAAGAAATCGTTATAAGAAAATATTATTCAGTCGTTGTGGTGTAGCATTATGTATTTTAGTATGTTTTTGTTGTTTATTAGCATGTGTAGGATGGATCGTACACAGTATACAGCTACTACTTCTACTTCTTTGATTTCCTCTACTACTGTTTCTCCACACAAATTTTACTCACTACCAGACCATGAGCAGATGAGAAGAATGGAATATCTCAACAATTCATTTATCCAATTGTTACATTAGCATCAATTGGTAGTAAATACTACTAATTGTTGGGTTTGTGGGCTCATACCACATAATACAGAGAGAGGGATGCCATATTTAGTCCTTCCATTTTCGTATGAAGGTTCTGCTGGGGCATATCTGTCTATGTTTCTATTACATACCAGAACCAACTCCGATATCCTCCTGGTGGGTCCTATAATGGTGGACTGGATTTCAGTCACAGTCCTTTGATAAAGGGAATAGTGACCATGGCAAAAATCGGTTACGTTTATGCTACCATAAACGTAACTTTTGGAGCATTGAATAATTTGACAGCTGAACTTCAGGCGGATCGCCTTATGACTTTGCAGAACCAAATGGTTCTAGACATTGTCCTTGCAGATAGAGGAGGAGTCTGTAAATTGATTGGGTCTAGTTGCTGCGTTTACGTTCCTGATAAAGCCCCTACAGTATACCAGGCCATTTCTAAGCTACATGTCATCTCCGAGTCCATTCATCAGGACACTGGAGATTGGTCTGTGATGGGATGGTTTTGGGGACAGTGTCCATATGGGGATGGAAAGTGTTAACTTTCCTTGGAGCGATTCTAGCGATCATCTTTTCTTGTTGTCTTTGTTTACAGTGTGGTCCAGCCATTTGCGGACTTTGTGCCACTGTGTGTGTTTCTAAGCCAGTAACACAGAAAACAGAGAATATTAGGATGATGTTGCAGCAACAACTCAATGACCTCATGACCATTGATATCGACTCAGACTAACATGAGTCTTTTTGTGCTTTGCCTGAGTATGGCAAAAGGAGGGTCTGAGGTTATGTGGTTTTCGACTCCGCTTCGTATCTAGCCGCCATTTTGTGTTTAACCTCCATTTTGTGTTGCCTCACTCAGGCAGCACGGCGGACGTGGTGAACGCGATGTTTTTGCCTTTTCAGTTGCTACGTGTCTCTCTCGTTAAAAAGTAACTCTTGCCCATGTTTACGAAACTGATGTCAGGGTTTGCAGAGTCTGTAAATCCATGTCTAGACTTATCAATCCATGTCTTACTCCCCTGTTTGGGTCCCACCATTCTTCTTGACTTTATCTTGTTTAACTGACCTTCGCTATTCTCTTTGTGTGTTCTCTTGTTACATAAACTATCTTTTTGAAGCATGCAAACATGTTCTACCACCTGCACATTAAATTACGGGCACTAGTGTTGATTAACTTGAGGGGAGGAGAGCACACAGGGTCTGAAAGAAGGGTGTGTTTAAGACATTCGATAGCTCGTTTTCAAACTATTCCTATTTGTCAGTTTTGTATGTTTTGAGAGTTGTCATTGTAAACTTGTGTACTATAATAGACTGTGTGCCACGGAATTAAGTGGCAGTCTCCTGAGAACCTACCATTGGTGTACTTACAGGACAACTGTGCTTAGCTGCAGCTAATGAATCTGCTTTTCTACGCCTAACAGAGTGTTTTGTGTCTCTGTCTGCCAAGGCAGGTGAACCCGGAGATCTTAGGCGTGCCCTGCGCCGCCTGGCCCATAAGGTCAGGTTCTCCACTGTGTAATGCTAGAGAGACTAGAGACTCAAGTCCAGTCCTTCCTTTGTACTCCTGCCACTAAGAAGAGATAGTGGTGGTGGATTGATAGGTTGAGTATATTAGTACTTGTTATTTAGTAGGAAATTATTTAGAGGTCTGCAATCATGACGGACTGTGTCTGTCACTTTGCGTGCTGCTGTGTGCTGCCAGTCCTAGTAGAACCTTTTTGTAGTTGGTTTAGTGAGTTACATAACTTTCCGAGTAGACGGTCCGCAAATCCAGCAATACTAATATCCTAGTAGACCACATCAGATAGGTCAATAAATTTAGTGCAATTGTTGTTTATTTTTTCATTCCTAGACAAAATAGGGAGTGGTGTATATGGCATCTAAAAATATTAAATGTATTTTCTAGGCATAACACCATTGGTACAGCCCCCCACCAGTGTCGGGGCCAACCCGGAGGTGGTCACTCCAGTGGCGGATGCGGTGCCAGCAGGAACTGCTGTGGGGAATGCCACAGTAGTGGTGGGCAGTGGTAAGCTTTTATGGGCTAGATGTAGGTAAATAGTATTTACCGATTCGTAAATACTGAATTATACCGATTCGGTATTTACGAATCGGTAAATGCTATGTAGCTAAAAATTCTGTAAAAATTACCGAATCGTTAAGATTTGGTATTTACTGAATCGGTATTTACCAATTCGGTAATTGCCATTCATTCCTATGGGCCTGGAGGCACATAGGAATGAATGTCAATTACCGAATCGGTAAATACCGATTCGGTAACAGCGGGAAAACATTGAAGGGTGGCAGGGTGTCACTTTGACACCCTGTTGCACCCCTCAATTGTTTTGGGTGCACATGTTGCAGACATACATGCCCTAAGGGCATGTATGTCTGCAACATGGCACTGAAGCAATTTGCATTAAATTGCTTTTTGTTTTTTTTCCGTTATTTACTAGCAACTTGTAGTTGGTGGTAAATAACGAATCCTAACATGGGATAAGCACTCATTTAAGTGCTCCCTACATTCAGAATTCAGTAATTTACCGAATCGGTATTTAAGAAATCGGTAATTTATCTGACTCCTTAAATTATCGATTCAGTAAATGACCGAATCCTTAATTTTGGCCCCCTACATAAGACAAGCCTACTACCAGTCGGTAACAGCCGAAATTCGTTAATTTTGGCCGTTACCGACCGGTAATCGGCCACCTATAGTCCTTACTTATTGAGATTGCAGAGTAGGCTCGCTGCAGGGGTGAATATGTTGTACAGTACAAGTACACTTTACTGTTAAGAAGACTTACAAATTTAGTACTAAGTTTTTGTCAACCAGGTAGAAGACAGTCACCCTTGACTTCGCATTAGCAATAGCATTAGCGGAGGAGTTGAAGAGTAACCAATGGCCTCCTCTAAATTTGACTTCAACTGAGCTGTGAAAGTTTTATTGAGAAGCCAAGTCAGATCAGAGATGAACTTGATGGATGGGATGAACGAAAAGGGAAAGAAGGGTGTAAGGAAGGTCGAGCGAGTTAAATTAATGACTGGCAAAGACTGATTTGTGTTTTTGAATGTAGGCACAGGTGTCTGGGAATCTGATGCATGGCTGGTTGAAGGCTGAAGCAAGGATGGGTGGAAGGAGAAAGAAAAAAGGACTGCCTGGGTGGGTGAAACAGAAACTGCATGGGTGCGCAATATATCCTTTGGTTCAAATTCAAATGCAAGTCAATCACAGATACATGGCTGACAGTTTACAAAATAAAATAAAAAGGGTGTTTTTCGGTGAGAAAAAGTAAGATTTGTCCAGTTGAGGCATTAAGAAGAATGATTGACATTTACTTTGAATGGATGGATGCCTGGGTGGTATCTTCCTCATAGATAGCATAGGTGTATGTAGAGTAGACAGTTTCACTTTTTGTCAGCATCTTATTCTAAAGTGAAGGGCCACAGGGCAGCCTCTCGTGTCAATTTCAGAAGTAACGGTGAGCATAGCGACAGTTTCTTCATTCTGCGTAATCCGGCCATCTGCCGTGAGTTAAACAAATGGATAGGGGGAGTCTGGAGGAGGAGGATAGAGGAGCATGACTGAGGAATGCAGACAGTGTCACCTTCAGTATGGAAATAAGACAAAGACAGTGCTGCTGATGGATTTGTTGTGATTAGAGTTTTGTTGTGCTAAAAGTTTCAAAACAAAGAAAGACACACAGAAATAAAACTGAATAAGGATTAAAAAAGGAAGTATTTCAAGCCTAGGTGTCAGGGAAGTAGAGCTGGTCCTCAAACTCTGTGATTTGAACCTGGAGTAGGTCAGCTAACAGAGAAGAACTTCCGTCACCTAAGTCGGTGTCCTCTTCTTCCTGCATGGATTCACGTATTTTGTAATCTGGTGGTATGAAGTGCTGATTCATCTTAATCAGTGTTAACCTCTCCACATTTTTGGGCAAGAGGTGGGTCCTTTTTGAAGTTACAACGGCACCAGCAGCACTGAAAACACGTTCAGAAGACACGCTTGCGTGTGGGCAAGCCAAATAATTTATAGCCAGCTTGGTGATCAGTGGCCATTAAGGCCTTTTCCCATACCAATACGCCAATGGGTTCTGCTCAAAGAAGACCTCTGTTGGGTCATCCAGATAGGCCTGCACCATCCACTCAAGGTCCTCCATGGGTGCTCCACTTTGCTTACCATCTGTTGCCTTTGCATCAACACTGGAGTGAGCAAACCCATGATGAGTTATCCAAACCTCTTCTGACAATATTATGGCTGGGCCTGGTGCAGGTGATGATGATGATACGGTTGCTGCTGGCGGTAACGGCTTTGGGGGAAAGTGACTGCCTTCGGCCACAGAAGTGGACCTTGACGCCAAATGGCCTGCTGCTTCAGTAGTACTTGTGGTTGTTGAAGGTGAGCCCATATTACTATTGATGCCCGGGCTGCTGGCGCAAGTCGCCTCTTAGTTCTCATTCTGAATAGTTACCAAATAAAGAGACGGGCGCTGGCAGCTGGAATCACAAGAACAGAGTTTTATTTCTCATGAGGAGAGCCTGTCATTTCGGACACGAAACACGGTGTCTTTCGGGAGGTGCTCTAACAAAGTGAGCTGAGATACCGTCTTTTATACTTTACAAAACACTTGGCATTACAATCAGGACATTGTGACACAAAGAAAAGACATCCCCATAATCCTCGTGTCAATCCTACCCCACGTATGTTTACAATAGAGACCCTTGAACTGCCGATAAGAGAAGGGGCAATGACGCAGCTGAGTGTTCCGCTGATTATTAGGATATGTGCGCCTGATCGTAGCCCAGGGGGTGGGGTGACCAGGATCAATAGTGGGTCCTTTGAAGAGGAGTGACTCCATACAATAAGTAGTAAACATTATCTCCTGGCTTAGGCGATGACCTCAGACATGTGTGGACAGTCAGTCGCGGAGGGAGGGTTTACTAACAGAGGGGTTACTCATGAAAGGAAAGGAGGTGCTGGCCAGGTGCGGCCGTGACTCCCAAGGACAGGGTCTTGCAGAAGAAAGTTTATGACTTGCCCGTGTGAGGGAGAAGGGGAGGGGGGAAGCCAGGGTGTGCACAGGGACAGAGTCGCACAGAGAGAGGTCTTATGACCCGTACATGAGAGAGCGGGGGCAGTCAGGTGCAGCTGGGGAGGGCTATGTCAGCTGAGGCGAGGGATGCCTCTTCAAGAGGAAATGGGGGGTTTGCGCGGGTCAAGCAGAAGGGTTGCCTTTCAGGGCAGGGTCGCGCAGGGGGAGAGGGTTTCATGGTCTATGCATGTGAGAGAGGGGGGGTTTCAAATACGCGCAGAAGGGAGGCCGGTGATTCTAATGAGCGGGCAAAAGGCCAGGGTGCCTAAAAATGGCTGTCATGTACACGTGGGCACGGGCTTTTACTGGCGGAGTGATGCGGTCAATATCTTATGGTATTCATGGTGCTTACAGGGAGAGGAGTGAAAAAGGGCAAATGAACACTGCTTATGTACATCACTTTTCCTAATTTTCCACATGGTGGTTCCTTCATTTCCTGCCACTCTTTTTCAAACCGAGTGGCTGACAGAGCTAGCAAATGTTTGTACTTGGAAACATCTGCTTCATAAAAAGGAATGAATGTATTGCTGGCCAGTGCCTTTTTGTACTATGGATCCAGAATAGTGGCACAAATTTAATGTTGTTCTGAATGTATTGCTTTAAGCCTTTCATAGTCAACTAGGTGCCTTAATAAGCTCTCCACCAACTGATATGCATCTTGTTTTTCAGCATCAACTCGGAACTTTGAAGACATCACCTTCAGTTGGTGCTCTATCATGCGCAACAATGGGATAGCTTTGCCCAAAGTACAGTCCTCCCTGCTCACTTCACACGTGAACACCTCAAAAGGACGAAGCATGTCTGTCAGGCTTTAAATTAGGTCCCATTCATCCACCTCTAGCCTCATGTCTTTCATAGAAGCACCCCGTTCGTTAAAGACATACTCATTGATTACGGAGTACTGCTCAAACAGACGCTCAAGCATGTAGAAGGTTGAGTTCCATCGTGTTGCCACCTCCTGGATGAGTCCTCTGACTGGCACTCTACGATCACGTTGAATGATCCTCAGTTGCTTCCGGGCCTTAAAAGAATGGCTGAAATGTGTGCAGATTCTTCGGCAGGTGGTCAGTAACATGCTGACTGTGTTTTATTTTTCAGGAAATCCTGAACAACAATGTTAATAATGTGCTCCAAACACGGCACTCTGAAAAAGTCACCATCAGACATGGCCTTAACTATATTACTGCCATTATCCGTGGAAACATAACCAATCATGCGCTTTCTTGGATGCAGCCATTCAAAGACCTTACTGTTAAACTCCTCCAAAATGTTTACTGCAGTATGAGATTTCTCCATGGCAAACATGACTACTGTTGCATGTTTCCGAGTAGCTTGAAAAATGTTGACACTGTCAACACCGGCAGATATCTTCTCTCTAACCCCCGCAAAAGAGACCCAGTGTGCATAGATGCACATGTAATCAATTGCTTGGCAACTGGTCCACATATCTGTTGTCAGGTGGATAGTGTGAACAGTACTCTTCTGCAAAGCTGCCCCAATCACGTCCAGCACATTGTGATGTAGTGCTGGAACCGCAACTCAGGCAAAATAGGACCGGCTAGGAACCTTCCATTTAGGGCAGACTGTTGCCACATATTCTAGAAAACCCACCCCTTCCATGAAAGAAAAAGGGAGAAGGTCCAGCGCTAACATTTTAGCCAGCATTGCATTATACAGACATGCCATTGGGTGGTTGCGTTCAAATGGCGCTTCTGACCAAAACATGCTTTTAATGGTGGTCTGGGCCATTTTCATATGTGATGAGGATCCAGACTTCTTCAACCCAGTTAGGCTCATTGATGTACTTTTTCGCATTGGTGTCTCTACCAGACTACTGTGCCTCCTAGATGTTGCTGGGTTAGAAGAGGGTGTGGGCGCCACCACTGCAATGCTGCTGCCAGGGGTACTGTGTGTACCAGAAAAAATGTCTTTTGGTTCTTCACCTCCCCCCCTGCACGATCAGCTCCTCGTCATCAGATGCAATATCAATGGATACACTTGGATTTGTACTTTTGGCTCCCACTGGATAATGTGGTGTTTTTGGAGATTACCTCTTTGGCCTCCGGTACCATAGTTGGTACCAAGCTTACCTCGAATAACTACTTGTTTACAAATCGACCAAATGAATAGGTTTTCCGCCTTTTTGCTAATACTAAAGAAGTCCCAAACTGGGGAATTGAGATTTCTGGTGGGGGTGGAGGTGCTACTTTCAATGACAGATGAAGTGGAGGATGGGCGTGGCGGAATTTGACTCTGTTGTGCACTTAAAGCACCACTACTTGAGGTAATGGAGGTCAAGATGGATGGAGGTCCCTGCCGGCCCTTCTGACGAGAAAATATGGAAGCTGTAGGTCATGTTGGTGTAGTAGTTACCTGTGTTGGTGGTGGTACCAGTGGTGCCGCGCCGCACACATCCTGCACAGCAGCATTTTTGGATAGGGTAAAAATGTCTGTCTGCTGCATGCCCGCCGGGGCTGGAGTGATGACTGTGATGACTGGGTCGTCATCGCCAGACTGTTCATCAGCAGCAGAATACACAACATCTACTTCTTCTTTGTCATCACCCATAACTGAAAGTCTTGCGGGAACCTTCCTTTTACCTAGCTTTGTTGGCTCATGGCATGCCTCCCTCTCAGATTGCTTTTGTGGGTGCCAATCAAGATCAAGATCATCAGAAGGAAGGGGGCTTGAACAAGAACTTGTACTAGCTCTCCTTGACCTTTTTCTTGCTGAGGATCTGGAAGACAATGGATCATCAGGAGGAGTGGCTTGCTCAGCTGATACATCTGCATGAATCTCGATTTCCTGATATGCCCCTACTTCTAGAGGAACAAGCATTGTGGGTAGTTGTGCCTCTCCATGCACCTCTCCTTGCGCCTCTCCTTGCGCCTCTCCTTGTTGCACCTGTGGTTGTTGTTGCGGCTGTGGTTGAACACTCGTCAGATGAGTTACACCCTGCATTGATTGGATGCTACTTTGCGATGAGTCAACGCCAACATCACTGGTCGATGGATGGGTAAAAGAGCAATTAAAGTGGCTGCCTCTGCGGCACTCATGGGCTTCGGCCTAACTTGGCGTGGTGGCACTGAGACCAATGAAGCGGAGGTGCTGCTCCCAGCTTGGTCCCCGGCGGACACCGCTGCTGCAGGCATAGTTTTTTTTCCCCCCAAAAAGTGTCTGTCGGCACACGAGTCTCCTTGGTAAGTGGCGCCACTTGCTTCTTCTGCTCCTTCTTACTGGCAGTGGCACTGGCAACTTTCTTGGTAGAGGAGCTACGGCCACCTTTCTTTGGGCACATCTTCAGATTTTAGAACAGCAGGACGCAGTTGCACGAGTTGCAGAGTTGTCTGTGGCCACACGTGACGTCATGTGACGTTGTGCACACACCGCAGCAGGACTATTTCCTGGCACTACAACAAGTGATGATGATGAGGATGATTCCTGGTTCTCAGTCTTTGTGCACCTAAAAGCAAAGGAAGCCAGAGGGACATCAGTTAAATAAATGTTGCATATGTCGTGCTTCAATTAATATTTGCAACTAGGCATTTATTATTATTAACACAACACACCTAAAAACGGAAAGACCCACAATAACAATTGCAATTCTAATACAAAATGGATGTTTAAATTAATAGAAGAGAGACCAAACAGAGAGAGTTGTTTCATGCACCACTGAGTACCTCTGGGCATAATAGATGAAAGCAAGGCAGACTGGGTGCAGGCCTATGGCACAAAGCACACTGCCTGGCTTCAAAATGGCTCCTAGACCCCCACCCACATGGCCAGGCCCTGGACCAGGCCTCAAAATGGCCCCCACCCACATGGCCAGGCCCTGGACCAGGCCCCAACAACACCCAAAAAATCGAAATACACACAAAAATCACCCCAATCCAATGGCATCCATGCCCTAAATGATGTTTAAATTCCAGAGACCCCACCAAAAGAATTGGCCCATGCACCACTGAGTACCCCTGGACATAATGGATGAAAGCAAGGCAGACTGGGTGCAGGCCTATGGCACAAAGCACACTGACTGCCTTCAAAATGGCCCCTAGACCCCCACCCACATGGCCAGACCCTGAACCAGGCCTCAAAATGGCCCCTACCAACATGGCCAGGCCTTGGACCAGTCCCCAACTACACCCAAAAAATCAAAATACACACAAAAATCACCCCAATCCAATGGCATCCATGCCCTAAATGATGTTTAAATTCAAGAGACCCCCCCCGAAAGACTTGGCCCATGCACCACTAAGTACCCCTGGGCATAATAGATGAAAGCAAGGCAGACTGGGTGCAGGCCTATGGCACAAAGTACACTGACTGGCTTTAAAATGGCCCCTAGCAGGGCCGGCTCTAGGTTCATGGTGGCCCTGTGCAGGGAGCGGAGGTGGGGGCCCCGGAAAAGGGGGTCCAGACGGGGCGGAGCTCAGGAAGGTGTTTTAATAATACGTCCAGAAAAGTCGTTAGATGATTATCACCCCTCGCCCTCCTGCGCTCGTCCTCTCTGCCTCGCCCTGTGCCCACTCAACGCTGCCCCCCTCCATCTCGACTATATATGTCTCGCCCCTCTCTCCCTTACTTCTCTCCAGTTTGTTCCCGTTGCTCCTGTGCATTTAGCCCCGTTCTCTACCTGGCCTCTCTTTCTTCCATGTTCATGTTTTAATTACTCTCCTCATTGCACACCACCCCGTCGGTTACCTTTCTCTCTTTCCCCTTTCATCCTGTTTCCCCACTTGTTTTCTTTCCACCCTTCTCATGTGTCTCCCCAGTTTCCCCTTATCCATCACTTGCCTTTCTCTCCCACGCGTCGCCTGTCCATGTCCTTCTAAATGTCTGCACCAACAGTTTCCTAGGGTTTCTTCCTCTCGCCTCACCACCAGCCTCTCCAGTTCTACCGTTACCCCATATATACAGTGCTTTAAATGGGCCGGTACAGCCCGGTATGGAGTACCAGCACTTTTTTATTTTGAAAGGGGCACTACCGGTACCGTTTTAAAAGAAAAGCAATGGCACAAAGCACACTGCCTGGCTTTAAAATGGCCCCTAGACCCCCACCCACATGGCCAGGCCCTGGACCAGGCATCAAAATGGCCCCCACCCACATGGCCAGGCCCTGGACCAGGCCCCAACAACACCAAAAAAACAAAATACACACAAAAATCACCCCAATCCAATGCCATCCATGCCCTAATTGATGTTTAAATTCAAGAGACCCCACAGAAAGACTTGGCCCATGCACCACTGACTACCCCTGGGCCTAATGGCTAGTGTGGCTTTAACACGCACCCCAAAATTACGAAAAACTTCCACATAGATATAACAGTGAGCTATTCATCAATTCCATGCCATCATGCCGTAAATGATATTTAAGTTCAACAAAACTCACAGAAACAGTTGTATCATGCACCCATGACTAACCCTGGGCCTACTGGATACTGTGGCTACCCACAATATATTTTTTTTAAAGTTTATAAATTGTAGTTGCAGCAACTGCAATGCCCCAAACAAACAACACCAAGTTACATGTAAAATTTCAACTCCAAAAGTGATCCAAACAAAAAGTCCTCAAATACAAATATCCAGCAGCAGCCACAAAGAGTAATCCTTCCAGCTCCAGATCAAAATGAAAAGTGACCAGGACATGGACACAGAACTGGGAGGAGCCTGCTGAACAGGAACACTCCTTGCACAAAAAAGTGCAGCCAAATGTCATTCTGATCCAAATCATCAATTTCAGAAGGTTTATGCTGCCAGTGATAGATTTCTTGTGCAGAATTGCAATTTTTGCGATTTTGGGAATGCAAGATGTTCCAATATCCCGCCGGAAGTCAGCTGCGCAACACATCTACGTATTCGCTATTGTTTACTCTCGCGATACGTGATCGAGGGCCCTTATGACGTATTCGCATTCTGAAAGTCTCGCATTGCAAGATGGCGGGATTCCATGACGTACTCGCAGTCGAATAGTCTTGCGCGATCACGCCATGACATACTCGCGATCGAAAAGTCTTGCGTGATCATACAGCAAGATCGAAAATGGCGAAGCGCACACAAACCGGGAGGAAAACAACTCGGTTAACTCAGAATCACAGTAAGTCAACGCCGCGCGCGCAAGATTGTATTTTTGAAGCGCGACCAAGCAAAAAACAATCAGGAAACTCTTGAAATAAGAATTCTTTGACAATTTTGCGTGATTCACGGACCGCGAAATTCCCAAAAATCACACATTCCGTGAGCTGAATGGATTTTCAGCCCATGCTTAGTGAGTACATGTATTGGTGAGTGAGTGGGTGTATCCGTGGCTGTATGGGTGAGTGAGTGATGGTTTAAGTGGCTCTATAGGTAGGTAGGTGGGTAAGTGGGTGTGTAGTGACTGTATGGGTGAGTTAGTGGGTATCTGAGTGACTGTGTGTTAAAGTGGCTTTTTAGGTGAGTGAGTGGCTGTTTGAATGGGTGTTTTCTTAAGTGAGTTGGTGTGTGAGTGGCTGTATTGAAGACTCAGGGCCACATGTATGTACCTTTTCCATGGTTGCTAACAGCCCGATTTGCAGAAAAGGGCTGTTTGTGACCGAAAGTAGGCTTTCCCAATGTACCAAAACCTATGTTGCGATTCGCAAAATGGGTCACCGATTTGCTATTAGGAAGGGGCACCACCTCCCTGGGGCTATATTGCAAAATAAAGTGTGGAGGAGATAGAGCCACCCCATACAGCCCCAGGGATCACCACCTCCCTAGGGCTTAAATATTATTGGAGGGGGGTCGCCTCTTGGATCTGTAAATGGCCATTTGGGCCGCCAGACGCAAGCTCCAGCAATGTCCCGGGTCCTCACCCCGGGACATTGCAGTTTACTTTGGCATGGCGGGAGCAGTGCTCCTGCCATGCCATAGCAAACTCTGCTTCACTTCATGGAGGCGAGAGCATTCAAAATGCTTTCCCTTCCATTAAGCAAAGTAAAATAGCTTTTAGGCAGAAGGAGTTGCATGTTTACTTCTCCCTCTGTCCAAAAGCAATGCTGCCTTCCACATGAGGTGTGGAGCTGCCAGGGGCCGCGGGGACCTTGAAGTTTCCACTGCAGTCTCTAAGCTGGCCGGGCCATGGGGATGGGGGCCCGGGTTGGGGGCTGCTCTGACCCCTGCATTTTTTAAATGAAAAAATGGCTGGGCCCTAGAAAATGGGGTTGCCGGGGTCGAAATCGCCTTGGGGAGGGGGCCTTTTCCCCTTTATAATTAGAAAAATAAAGAAAGGCCTAGCCCTGGGGATGGGGTCTCAGGACCAAAGTCGGCCTCCCTTTTTATTTTACTAAAAAAAAAAGGGTAAGGCCCCAGTGCACTGGGTCCCATGGGCACAAATGGGAAGGGGGCCACACAGCCCCCTTCCTAAAATAAAAAGGAAGCCAGTATCTTGCCGGAGGCCCTGCCCCCTTTCTCCACCTCTGCTATCAGAGCTCAGCAATCCTACTGGGAGGGAATACTGAAGGTAATAGGAGGGGGAGTTGGACCCCAAGGACACCCTTAGGGGCCAACTACCCCTCCTGTTACCTCCAGTAACACAGTGGGATTGCTAAGAGGTCTTCGGAGGCCATGCCCCCTTTGTCCACCACTCTGAAAACTTACCTTCTGGCACACTACTGGTTGGAGGATGAAGTCCACTTTCCTCCTGAGGGACCTTGGGGGGCAAGAAGCCCTCCTGGCACCTCCTGTAAGTCCTACTCATCGGAATTCCTGAGAGCTGGTCGGAGGCACAGACCCCTTTATCCACCACTCTGCAAATGTGACTGCTAGTTAAAAAACCATAGAAATTCACTGAAAGAAACACAGTTTTCAGGGACGTGGTAGATAAAATTAGCATTTAAAAAGCCTTAGAACTTCATTGAAAAAAACACAGTTTTCACAGATGTTATATTTAGAAATGAGCATTTAAAAAAACTCAGAAATTCACAGAAAAAAACTACAGGTTTCAGGGACACTATAGTTAGAAATTAGCATTTAAAAAAAACCTTAGAAATTCATGGAAAATACCAAAGGTTAGAGGGACATTATAGTTAATCTGACATTTCACTCATACAAAACCAGAGAAATTCAGCCTTTATAGTTAGCTGAGCTAACTATAAATTGTGTGCCTCAATGCACTCCTTATGACCGCACATATTACATCACTCATGACATAGTCTTTGACATCACTGATGACATCTCAAATGACATTGACATCACTGATGACAAACCACAGCATCTCTGACGCACCCACTCAAACCCCTATAGAATATTTTATAAACTCACTGCCACGCCCACACAACTATTCACAAACCCATTCACAGAGCCATGCCAGTATGTACACACCTATTCACTGATTCATTGATCTATAAACACATCGACTCACTCACCCATACTGCCACTCATAGACTCACTCACTCACTAATGCAGCCACTGACTATCTACTCATGCAGCCATACAGGCACTCACTTACTGAGTGAGTCACCCATGGAACTTCTCACACGCCTAGACACTCGCCCATACAGACAATCATACAGCTGCTTACTCACCCAAACAATTATACAACCACCCACTTACTTACTCATACAAATAGTAACACAAACTCATTCAGCTACACAAGTCACTTACAGAAGCATGCACTCATCTATATAGCCACTGTCACGTTTACTCGCTCATGCATACAGTCAATCATATACCCCATCACTCATGTATACTGCTTTTCATATACTCAGTGACTCATCAATACTGACACATGCACTCAATCACTGTCACAGCCATTCTGGCACTCACTCACCCATAAAACGTCTCACACACACAACAGTACCCCATACAGCCACTGACTCGCCCACTCACTGATCCATACAGGCAGTCACACACCTCCTCACCCACAAACAGAGACACCCAGACAACCATAGATGTAGTCAGAAAATCAATCAATCAATCACCCATATAGCCATTCACATATCCATTAACACTCATACACCAACTTAGACATCAACTGAGTCAGATACACACATTCACACAACCAGTCACTCACATATATATTAACTCATTCACTTATACAGTCAGCCACACACCCACTGAGTCATTCATACAGTCACTCAAACTCCCACTGAATCACCAATACACCTTGGTATATATATTTAACACTCATAAACTTTAAAAAAAACTCACAGATACTCACAGTCACTGGATGATGTCATCACTGATGTCATCAGTGATTGATGTCATCAGTGATTGATGTCATCAGTGATGTCATTTGAGAAGTCATCAGTGATGTCGCTGACCATGTCATGAGTGATGGAATTTGTGAGGTCATAAGCAGTGCATTGCGAAGCATGAGTTATAGTTAGCTCAGCTAACTTTGACTGCTGAATTTCTCTGGTTTTGTATGAGTGAAATGTCAGACTAACTATAACGTCCCTCTAACTTTTGTTTTTTCCGTGAATTTTTATAAATATTCGATTTTAAAATTCAATTTATTCCAGCAGTGCTGACAAACGTGTTTCGGCTAGAACGGCCTTCCTCAATGTCAGCCTATATATATATAGAGGTGTTAAGCATTGGTTATATGGAGGCATGATGAGATGAAAATTAAGTACTGTTGCTGCCCCCGCCAAGCCAAAAAGAGTCTCATCACATAATATAGTATTGGACAGAACAATTAATAACTTGAAAGGTAATCTAAGTTATTGGATTTTACTGAGATTTTACTGAGATAAAATTAATTTTATATTATTGTGTTGGTGTTTTATTCATTATTTATTCATGAAATATTTGTACATCCTATTGGATATGTTTTTTATCAAGTCTCTATACATTGGTATCGTTTCTAAAGCTTTTACTATATTTGCGACAATATTTTTAACTAACCCCGGGCAAAGCACTACGCTACGCTCGCACAGTTTGCGAAGTTTGCTCTACTTCGCACTACGCGAACTGCACGTAGCACAGTGCAAACACGTGTAGCGTCGTGTAGCGTAGTGCAGGGGTAATTTTGTGCTTGCGCGCGGTCTTCAACGTCAAGTTGGCGACAGCAAGCAAGAAAAATGACATCCCGCCGAGACTTTTTCCTCGTTCGCAATCAGCAATATCAAGTTGCCTATCGCGAGCGTGGAAAATAAACCTCCCGGCGAGATTCTCAACACGGGGAGGTCAGGCTTCTCATTCCGATGGTCAAGCATGCTCGTGTCTGCTTGCGATGAGAAACTACCAGTCCGCGTTTAGAAAGCTGCAGCTTGAGTAAAAATCTACTCGAGCGGCAGAAAACTACAGCTTGCACTGTACAAGATGCCGTTTTCAATGATTGCACAGTGCCTGATGCTTTTCCGCACTGCGCAATCATTGAAAACAGCATCTTGCACAACAGGAACAGGGTGCTACGCAGTTCGTGTAGGACTACGTGTAGCTTGCGTAGTGCGAAGTGCACTTTGTGTAGCTTCGCCTAGCGCTACTTCGCAAACTACGCCCAGCTCTAGTTTTAACTATTTTTAAGTCAATTCATGAATTAAGTATTTTATTGTGAAAATCTGGGATCCCGGACTGGGGAAACCATTAGCACAATAGTATATTTTTCCCGTCCATGAATTGTTTGTTATTTGTGTCATGAGGTGATGGGGCTCACTCACTATGAGAAATGCTTTTTATAAGCTTAAAAGCATCAGATACTGGCTGCAAGAGAAAAAAATAAAGGAATAATTGCACACACACCGGTGTGACCACTTTCTTTCAGCTTGCCGACACAAGTTAGACTATGTATCCTGGTATCGAACCAGTCGTGGGGCACCCACATGAAGGTGGATGGAACCATGTTGCGACTGACAGGATTTTAGGACTTGGAACAGTTCCCACCACTGCCATTGCATAGATGCTGCAGAGGTCTGAGTGGCGAGTGCCAGAACGAGCAAGCGTAACATCTCACCCAATGCTGAAAGTCTCCTGGTGACCTACAGTACATGAGTAATTTGGCAGCAGAGTTCGCAACCCGAAACCCGAGACATTTCTCGGGCGATATCCTAAAACCCGGGACATGTATAGGGTCTGGAGATCCATCAGTCCTACAAGTACCGACTTGCATCCACCTGGGTGATCCATTAAAGAACTGCAAGTGCCAGAGTCCCGAGGGGCGATCCGGAGGAGGGGCTAGCGGTGTGCTCTCCATTGATGACTAAACACAATATGGCTCCCTTGAGCTTTGGGCCGATGGGCTCTTGGAAGATGCACCTGCGTGCCGGTTCTGGCATCGAGGCCTTTGACTGTTGTGTGGCGACCTTCTCTTCCACCCCTAACGATCTTTCTCTACTGATGAGGGAAGTTATCCCGAAACCCGAGACATGTCTCGGGCGATATCCTAAAACCCAGGACATGTATCGGGTCTAGAGATTCATCAGTCCTACAAGTACCGACTTGCACCCACCTGGGTGATCCACTAAAGAACTGCAAGTACCAGAGTCCCGAGGGGCGATCCGGAGGAGGGGCTAGCGGTGTGCTCTCCATTGATGACTAAACACAATATGGCTCCCTTGAGCTTTGGGCCGACGGGCTCTTGGAAGATGCACCTGCGTGCGGGTTCTGGCATCGAGGCCTTTGACTGTTGTGTGGCGGCCTTCTCTTCCACCCCTAACGATCTTTCTCTACTGATGAGGGAAGTTATCCCGAAACCCGAGACATTTCTCGGGCGATATCCAAAAACCCGGGACATGTATCGGGTCTAGAGATTCATCAGTCCTACAAGTACCGACTTGCACCCACCTGGGTGATCCACTAAAGAACTGCAAGTACCCGATTTCAGAGGGGCGATCCGGAGGAGGGGCTAGCGGTGTGCTCTCCATTGATGACTAAACAGTTCTGAAGTGTTGGGTTTTCACAACGAATACTGACTTCTTTGACAGGTGAACCAACCAAGAAAAGATCTCCCACCGCTGAGAGGAAAGGGGAATGGAATAGAAAATGGTGCCGGCAGAGGTGCAGGATCAGAAGAGGACTGGGGTGAGGCAATATGGACCGGACAAACAACGCGCCAGAGCAATATGAAGAACTATCCCCCAGATTGACTGTTCTGAATCTATCCCAATGTGAATTTACCACAGAAGAGATTTCCTTGCTTAAACTAGGACTGTTGTTCTACCCTCACACAGGGTATAATTATGCACAGTCCCATGTTGATTTATACTTGTTTATTTGAAAAATTAAAATTAAAAAGGTGTATAAGCCGGCAAAAAATAAATCAAATCCGCAGCAAAGAAATGTACCTCAGCGTGATTTGCAGATTGGGGAGGTAGAGGGACTCTTAGCTTTGGAATCATTACACAGAGAAAGCGAAGGGGGCAAGGCAACTGTGGAATTAGAAGTATTGGGCAACCTTGGAATTGATTGGGAGACACCAAGTGGCAGTGGTTTTAAACCAAAATCTAAATTAATTCCAAAATTACCACATGATAATTTGGATGTCTTCTCTGAGATTATGATCAGGGATCTGATTTAGATTAAAGAAACCAGTGGAAAATCATCAGATAGTCTGTATCAACTCTAAAGGGATACCCTTTCTTCTTTGAAAAATGATAAATGTATAGTAGTAAAGCCCTCTGAGAAAGAGGGGAATGTTGTAGTTCTTGATGCCAATATGGATGAGATGGAAGTAATGAGACAGCTGTCAATGTATGACTGCTATGAGGTTATAACACTTGAAGCATATAATAAGGTTTCATTTTTTAAATATGGTGAACATTTATTGGATTGGCGGGATAGGGGATCCTTGATTTTGATGAATATAATTTTTAGAGATCGGATCACCCCAAAGTACCATTCTTTTATGTACTGCCAAAGGTACATAAGAATAGCAGTAATCCTCCGGCGAAATGGGTAGTCTCCTCGAAAGATAGCTTCTTGGAAAATACCGTTATTTACAAAGTTTTTTTTATTTTCATATCTTGCTGCCATATTCTCTTATTGTAGAGACAATGGAAACTTTCTATCTAAGATCTTTGATTTTGAATGGCCGAATCGAATATAATGATCACATTAGAAGTGGTCTCACCATAGACATATATAGATCACAGTTTTGGGACCATGTTTTGGCCCAGCCAAACATTTATGTACACTTTAGTGAGTGCAAACCACTCTTTCCCTCCCCTGCTCTGTCAGCAGAGCAGCCTTGCCCAACTCCACCCGCAAAACTGCCACAACAAGGAAATAATAAAATGATAACAGAGTTATTATCATTTTATTTTTCCTTTAGTGACACTGCTTACAAACAGTGGGGTGACCCTCCTCCGCCTTAGCGGAAGAGCCATAACTTGGAGTTGAGATATATCTTTGATTTACAAACAAAGACCCCAAATAGGGATGAAGAGGTGGAGGTACATTTAGTGATAGCTGGTCATGATTGTGTCTTAAGAAATTGGCTGAAATATGTTGCAGGTCAAAGAACAGAGTGAAGAAAAGTATGTATAGCCCAGAATATTGAAAGAAGGAGTGGAGGTTGTAGTGAGGCCTTATTTGTAGAAAATGAGAGAATAATCAAAACCATCAAATCTTTATGATTTAGGTATTTAGGATAGAAGGATAAATTTATATACATGATATTTTATCCATATTTAACAAAGAATTTTTTCATTATGAATATTTACCTGGAATTTGAAAACATTGGACATGATATGGCCACTGGCCCGGTATTCAGGTGTTGAGCACTGGTGCTATGGAGTCATGATGAGATGAAAATTTAGTAGTGTTGTTGCCACCGCTGAACCAAAATGAGTCTCATTCACATAATATAGGTATTGGACAGAATGATCAATTACTTGAAAAGTAGTCCAAGCTATTGGATTTGTCTGAGATAAAATGAATATAATATTATTGTATTAGTAATATATTAATTAATATATTAAATATGAACTCATCAAATTATTTGTGAATCCCATTAGATATGTTTTCTGTCAAGTCTATATATATATGTATTGGTATCAATTGTGATTTTAATATATTTGTGATAATTGTTGTACCTATTTTTAAGTCAATTCATGAATCATTAATTTTATTAGGAAAATCTGCCATCCCGACGTGGGGAAACCCTGAGCACAATAGTATATTTTTCATGTCTATGAATTGTTTGTTATTTGTGTCATGAGGTGATAGGGCTCACTCACTTTGAGAAAGGTTTTTTATAAGCTGAAACACGTCAGTAGTTGGAAACTGGCTGCAAGAGAAAAAATAAAGGAATAATTTCACACACACCAGAGTGCCCGCTTTCTTTCTTTCTTTTTCTTAAAAAAAATATTCAAACAATACAAAAGAAAATTCCCCAAAATATTAAAATATATACGTATCTGAACTTACCTATATTTACTGTTATGCATGGTAAAGGCACGTGTCATAAAAATATTTGCATAGTAAAGGTATCATTGGTAAAGGCCTGCATGGTAAAGACATATGCACATTAAAAACTTTGTCATAATGCCAATTTGCGCTAAAGTCTGCATGCTAAAGGCTATTTCTAGTTGAATATAGTCTATTTTGTAGCTTCTAAATGAGGGTAGTATGCTCTGCTGTTTTTGCTTCGTAGGGATTTGTTTGTCAATCTCAGGATTATTGCTTACTTCTGGGAGTATGAATATAGACCGTGTTTTGATTAGAATTTTTCGCTAGAGACTCTGACTACATGGGAAACCCTAGAAAGTCAGGTTGCCAATCTAGACCTTTTCACTTTGTTATTTTCTTATTAGAAATAGATACTTCTCTCTGTTATATAGCATTTAGTGGTTCCCTTAAGAGGGTCATCAGTAGTAAGATGTACATAGGATCAAGGGTTGTACTTGTCCACAACAGTTCTATTGTGGTCTCTGTGATGCTTTAGAGTAAACTGAGAGTCGTAAGTGTTAGGTAGAGGAATGTTTATGAAACTGGATTATTCACCTAGTTGTGCAAAATCTCACTCTTGATGTGACTGAACGTTAACAAGGACATGTAATCTGCTAGCTAAAAGTAAGATCAAATTTCTGTCAAACAGAAAGGCTTCCTCAGAGAAAAGGACATGAGAAAAGGTCAGCTGAAGTTCTCAGTTGTAGTTCAAAAAGCTCCCAGTAAGACACTTCCTGAAATCATAACCACCCAGGTTGGGTGGCTGTGTGCCATATGCTGGTGCCTTTTATCACTTTTTCACTTTAACTTCAGACATAGAAACATTTCTGGTGGTCAAAATCCATTAGCTGTGTAACACTGGAGGCTGTTACTGGGCAGGATTCCATGAAGTAAATCACTTGCTGCACAAGCCCTGTGAAGTAAATCACTTGCTGCACAAGCCCTGTTTAGAAAAAATCTTCAAGTAGGATGATCCTGGAAAACTTTCCTTCCAGCTTCATGCCTTTAATATTTGTGCACTGGCACTCCTTCCCAGACCTCTGGAGTCCCAACAGTTAGAACTTACAGTAAACCTTCAGTAAAGTATTTCCTGTTACACTAATTGTCTCAGCAATTTCAGGGAGTGTTCCATGAACAGCTGGGCATGTGTTCAAGTTGGGAAAATGTTCTTCCACATTTTCAATCAGGAACATAGCCAATCAGCCAGTATCAACCGCATTTGCTCACGCAAAGATATCCTGAATTCCTTTCTCCCGGTGGACCTTCATGCATATAGATTCCCTGACCCTGGAGAAGATTTCACAGTCAGAGGTTCAGGGGGAATCAAAATGCTTTTCTGTTCTTCTCCACGCATAAATGTATGCATCAGCTGAAGCCTTCTTCTTGCCTTTACCGATGCAAGAGGCATTTTTAGTTGTTTATGATTGGAGCAGTGTTTTATAATGTTTCCCCATTGGAGACTAGCTAAATTCAGAAAATGGATCACAGTAAAATTATCCCACAATCTCTGCCTTTTATTTATAATAGTATTGTAAGGCTCGCCACTCACCTGAAGCGTGATCTTCTGCAGCGTGTAAGAAATACCACACAGCCTCCTCCAGAAAAACTCTCAACCTACGTGTGAATACGAGTTTTGGCAACTGTTCACAAGAGGAATGGAGTTTGAGAAGTTAGAGAGAGAGAGAGAAAACATCCAGTGATGGTTGATGGACTTTACCAGAACTTTGGGGAATGTGGTACTCAATGCATGAGGAAAATGGTGTAGTTCCTTGGAAGTATGTTCTAATAATGGGTTACAAGAAGGGCTCAGTTTAGCTTAGTACACATTAACATCCAAAATGCATTTCATAAGTGTATAGGTTTACTATTTACAAGCATTCACCTTATCTTGTCAAGCAAGAAGTGTGTAAATGAGGCAATCATTTTCTCACAAAAATGCAGTTCAATGAGTAGAGGCTTTTGACCACACAGCTCAGTCTTCAGTGTCCTTGGTGTCTTTACTGATCAGCTTAAACAATTTTCACAGAGTTGTACTGAGTTCTCTTTGACCAATTAAAATAATAGTGTTTACTGGGGTATTGTAGTTCAACTCTAGGCACCAGTTAGGCTGTAATGCAAGCCAAATGATCAGCTGATCCCAGTTTTGCTCAGATTAGTAAGTAAGGTACACACTGACCTTTCTTGAAGGCATGCACTAACCTTTCTTTAGACCCACGTCTCCCAGAATCACAGGGCACCTTGTAAAATATTTATTTTTGCTTTTACAGGATTGCCATATGACTCCCTACCAATATGTGAAGCCTCAGTTTGTTCTGTGTTCCCTTACCCCTTTGGGCACTGAGTGCTAAGTTCCATTCATTCCGTGCAATGCTCCTATGCTCTGTATTTTAACCCAAGGTGATAAAGTTCTCAGAATTGGATCACCTGGTCTCCCTGATCTTGAATGTAACTGTTTTCACTCTGTGTCAAAGTCCTGTGAATTTTCGTGAGACTTTGCACCCATCATGTGACTTGGTGGCCATTTTAACTGTGGCAGGAATAAATACCACTTCCTGCCCACACTGCACTTGCTTGTCTTTGTTATCTTAGAAAGTAGAGACCCTGAAGCAGCGTTCCACCCACCACAATGCCCTTTGTGAATACCGAAACTCGTAAAGTTAGGATTTTGTCTCAGATTACTTTTGTGAATCAGGCCCTTAGTTTTTAGAAACATTTGTGTACAACTGTCAATGTCCACAAGCCAGACTCACCCAGAGTGGCATTTCCCAGGAGGCCTCCAGCAATACAGCCGCCTATACTCCTGCAGCTTGATTGTTCCTCTGCTGGACCACCACAACAACACACCCCAACATACTGCAGGAAGAACAGTCAACTGCACTCGTCTTAAGTAGGTGGGGGGCAGGAAGAGTTTAGTGCAGCTTTACCCTGGAGTCTCTATATGGTGCAGGGTGACTACAGTGTTCTGTGACTGTATGAGTGCAGGATGAATAATGTGCCTTTGTGACAGCAGAGTGAGTAATGAGAGTCTGCTGAATGAATGGTGAGACTGTGTGAGTACAGTGTGAAGGGAGTGCAGAGTGAATGGTATACCAGAATAAGGGTTAGGGATTACTGTGAGTGCATGGTGAGTGGTGTGCCTGTCTGAGCAGAGTGAGTTGTGTGACTATATAAGTACGCTGGATGAGTGTTATGCCTGAGTATGTGGTGAGTGGTGTGAATGCAATTGATGAGTGATGTTCCCTAGTAAGAGCAGGGTGAGGGGCAGCTGCGGCCGCTGCAGGTAAGAGCAGTGGGTTGGTGGGGCCACCTGGGGAGGATATCGAGAGACAACCACAAGGGAAACTTAAATAAATATTAAAATTTCCCTCGCGGTGGTCCCTTGAAATCCCCCCAGAAGGCCCCACCGCTCTTACCTGCAGTGGCCAGCGGCTGGTGAAGGGTAGGTTTGTATGAGTGTAGGGTGAGCAAAGCAGTGTGCATTTGTAAGCACAGGTTGAGATGAAAAATGTGTCTGTTAGAGAACAGAGTGAGTGACGTGTCTGCATGAGTACAGGGAGAGTGGTGAGTCTTTGTAAGGCTAGTTGCACTTCTTCGATAAATTGTAGCCAGATTTCTTAAAATCTACTCTGAAAATCCACCATATGCATCCCTTTTTCACAATTGTCTTTGTTAAGTAGGAAACGAATACTTAATCTTATAACCTTCGAACAGCTCCATGTCTGATTCAAGGCCGACTGCTGGGCTCATTCGCTCTTTATATTCAATTCAAATCTTTATGCCCCACCACATTGAAAAAGCACCAACTGCCAGTGTCGTTTAATAGAAAAACTACTAACCTCCCAAAAAAAACTTTCATTTAAATTATCATAATTATGGTGTTGTAGTCAAATATATATACATTTACATATCCGCTAAGAAAACAATTAACCAGTAGTGCAAAACACATACTTATTTTGAAATGCCTTGCAGTTATAGATTTTGGCAATATAAAGTAATTCATGACAATTTCCCATCTCCTTTCCAAAGCAAAGGAAACAATTGATCTTCAAAGGCGCTGAGACATTGTTTATCAACCAACTTAATAGCCATGAACACGAATAAAATTCTGAGGAAACCCAGAAAGAAAGTTGCAAATACAATTATCAAATGATATCTTGCCCCCTGTAGCATCTCGGATAAAGGAAAAAATTTCATCTGCAGCTGTCTTGTACAATAACAAAATATTTTATGTACGAAACCGAGTAGTGGCATGTAAAAAATACAAACGTAGGGCAATGTTGAGGAGACACTTTAGAGGCATAAGCTGTTATAGTGTAAGAAAACGGGGTTTTTTAAAGTACACTACCATAAACCTTAAGCAGATAAGAAGCCTTAAGTTCTGAGCCTTTTTTGATGTTTGGGTCATTTTGACCCAAGTCTTCCTAACTTTTTTTCATAAAGGTATTAAGGCCACATTTGCTTTCTTTTGCCACATATTGCAGATTTTAAAGATCAACAATATTAGTGAATTCCCCTAGGGTACTGGGAAAATAAATTTTTTGCAAAATGTATTTTTTTATGGAAAAATGTGAAGAAAGTACTGTGCTAGTAAGTGTATGTTTTACTTAAAAAATGCAATTGGAAAACGTTTTCTGCATCAAGATCACCATCTTCCCAGCTTTCAGCAACAAGCAGAGCTGTTTATAAGTAGCAGTGGACTTTTCTTATTTTTTTAAATTTCTACTTACTTTCAGATTGCAGTTGAAATAGGTGTGAAACCTGAGGGTGAACATCGAACGCTATGCATTTAAAAAAGTAGAAACACTGCAAATTCAGCTAGGGGTTAGATTTGTAGAGCGCTAATGGTTTTCCCAAACAAAACTAATTATGTACTGACTACACAGCAAGTCATGAGGTAAAATCCAATAAATGAAAATGGTTATGATATATGCTTTGTTTAAATGTGCCAAAGTGTTAGACCTGTAATCTTTGGCTTGGCTTTCCCCTGTCTTTTTTGCTTCTGACCTTCTGTTTTTGAATGCGTGCCGTATTTCGTTTTTGCTGGTTTTACAACTCCGGGCACTTTACCACTGCTGACCAGTGCTAAAGTGGATATGCTACATGTATTAATTGTGATTATGATTGGTTATCCATGATTGGCATATGTGATTTACTGGTAAGTCCCTAGTAATATGCACTGTGTGTTTCCAGGGCCAGTTAATCATACTACTGGCGGGCCTGCAGCACTTATTGTGCCACCCACATGAGTAGCCCTGTAACCGTGTCCAGATTTGGAGTTTGGAGTCCCTGAACTCACAATGCAGAAACACATGAAGTTGGCTCTTAAATTTCATGTTGGAAAGTATCACTTTTTAGAAAATGGGCATTTTCTTGTTTTACCATTCTGTGTCTGTGCCTACCTGTGGATTCCATGCCTGGCTTAGACTGACGGTTAGGCTGTTTGTGCATTCACTCTAGACAGTCATGCAAAAGGAGCTGAGGTGAGCACTGCATATCCTGATGGCCCATCACCAGGCTGATCAGCCTTACTGAGCTAGAGTGGTGGGTGTAGTTGTCACTGACATCTCAATAGGGCTGTGCCTCTCCTCACACAAAGCTGTATCCCCCTCCCCCCGTAGTGTGTTTGGAGCCAATTCAGGGAAAGGCAGGGTCTTGTGCACTACAAAGACTTTCCTTTGAAGTTTGCCTACTTCAATGGCAGACACTGGTATAAGTATTGGAGCTGTGACACCATAACTTTAGAACACTTCTTGACTAAGAGGAGATTCTGCCAACAAGAAGAGGTGGAGAAACTGTAGGAAGGGAACTCCCTCTCTGCTTGTTACTGTGTTGAGCTGGCCTTCTGCTTTCTACTTCTGTCTTGGAGAGTGTAAGGACTGGACTTTGCTTTCGGTATCCTGCTTGTGAAGGTTCTCCAAGGGCATGTGTGTGTTTGCCCCTGTTAATAAGTCTCAGGGCCATCAAATACTTCGCCTCCAGCCCCTGAACTTCTTTGCTGGTAGTTCTGACCTGCCAAATCTTGCCAGTTCCAGTTCTGGGCTATAGGAGATGGCTTTGCTGCAGAGAAGGCCAAAAATCCATGCATTACCTCCCCTGTTAGTAAGGAATCAACCCATCACCTGCCCTGCCCAGCAGTAAAAAATTGGCGCATCACCTCCCCTGACAGCAAGGAATAGATGCATTAACTTCCCTCGCAGTAAGGAGTGGACACAGCAGTGTTTTCTGGCACTTCATCTCCACAGGGCCTGTTTTCGTCTCTGATTTTGATGCAGCCCAGGTACTGTCATAAAAGTGATGCATCCATAGTTTCATATGGACTGACCTATTTTGAACTTTTAATGGAGATATATTTGCTTGTTTATGTTGGATTTTTGGTCTTGTTTTATTCAGATAAAGATTGATTATTTTTCTAAACTGGTGGGGTGTCCATTTGTAGTGCTTTCATTGTGTTGTTGTGTGCTTATGTACAAATGTTTTAAACAGTGCCTCTGAAATAAACCTGACTGTTCTTGCCAAGCTACCAAGGGGGCGAGCAGAGGTTATCTAAGGGGTGTAACTCCCTTTCACTTACCCTGATTAGAATAAGGGTCCCGACTTGGACGAGGTGGAAACCCATATCAACTAGAGACCCCCATTTCTAGCACCAAGATACTGAGTTTAGGAGTAGTGGTTATTTGTACCACTCTGAATTGGAGATTATCCATACAATCATGTGATTCAAAGGACAGTTTGAAAATAAGTGTGCTTTCTGGGACACTGACTAACATTTAGGACCAACAAATGAAGATAAATGTAATTGATAACATCACATGTATGACAATTATGTTTCCCACACTTCGATGAAATCCTCCCCTTTTTTGACTGGGCTTAGCACCATCAATAGAAAAGTCCCCAAAGCACAATGTGGAGAACCATTTTGGCAATGTAGACAGGTGTAGTATTGGGGCCTGGACTGGGCTAACATTGGGGGAAAGTTACCAAACCTAGATAATTCTGAAAACTAGACACCCAAGGGAGTCTGGGGTGGTGTGACTTGCATAGATACCACTGTGCTTACCTTCACAAAATGGCCTGCAAACCTCAATATTTATTAGAAACTTCCTCCCTTTTCTGACAGAGAATGTTCCAGAATTTGTAAGGATCCAAAAACTTTCTACCACTCAGTATTCCCACACTTCTCCCAATAAAAAAGGACTCCAATGACATGTGTAACAAGGGTTAGCACCCGCTGACTCTTGAGTGCAGTGCCTGGCCTCCAACCAGGCCCTAAGGATAAGTCCCATGGGCCTCATTTATGAGCCCTTGCGTCACTTTTATGCCACCGATGCGTCACTTTTTGTGACGCACCAGTGGCATAAAAAATGCGCCTTGTTGCACCATATTTACAAAGTGACGCATCTAGGTAGATGCGTCGCTTTGAAAACCCCTGCGCCACATTATACCTGCGCCAGGTATAATGTAAGCAAGAGGGGCGTATTGATGCAAAAAGGGTCGTAAAAGTGACGCAGTGAAATCTATGAGATTTCACTGCGTCACTTCTAGGACGCCGTTGCGTCAAAATCTTGCGCCTGCCTCACAGCAGGCGTAAGACTGACACAGGCCCTTTCCCATGGGGCTTCCCCTATGTGAAAGGACGCATTGCTGGAGTTCTGTCACTTTTGTGACACACTCCAGCAATGCGTCACTTTTGCGCTTACAGATACGTCAGAAATATTGACGTATCTGTAACTCCTTGCGCAATGATGCGTCATAATGTAAATATGACACATCATTGGTGTCGCAAGGAGGGCGCAATGAAAAGTGACGCATCGCTGTTTTCACGCAGCGATGCAACACTTTTCATTAATTGAGGCCCCATGTGTATAGCGGGGGTTGGTCTCTTGCAGAGGGTTGATCACCTGCAGTGGGAAGGCCACACCATGCCGCCAAAACCTGCTGCACATGGACGAAGGCCCTATATAGCAGTGGTTGGTTGGATGCTTTTTACAGCTTACTCACATACAAAAAAACCAATATTTAAAGTAACAGTGAAATTGGTCCTGAGAAGTTGTTGTTTGATCTCGAGATAATGAAAAGTTACCAGTGAGGGTAACCGAAGCATAGATTTGAACTTTTGATTAAGAGTCTTCATTCCCCAATTTCCTTTAACTTTTAATACACCTTCATATATTTTCTACATTAAGTCAGAGATACAGTTGCCACAGAGACGTCTAGACGTTTGTGAAACGATGACTACGTTTCAGTGCTTTCATTGGTGTTCTCAAGGTCTGTGCAGCTACCCTTTCCTTGACAATAACAAGTACGCTGACAATTGGGCAGAATGCTGGAAACAGAATCCATATCTTTCACAGGTTGACTCCAGCAATAACTTGCCATCTGTAGACTTGATATTATGGCTGTTTTTCTTGGCTCATACACATTTAACAGGTTGTGGTTTTATTTCAACCTAAATATCATATTTCCATATCGAAAAGAAAAAGCTCTTGGGAAAGTTTAATGGGAAATTAGGGCACACCAAGAAGCTACTTATGTTCACTGGGCAAATATTTGCACAGTATTCTCACTCTGGCTGCACTGTACACATATGGTCTTGTGCCTCCTCTTTACGATAATGCACACAGTAAATCAGAAAGGGTGCCTGGACGGTGGTTTTGAGTACATTTATTTAAAGCAACGTATTGCCAATTTTCCAAAAGTGCGGAACATTATTTATACAAAAAGGTACAGTTTTAAAAAGACTGACACATTTATGCTTACATTTCTTTTAAATAAATGAAATATAGTTCAACCAAATTAGTAATTTACACATTCTTGGTAACTGAAGCTTATCCGTGGCAGTATCCTTTGGGCTAAAAAATATTTAAATATTTACTTTAGTAACATGCCCAAGGCGGTTTCCCACTTTTCTTACATAGTTTCCAAGACAAAGAGTACTTTACTTGTGTTCAATAAATAAATGTAAATTTGTATTTTTACGTGGGCTCTGCGGGGTTTCAGGCCACGGTGTAAAAACCACAGCATTTAAATACTTTTGAAGCAAAAGTAGTCATGTTCCCTGGCTGCTTTTATTCAGTTTGATTGGTCAATATGTAGTGGGGGAGGTGAGATAAGCTAGCACAATACTACACTTCCTCTTGATAAGATCTGTATAAGCACACCCTCATAGAGGATGCTCACACTTCTGCATCTGAACGCTCTAGGGGGCCACGTAATTGGTAGGTATACACTACATAACAAGCAGGTCTGGCTTGCATGTTTAGTTATAAACTAAATTTTGGCTTTTACGAAAGCCACTCGTGTGCTGAATTTTTATTTTTGTAGTAGCCCGATGGCATGAGCCTGAAAACTGAGTCTTATCAGTGGCCAAACAGAGAAACAACCCTTTGACTCCCAAGCAATCCATTAATTTTGCTGTAAAGTGAAAATGTGTGTCTTGCAATGCGAACAAAATATTCTTTTTGTATACATTGCAATGATTTCACTTAAGAATTGAATGTGAACAAAAGGTTTGATGATTGAGAGTGTATTTCAGATGAAAATCAATCCTTCATGAATTCAAATTGAAGCACTACCGAGGAGGTAGAGGGAATTACCTAAGCAACCAAAAGCACAATGGTGACCCTAAAATTATTGAGGCTTTGATTTGGGTCTCTAGCAAAATAGGTAACACAGCGATTACGTAATTGACTCAGCTCTACAGGATTAAATGTGTTCCATGTGCCATACATTGAGCTGCAGTATGGGGCCCGACCAAGACTGGAGTCTTACAAACTATGGAAAATTAATTTCTATATAGGCTCCTGGCTGTGCCCAGATCTGTAGCATCCTAAGTTATCCACAGAGAAATAGACACGCCCTACCTTGAAGACATAATCTGTATGAATGTGCTTACTTGTTGACATAACATTTGGAACCAACCAGGGGTGGAACTCTCTAGGGACGTCATACATGACTGCCTTATGCTTGAGCATTAAAACAGGATATCATGGTTAACAAATCGTGGTGATCTTTAAAAGGAGCTCCACGACGAAGTATCTCTAACCAACCCTGATAGCATTCTACACTATAAAAAAAAACAAAATGAAGTGCATGTTTACTTACAACAGAATGGCACCCGGAGAAGCTAAAGAATTTCAAAAACACTGTGGGTGGTATTCTCAAGAACAGTCGATAATTATCAGAAACCTAGGTCAACACAATTTTACATAACGCCGTCTATCACGGGAACCTAACGCTGTGTTAACGGTGTATCCTCAACACGTTGGCAACAGGCGATAGTATCCCAATAACGCGTCATATGTCTGCGTTAAAATTACCGGGACGCCGATAAAAAAGGAAACCCGAACGTGAAAAAAGTGCAACAAAAATCCAAAACCCACAAACAACTGAGAAGCATCATGGAGGAAGCTGGAGCAGCTACAGAGGCCAACCAGAACCACACAAACCCCCCGGAGGACCAGCCAGGGACCTCGGGGAAGGAGAAGGACAAGGAGAAGAAGAAGAGGAAACTGCGATTCAGTTCGCAGGAAAACAAGATCCTGATTACGGAGGTGATAAAACACCACCAACAACTGTTCATCACCCCCACCGTGTCATTGGCATCTAAAAATCCAATATGGCAGTCCATCTTGGCCAAGGTAAATGCAGTCGTAGTGAAGAGAAGGGAAGTGGCCGACTGCAAGAAGCGCTGGAATGATGTGAAGCTGAAACTCGCTAACAACTGGAAAGCAGCAATGCAGACTGGAGGTGGAAGTCCAGCGCCACAGCAGGAGTTGGATCAGATGGAGAAAATGGTGTCCACAGTCATCAGTAGGGAGACGGTGTCAGGAGTTGGCGGACCAATCACTGCTCAACATGACCTGACCCAACAGCAACAGCAATGGGGTGAGTAATGACCAGGGACTGGGGTGACGGGGGAGATGGGCACAATGGCACACATGCACAATTAAGTATAGTACAATGCACACCCACAATGACTCTGGATCATGTCCCTGTTCTCCTTGGCACACTGCAGCACACATAGAAACAGCAAGTAGGCCCCTGTCGACAATGTGCCCAGAGGGGGCCCCCCCCACACATCACTAATCTCACAACAAACCCATGCACATGTGCTGAACCCAGCAAAGCTGCAGGTCCTTAAGCCACACAGACAATGCAGGTGACACTGCATGACGATTAGCATGGCTGCAGTCCAATTATCATGACTTGGTGCACGACACTGAAGTGGCTGAGTGTGGACCACATCCGTAAAGGAGCCGGTCATACTCTGACACATCCATGTGCACAAACAACCCCTGACGTCAACAAGACATCTCCAGACAAACCATGCCAAGAGTCCCAACTCCGACCAAGAGCCCTATTTACCCAAGTCTGCAACATCTCAGCTCTGTATAAGCACAGACTTGAAAGGCACACCACCTGAAAGGGATAAGGGCCAGCAAAATCAGAGATGCAGGGGCGACTCTCACACAATGCAGCACACGCATCTAAGAATCAGAGCACATCAACATTGACAACAATGTGGTACAAACTGCAACACTTTCACAAAAGAACAGAGGACATAACTGTTGCTGCTTGTGTGTAAAAACTGGGCAATCACATTTGGCAAGGCAGGAAACTGTGAGATGACAATCTACAAGTGCAACCTCACATCCTTGATGGTGTAGAAATGTCAACTGTGCCGTATCAAATAGGCATCTCCGCCCAAACAGTCACAATGTACATTGTCATGCAGTCTGTGTGTAAACTTGTCCACTGTGTGAACACACATGGAACACACTGTTAAACTGCATCTCCCCTTTACATTGCAGAGGGAGAATCAGCACCTCCTGCAGAGCAGACCGTACATCTCTTCACTGGTGATGAAGAGGACCTCCACACCATCGACACCAATGCCCTCCAACAGCTCATGGATATTCTCAGCACCCCTCCACCAGGAGCAGGGCAGCCCAGCTGGATCGAGGAGACCCCATTCCCTGCACAGACCACACAGCAGGAAGCACCCACCACCATGGCTGTCTCCCAGGACCCCACGACCAACACATGGCATTCCAACGCGTATGTTAGAGGGCCCAAAGGAGATGGCTGATCAGGTGCGGGTGGGGTTTGACCTCATGGCAGCCAAACTAGATGCCATACGTGGGTGTCTAAGTCCCATCAGGGACCACTTACTGTCCCTAACAGACACCCACAGCCAGATCCATGCCTTCCAACACGCCATGGCTGACATAGCTGGAGTCATGACTCTGAGACAAGAACAACTGTCTAGTCAGAGTGGCTCCAGTGAAGTCAGCCGGGAGTTCGGACACATGCAAAGGATCATGGAGAACATGGAGCGGATGCAGGTGGAAAGAATGGCTGCCATGGCTGCACACCAGCGAGATGCAGCTGGGATCTTCCTTGCCCTGCACATCCTCATCATGGCATTGCTGCCACAAGGCCTGATGCAGATAAATGCTGCTGCTACTACTCCATCCACATCTCCGCCCCCTGAGGTGTCAGTGACTCACAGTGCGGCAGACAATCCACCTCCGGCCCCTGATGTGTCACTGCCGTACAGTGAGGCAGGCATTCCACCTCTGGCCCCTGATGTGTCAGTGCCACACAGTGCTACAGACAAAACACCACCACTCACATGTGAGGCACTTCACACATCAGAGGACGATGATGTGGATGATTCTGTCTTTGTGGTAAGAAGGAAGCAGTAGTATTCATCTCTGCCATGGCCTGCTTCATCTTGGTTCTGCCCTTTACATCATGCCATGGAATAACACCTTCCACTGTCCCCTGACACACCTTGCGACACTCACCTTGGCCCTCGACATGGACTGACATATTGTGTTTGGTTACCAATGACATAGCAATTAGAGTGCGGACTGAACTCTTTTTCTTCCGATGAACTTGTCAATCCCTTAATGGACTCTGGCTGGCTCTCCAAAGGCAACAACGTGAAGTGGGGTGTTCATGGCCATGTACAGGTCCAGCTTCAACACTCCACCAAATGTGAATAGCACATTCTAATTCACACAGATGTGTAATGTCTATGATCAAGCAAGTATGTCATTGAGGCTAGGCCTTTGGCTTATGCTGCGGCAATGAAGATACACACACAACAGTTGTCATGTATGAGCCAAGACCCTGAGTGGTCTTGTGCTCCTTTATTTATCCATTAGGGCGAGCCCGCCCTCCGGGTGCATGCTACATAGCAACATTGTCATTTAAGGTCCGGGTGGTGCCGACACTACAACAGAGACACACGCCATAGTTACTTTTGTGGCCAGCCCAGAACTGAAACACGCCCAGAGCCCAGAACTGAACCACATCCTGAGCCCTGGGCCATTTCTTCACACTCCTCACACGCCTACACGTGGGCTGCCATGGCGCTGGGATGTCATGCGCTTCGGAGTACATCTCCAAACATTCCATCCAGGATTTCCAGTGGCCTGCTTGGGATGGGGGTGGCCCTGTGACTGTGAAGGGCTCCAGTGACGTTATCGAGGACAGGCTGTCGGCTGCTGGAGGCGGACGTCTTGGGTAGCCCCAGGGGACGATGACTTGTGGTGCACAGAGGTAGTGGCACCTGAAGAGCTGAGCGGGTGTGCAGCCTACGATGATGCGGTAGGCCTGGAGGCTGGACGGTGACTTGTGGTGCACAGAGGTAGTGGCACCTGAGGCACATTGTCCGGCATGGGCCTACCTCCATGTGGCGAGGATTTGCAGTGCACTGAGGTAGGCCCACCTGAAGAGCTGAGGGGGTGTGCAGCCTGTGATCATGCTGTAGGCCTGTAGGTCTGGACTGGATTTGGTTTGTGTGAGACCTGCTGGATCGCAGTATAGGTCGGAGGGAGCAGTCAGCAAACACAGAACTCTGTGGTGCAGTGCTGCAGGGTGCGCTGGGGGCCTGTTTTGTGGAAGACAGCGATCGGCTGAGGAGGCTGCCAAGTTTGCGGGCCTCGAGCTTGAATATTGCACCGGCATGTGGTGGGCCCTCTTGAAGACACGCCGGTGGCGGCAGATGAGCAGTGAGGCCTGGGTGTGTAGGGGTGGGCAATCACCGCTGGGTGCTGGACGAGTCTGGGACCAGTGGGCTGGGGTGCAGCAGGCGCACAGGATCACGCAGGCACCACCGGTCATGGCAGAAGCCTCATGGCAGGGTGAGGGGCACCGCCCTGGCAGACACATCCCCTGCAGGCGATAACGAGATGTGCTCTGGGTGGCGTGTGACGTAGCCATCTCACCGTGGGTGTAAATTTGGCCATTGAAAGTGGTCGGCCATGTGTGTGTAGGCCTATTTTCAGGATATGGTGGACACAGAGACATATGCAGTAGTTACTTTGGTGGCCATCCCGGAAGAGAACCATGCCTAGATCCCCGGCCAATTTCGTCACACCCCTATGCTGGACGGGCATTCCCCAGCCCAGCCCACTACGCTTAAGCTTACTGAGGAGGCAACATAGCTACATGTCCACAGTCTTCCCCACTGCCTGAGGTAACATGGTTGTGTCCACTGTTCACAACCCTACAAACACCAGCAGTATATGTCCACATGGACATGGCTGTGCTCTGCATACTCACAACTGTCCAGCACAACACCACCACACTTGGTATTGTGTATATTCTTACTCATGAGTCACTTGCCTCCTTCACACATTCTTGGTTCCCACCTCTTCCCACATTCTGCAACTGTGTGGCAGAGGGGCTATGCCTTTGTGGATGGTTTGTCTACATGTCTGGCCCCTGTTGCCATAGTTACTTCTGTTGTCATGCCTGGTAGGTGGGAATGTTGGTTGGCATGTTGTATGTGATTTTGTTATGTGTGCATTCCCACAGTTATGAGTTGTATGATTGTGGAGTTGATGTGTGCGATGTGTTCCGTTGGTACTTACCAACGAGCAGTGCATATCCATAGGTGCCATCCTGAAAGCGCTGGTTGATGATGGCCTGTTGGAAGATGTAGTAATCATGCACACTGCCTGGGAAGTTGGCGACGTCATTGGTGATCAGTCCCCGGTGGTCCACTATTGCCTGCACATTGATGGAATGTGTGTGCTTTCTGTTGCGGTAATTGTGTGCAGTGTTGGCAGGGGGCACAAGTAGGACATGTGTGCAGTCAATTGCACCCAACACGTGCGGGAAGCCAGGTATGGCGTAGAAGCTTTGCTTGGTCTTCAGCTGTTCCTGCGCAGTGTGGGGGAGGGAAAGTGCTGGGGTATCGAGCTGATGATGGCATCCAAGACAGGTGTGAGGAACTTTTATCGGGCTGGCTGTGAGACTCCTCCGGCCTAGGCTGTTGAGGGTTGGAAGGTACCAGAGGCCAACAAGTGCAGCACAGCCAACAGCTTGGTCGTGGAGGGATGCTGGTTGTCTGCTGTGTTGGTACCATTAGCCTGCAGGCAATGTGGGTCAGGATGTGGAGGATGTAGTGGGCAATTACATCCTCTGGCGTTAAATGTCAGAGGCAGGTGCATTTTCAGAAGGTGCGCTGTCTTGTTGTGCGCTGCCTCGGTGGTAGTCCGGGTGGGGGTGGTCCTGGGGGTGGAGATGGGCCTGAGGGTGGTGGCGGTGGGGGTTGTGGCCCTCTTGGGTCTCGAAGCTGCATGATTAGTAGCTCCATGGCATCTGTTGATCTTCAGACATGGCTCTGGGCTGGGATCTCTTTATACTGCAGGTTTTTGTCCTACTTAAGAGCAGAATACAACATGTCTTAAGTCCCTGCTGCTAACGTGCCTTATCGGCTGTTTTTGGACCGCATCACCAATCAGGCTGGCTGTTGAGCACATCGCTAAGTGATGTTATCGTGAGTTTTGGACGGGAACGCCTATTCTGCATATGGTTAGCGTTAGTTGTTGCTGCTAGCCTTGGCAATGTTTTTTGCACCAGCTATCGCAGGTAAACTGTCGATGTCGGCTGTTAGCGCAGGCTTGTGAATAGGGTGATAAATCTATCACAACTTTCATGGCAGAAAAGTGCCGCTAAATTGGTGATGAGTCCTTGAGAATATACCCCTCTGTGAGCAGCTGTATGCTTGGGCCTGTTACTCAGGGTGAACAAAAATATCTGAAAATGGTTACGAATCCACAACAGATATTTTACTTAACAAGATTACAGCTAGGCATCCTCCATCACCTTGTAGCATTTCCAAAAGAGGATGCCTGGACAAACAATTTACTGAAATGCCCTTGTGATGGGATGGACAGATAGTTAACCATTCATCTCATGCTGTTTTGTGGTGTATATCGAGACATTAGAAAGAGTCTGTTGTGCCCTCTATTTTTACCTGAAAGATTTATGATTTATCAGGATGCTTTCAGCTTTTTATGCAATTTAGAGAATGAAGCGATCTGTAAAACGGTATCTACTTTTATCATGTGCTTGATGAAACGAATAAATTCTTTGACCTTTCAGGGCAACATGAGATACGAATATGGCTAACTGAACACCATGATTCATATTTGAAAGCTGAACATGACTTATAACAGTGATTCACACTATCTCTCGTTATCTTTGGTATTATTATAGAACTGATATCGCTCTCTTTTTCATCAAAGCTGTTCCTGTATCACTGATTAGCATACTTTTTGCACAAAGAGCTTTTCTGAACTAGTAACTTCTTGCACCTTTTTATCGTTTTCATGATTTATTTTAAAAATACGTATTTATTCACATTTTTAACCAATAATCTATTTGTAAACAATGCGATCTTAACATTTGCTTATATTGCATGTAATATTTTACTAATTTTATGGATTTAGAAAAATCTTAATAATGATTATTTTGACTTTGACTAAAATACTCATGTGGGCTGATCTAAGATGTGATTGGCAGTGCCTCAAGCCAGTTGCTGAAGGCGTCTCACCCAAGCAAGTCAATAGTTTGAAGACGGATGACTCAACTCAAACCCCAGCCTCTGTGTATTGAACATAGGAATCGGGCTTTGCCAGATGTAATTCTGCATAACATACTTTGAAATTCTGCACGTTGAAGTAAAAACACAGTTCTATTATGTCTCTATTGAGTCAGGTGTTAGTCTTCTGGGGGTTTAGAATTTATTTTGCCCTCTTAAATCCAGCCTTGGGCTTACAGGCAAAGTTTCTTGGTAATACTTGGTGGTCAATGAAAATGAGATTACTTCTTATTTTCTGTAATATGATGCAATATGTTTCAGTTGTTTGTTTGTTTGTTTGTTTGTTTGTTTGTTTGTTTTTTTCTTTCTTTTCTTTCTTTCTTTCTTTCTTTCTTTCTTTCTTTCTTTCTTTCTTTCTTTCTTTCTTTCTTTCTTTCTTTTTGGTCACCTTAGGCCACAGAATCAAGAGTACAAATGTTTGGGAAGAACAAAAATCTGGAAAAGGAGGGAATATATCTTATTCGTGAGGGCAGTTATCCCTTTATGATGTTCTTCGTCGTAACTATGTTAATAAAGCAGTTCCATTAGAATGAGAGACTAAACAGTTTTGAAGCTTGGCTGTATGCATCATTACAGTGTGCATCACTTTGGTAGAGGATTATATAATGCACTGTAGTAAAATTGCTTGCCCCTAGGTGATTTAGGAAAACTACAATACAAATATTCATTACATATCAGAGGGTGTTTTTAGTTGAAGTACTAAACATAAAACATATCCTAAAGGTGGCTTCTTAAGACAAATGTAAAACAAATTGTGATGGGTTTCTGTAAATCCAAGTGGTAGTGCACCCTAAAACACTATTTAATGCAAAAATAATGTGTCCCAGGCTGCGCTTTAATTACCGGTCAATGTACAAATTATTCAGTGTCTATCAAATGACATATATTAAACATAATGTCCACGTTTCTTCAGTATGGGTCTGTATATTGCAACATTTGAGGAATCAACACCACATACTGTAACCAATATCGCCCCAAATTTAGATATTTTTTGATCAACTTGTCATGGGATTTATCATGAGGAGAGAAATAGCCACCACCAGCGCAGAGAGTGTGCTCAAACATTATTACCTCAATGCATTTTTAGTGGAACTCATATTCACAGCAAAAGATACTTTGCTATCAGAAAGAGCATAACACATCAGTCTAAATATATATTTTGTCACTCAGGGTGTTCTCATGGTTTTAAATTATGGTCGATTTGTTGGGAGGATGAAGGTTCTAAAGGGCACAGCTTGTAGCTTTTCACATCTGCGGAGTGCCCTGCTGTACATTTTCTTTGTATTCCTAGTTCTTAGATGGGGGTTTATATAGATTTTGACCCAGCAATTTGAGGTGCTCTCATCATAACGGGGACCTGGTGTTCAAATGTAATTATCAGGAGGTCTGATAAGGTATTCCTCATGGGGATTGTATATCTGATGGCCGGGATCCTCAAGCGGGAGGGAGAATTTGTAATATGTGTACAGGAAGTTAGTTCCAGTTATGGCTGATGGCAAATTACTTAGAGATGATTAGGCAGACTGGTAGCATGCCAGAAACCCTCCACAGTTGGGGGCATATTTATCGAGAATTGGCGCAGGGCAGGGCAGGGCAACAAGTCACCTTATTGCACTGCCTTGTGTCAAAGTGATGGGGCGGGAATGAGCCGTATCTATGGCACACAGTGCATTACTGTCCTTTCCCCCTGCGCGGGTGCCATTTCGGCAGCCTAGCGCCAATGCAGATACCCTTGAACCATGGTGCATGGGTGCCTGAGTTGCATGCAGGATTGTTTTTGTGCAGGAAGGGGCACCTTCCTGCACAAAAACAATCTAGGAGGGGTTTTTCTCTTTCTATGTCTGCTGCAGAATTCAGCACCCCTTGAAAGAGGAAAAAATGAGGAGAAATAAAGTTATTTCTCCATACAGGGCCTCCTCTGGGGAGGTGTAAGATTTTGATGCATCCCCAGGTTTACATGGTCTTGTAAATATGGGGAAGTGTCAAATTCCCTGGGTGTTGCCTGGGAACACCCACCACAATGCCCATTCAACGCCTTCCTACTGCAGAGAAGAGCAACTCCGTGATTTGCGCTATGTTGCCTCGCGCCATATCTATGAGGCCATCCAATGCCATAGATATGATTTCACGGTTTGCCTTGCCAAAGCATCAAAAAATTGACGCTACAGTGGCGTAAGGGGCTTGTAAATATGCCCCTTGGTGTTTATGAAAAGTGCTGTGTTTTGTTCACGCATTTTAATGACGTTGAGAAACGTTTTGTAAACGGTACATCGACAACGTTTCTCTTATTTCTAATAGTTCGACTTTTAAAGACATGATAAATTACATCACTTGTGACACCATCATTGAAGGGCCCAATTACTTATTATGAGGCATGGAAAGTGGCATGATGCTGTTGAACGACGCTGGAAACCATTGTGCACTAGATGGTTTTCAGATGGCTGCATTTTCCCAATACACATTTATGCTTGAAGCAGATCACTTCAATCAATATTTTACCAATGAATATTTATTTTCAGTGATGTACTATTAAACTTAGGGAGCATATCTAAACTTAATGTTACATTAACTGAGGCTTTTCAATGACTCTCTTTGTTTTTAAACGTGTTTCAGTGAACTTTTCAGTGTGCTGTTAGCTTCGCGATACACTAAAATTATTTAATTAACCTTTGTTGTTTTTGTTCAGTGAGAATTTATTTATTCGGAAATTGGTGGCCTGTCGGTGACCGTTGGGCTGCCTCTTCCTCAAAAACATTTCAAATGAAGTACAGTAGTTTCAAGTGAATGGCCTCTTCTATGCATGCTTGGGAACTAAAAGTGCAGAACAACTTAATAGTGCATTAACGGGTTTCCTATAATGTCTTTATTCTCATTTTCACATATTTGCCTAGAAAAGCAATGGCGGGCGTCTTCTCTGCACATGCTATTAAGTAAGGTACTGTGGTTAAAACACTTGGGAACACTCTTGCACTTTAAACGTCATGTAAATTGGCAGCGAGGATAAGCAACTTTGCCCTGCTACCCTGCAATTTAAATCTATCACTCCAAACCAACTTCCCATGATAGTTTTCTGGTTAGGAGCTTACATCATTTGACAATAGCTGTTCAGTCCCTGCTGTAATCCAAGGAAGCATTTCAGACTTCTGCCCCAGCTTGTGAAACTTGAATAATGCCTCATAAGCGCATAATTCTGAACAGTTTACAGTGCTTCTGGTAACATCATGTATATACGAGGCAAAGTACACCCTGTCGTACATTATAAGGATATTATTACAAGTCACTCAGAGTTCCGTGGCCTTACGAAAGAACGAGGGTGAAGGCTGACGTCATGGAACTAAGAGGTGATTTGCAATATCCTTTAAAAGCAGTGCAGTAGAAGATGTTTTATTTCTGATAATACATGTTCACACCATTATTTTTCTCGGACAAAAGCTTAAACCCTTGGTGTGTTACTCCTTCATAAGAAATATATATTAAGGATGCAGACATGAAAAATGAAAGTGGAATCCGTAGCATTAAATGAAACACACCAAAAAGCAGTTAGTATTAGGCTTCAATATCATATTTCAACAAAGGGATGTAGCTCATTGTGAGTAGAAACATGCTAAATGGTTCTTTCTTTCCTATAAAGAACTATGTGCAAAAAAATCACATTGGCATAAATATCTAAGGGCCATATTATCACGCAAGGGCGATACATTATCGCCGCTTTTATCGGCAATATTGGGCTTGATAATATGCCCTTGTGAATTCCCATAGAAGCCCAGGTTAACACCAGATAATGTATAGCCCTTGCTTGATAATATGGTCCCAAGTGTTGCTTATCTCTTTTTGTTTCACAACAACAGATCTTAAGAACGAAAAGCAAGTTCTCAATTTCTTGTTTAAACTGCAGCTGCAAATATGCTCTGTGATCTGTTTTTCACATTGGCTTCTAGCAGCAGGCATTATGACATCACAATTAAAATGTAATAAGTTATTATAGTTGAGCAGCTACATATTTTTCTGATTACAGGAGACTGGAGCCATCACAACTGTGTAAAAAATTAAAAAATAGAGATATGTTTTTATAGTGGGATTGCAGTGTTCATGTATTATAAAAACATAAAACAATGCTTGATTCTACTGCTGTGAGCATACACATTCCCTTGATTTGCCCTGCTTGAATAAAGCAGTGGAAGAGGTATTTATGATTCAGCAGGTCCAATGTATTGCATATAATAGCATTCTCTGTCCTTATCACTCAGGTTTCAATGCAGGTGGCAGCACACCTATTCAGGTATCACATTTCGCATATTTGATTAAATTAGGACCTGTTTGCTGGTCTGCTAGATCTCTTACAAGTCTTTGCTAGTTCTGAATATGTATCTTCCACTTACAGCAAAAGATTGGAAAGTTCACATAATAACAGTATAACTATCTGTTGCAACTCCTACCTGGCTTAGTACTTTTTAGAATGGTCACATTTCAGCCCCCTACCTGGCTTTACAAGGTTCCAGCTTAGCACACTTGGGGCCATATTCATGAGAGGATGGCACCACCTCATTTTTTCTGGAGGCTTCGACTGCGCAAGCCTCCCAATCATATCTATGAGGTGGCAAAATAGCACAAGTCGCGGTCTGGCCTTAATCTGCATCAAGGATGTGTTCCATGGACATTGCTGTGAATTTCCCCATACAACACCCATGGATTTGATGCTGCTCCTGATTTACTTAAGCACTTAAACCTGGGGCAGTGCTAAAGCGGGACGCCTCTCCTGAGCAGGCGTAACGAGGAGAAATATTTTTATTTCTCCTCATTTTTATATCTTTCTGCAGCACACAATGAAAGCGGAAAAGGCCTCTTGGGCTTGTTTTGTGCAGGGAGATTCCACTTCCTGCACAAAATCAATCTTGTCTGCAATGGAGGTATCCTTGCACCATTGAGCAAGGGTGCCTACATTGACAGTAGATATCAAATTGTGTGCCAGTGCAGGGGTAAAGGATAGGAATGCACTGTATTTCAGAAATATGGTGCATGTCTACCCTTTCACATTGATATAGGGCAGTACAAGAAGACTTGCGGTGCTGAACAATGCCAATTCCACATAAATTAGGTCCTGCTCTTTAGAATTGGCTTTAGACAGCTTAAGCTGTCAACAAGATCTTTAGTTGCCATTTGAAAATGTACATAGAGTCAGTTTTGGCTCCACCCACAGATGTATAAATCCTTGTGTTTGTTTTGATTTATTTTTATTTAAAAAATGTTTGGGTCTATTTATTCCACCTTCTACAGAATGTGTACATTCCAACACATAAAGGACTATTTTCCCTCATTTACTCAACATCACACTTTTTGTCACATTCAATTCTTCATCACACGTGTCCATTACAACTAATACCACCACAAATACCATCAATACTGATACAATCACCACCAATATCATAACCCACAAACTACTACCGACACCACTGTCAACATCATGACCACCGATATCCCCACCAATATTTTCAATAGTGCCAGCATCACACCAATACTGTGGCTACCAACCCTACAGTGTAAACACAAGGAGATGCTGGACGGAGTACTGAAACTTTTCGAACACTCACCCCCAGTCACTGATCTAGGTTGAATCCATTATCGTTCTTTAGCTCCCCAGTTCAGACAAAGCTGTATGCAAATCAGTCTTGACCCTGTGGCTTGTGGGAGCAGTCCAGCCTGAACTGCCAAGCCATGTCTTCCCCAGACCGGAAACAAGCATCCTGGGACAGGTTTCGGTCTAACAACCCTCATCCGCCAGGCTAGCTTGAATCCAGTGGCAAAGTGAGCAAGGGACCCACGTCTGGGCGTACCCTGTCAACTTAGGGCAAAAAAAGCAAACATAAGGAGTTGCTGGACGGAGTGATGAAACTTCTCAAACATCACCCCCAGTCACTGATCTGGGGTGAATCAATCATCATTCTTTAGCTCATTTCGCCACCTCAGTTCAGACACAGCTATATGCAAATCAGTCTTGACCCTGTCCCCAGTGGGAACAGTCCAACCCGAACTGCCAGGCCATGTCTTCCCTGGATCGGAAAACAAGCATCCTTGGACCAGTTTTTGCCTAGCAGCTCTCATCAGCCAGGCTAGCTTGAATCCAGTGGCAAAGTGAGTAAGGGACCCACATCTGGGCATACCCTGCCAACTTAGGGCAAAAAAAGCAAACACAAGGAGATGCTGGAAGGAGTGCTGAAACTTCTCAAACATCACCCCCAGTAACTGATTTGGGTTGAATCCATCATCGTTCTGTAGCCGCCTTCGCCACCTCAGTTCAAGCACAGCTATCTGCAAATCAGTCTTGACCCACATAGCAAATCCAACCCGAACTGCCAGGCCATGTCTTCCCTGGAAGACATGGCCTTCCAGTTCAACCCAAACTGCCAGGTCATGTCTTCCCTGGACCGGAAACAAGCATTCTGGGATAATAATAATTGTTGCAGTAGCATTGATCATAGATAATCAGAATAAAGTCACCTTTAGCAATAGCTATCGGTAAAAGAGGGCAAGGGTGCAAGAAAGTAACCCTTCCGTAGCAGAGTATAGCAAAAAGGATCCATAGATGAAGGATCAAAAGAACCTAGCCAAGGACATACAGGTGGTTCACCAATTGGGTGGAAACTAACCTCTGTTAGCCGAATAGAAACATTTCTTTTCTTGAGTCCCCTCACTCACCCAGGGTTGCCACTAGGTGACATGCTTCATCATTGGGGCCATCCCAATCATCTACTGCTTGGGGCATACTGCGACTTGCGGAGTTACGCAGGAGCACATATTTTGCAAGGATATGTGTAGCGTTTTGTAGGGAAACGGTGTAAGTGATATTTAAAAATGTACCTAACTAGTGAGCCAAAGTTTTATTCCTACTCCCAGTTGGCAAGGATAAAAAGGGGTTAATATAATGGAAAACTAACTGTTATGTAATTATAATCCCTAGTATTGTGTCAACATGTTTCGAGGTATCCCCTAAACCTCTTCTTCAGGACAACAAAGGGACCAGCCCCTTGTATACCACTCCATGCTGGGCCTATAGTTAAGTGAAAATAAAGATAATGAATGCACACCTATTGTGTGAGCATTTCGAAAAAATACATACGGTTGATTGTAAACACGTAGTATTTGGCGTGGAGAAGAAAAAGCAAAATGCAAGTTAATATATACTGCCTGCCCACCACTCCTGTGGGCAGGTTATGGCATTCCGCTGCACGTAAATGAAGGTACTTCTTAAAATGGTCTAAGTCCCCTTGAAAGTAACAGTAATTAGTGCTTAGATCCAGTGTGTATTAATATACAACACTTGACATCACTATTGTGAGAAAGCAAGGTTAAAAAATATGTTAAAAACACTCATGATCATAGACAAAACAGGACACACACAACATGAAACATAATAACAATTTCTTTTTGTAACGTACTTATTTTATGGCCAAATTGCGCCTCATGGTCTGTCTGGGTGGAGGGGCCTGTAGAACCCTATATTGTAATAAGAAGAATACACAAAGAAGTGCAATTATAGGGATTTGTTTCAAACCATTCCTCTCTTTTAAGCATCCCTTGCACTGATCCTAAAAATTGGTAACAAAGGCGGTGAGAATACGGGAAAAAGAGTTTCTGGATTTCCTGTAGGGAGTAAAAGTCTTACTGTGCTCAGCAACCCTCCGTCAATATGATCTACTCGTTACCAGGGTGAACCGCATCTTAGTGTGTCTGTGCCTCGGTACCGGTAGAAATAGTCTTTCAAAACAGCTGAGTCATGTCCTCATGCTGTTAAGCCTAGTGCGGGTCTCGTTTTGTTTGGACATGGTCCGCCATGTTGCTAGTATTTTTGTGTCTCTTCTTGTCTTACTGCAAAAATGGAGTCGCCTCTGAATGTCTAAATTATTTATTTATGTACAGAAGTCCCTCCTTCGAAATTATAGAGAGACGCCAGTAACATTATGTAAAAATGGGGGAGTGGGTATCGAACCCTGATCTTAGGGACACTGTGAGGCTCTACAATGGTGGCCATATTGAAGTAAATAAATAGCAAGAGGCTGTTCCTCATACAGCTTCCAGTTTAAAAGAATGAGGTTTAAATATCAAAGTTCCTTATTTTTTGATTCTTGTAGAGCAGTCCCCATTTTACAGACACAAGTCTAAGGTATGGGAACATGCCAGGTAGGGATTTTTCACGAGAGGAAATTTAATTTGGGTCTCAAAAACACTGGCTGTTTTAGGGTGGTTTTACATCAATAGACAGCCTGGGGATGTTTTCTCACACATAATTTTGGTTTTTACAAAATGACCTACTTTCAAAAATACGGCTGTTACTTAGGTCTGTTATTCTTAAGATAGGTTTTATGCTGTGCAATTGTTCTATGGTTCTACGCTTTCTGGGTGAAAGTTTTGTTAATTGATGAAGTTTCATCTTAAATTTGAGATTGCCATCTGTCTGAGGTATTGGAGTTCATTTATCTAGTGAATTGACACCATGGTATACTCTCGTTCAAACTAGTGATGTCGGTGCGTAACTTGAAAACCCATCTTTGCTCCTTCTGTAGGAGCATCTGTTCCAAGTTATCACCGGGTTTAATGTGTTCCAACACTACTAACCACATGTAATTTGGGGTGTGTTGCTTTTCATTGAAATGTAATGTCATTCTGGTACTTGCCCTATGGCATTGAACGTAAATTCTTATGCTCACTTTCCTGGTGGTCATACCCACATAGTGTAGGTCACAGCAGCATGTAATCAGATATACAACTCCTATAGTGTTTCAAGTGGTAAATTGTCACAACTCCCATGATTTCCCTGTGTTGAAAGTGACCCTCTTGGTAGTTGTGGTGAGATGGCATACACTACAGTTACCACATGGGTGGTGGCCTGTTGGTAAAGTACTGATTACCTGTTGGTTACTTTTGTTTTGTGGCTTCAGGCGTGTGTGTACCAATATATCCTTCAGATGTTTGCCCCTCTTATGTGAGAACATTGGTTTTGATATGTTCAAGTTACCACTGTTTAGAATCTGCCATTTGTTTTACCAGATTGGAGACTTTGTCTGATGCTATACTGAAGGTAGTAATACAGATGGGTCTTTTGTCTTTTTCATTCTCTTGTTTATCATACGTTTCCAGAAGGGCGTCACTATGATTATTTTGGGCCCTTTTCCTTGCCTTTACAATGATTTTGGAAGGGTATTTTTTTTTTTTTTGTTTTTCTGCTGGGTCTTTCGCCTGCTTATCATAATCCAATGTTTCTGTGCAGTTTCTCCTAAGTCTAAGGAACTGTCCAAAGGGGAGATTATCTTTCAGTTGTCGTGGATGAAAGCTGTCGTAAAGTAAGAGGCAGTTTTTTGCGGTTGGTTTAAAGTGTATTGTGGTTTTGAGTGTACCATCTACTGCATAGATGTTAAGGTCAGGAAAAACTAACTTAGACCTACTCATTCTGTGGGTGAACTTTAGAAAGGGGTCCTGTAGGTTGAGCCACTCCAGGAAGATGTTGGCCTCTATTTTATCTCCCCTCCATATTACCAGGATGTCATCAATGTATCTCTTCCATTCCATAATCGTCTGGCAATGTGGGTTTTGGTCTGATAGGATCTTTTGTTCCTCTAGATGATGGACGTACAATCCAGCCACACTCGCGCGAAAGTACCACCCATGCTGGTACCATGTTGTTGTTGAAAAAATGATTCTTTAAAAAGGAAGTAATTCTCTGTCAGCACCCATTTGCATCATTCTAGGGCCACATGCTGTGGTGTATGGTAGGGCCATGTTGACCCATACAGGATTTCCTCAAGAAAATCCATAATTTCTTTGTGTTGCAAGCTTGTATAAAGACTCTCTACATCTAGGCCAATCAGGATGTTGAATGTAGGATCAAACTGGATGTCCCTCAGTAGGCCAAGTACTGCTTTGGTGTCCTTCAGGTAGGTGTTGGTGTTTTGTATCAGGGGACATAGGAAGGCGTCTGCAAGCTTGGAAAGTGGTTCCAGGAAGGAACCGTTCCCAGAAACAATAGGTTGTCCCGGTGGGTTCGCCACTGATTTATGTATCTTAGGGATTGTGTAGAAATAGGGTACTGTCGGGTGGATGTTGATCATAAATTCCCCCTCTTTTTTGGTTACCCAGTCATGGGTGAGAGCTTGTTCAACCATGCTGGTGAATCCGATCCTGATCCATTCAGTGAGATCTTCTCTGATGCGTCTGTAGTTTCTTTCATCCGACAGGAGTCTGAGGCATTCTTGGCGGTTGGCTCCTGTGCTTTGTAAGACAATACCTCCACCCTTGTCTGCAGGTTTTATGATAATGTCCTTATTGTTGACTAATATTTTAATGGCTTTGTGTTCCTGTTCTGATGTATTATGGAATATTTTTATGGTTGTCGGTTCCATTTCTCCCACTTCCCTCAAGATCGCTTTCTCAAAAGCCAGTAGTCCAACTGGCAGGTTGGCTTCAGGAGGTGTAAATGTTGACTTCCGGTGTAGGCCAGAGTCTCGTTCTGGATCTCACTTGCTTCTTTATTTTCAAAGAACACCCATCATTATATTTTCCTTAATAATTCATTCAGCTCACAGCTGAGTAGGAATTTGTCTAATGTTGGGGGGGGGGCACGAACCCCAGTCCTTTCTCCAAAACTGCTAGTTGTATTGTGGATAACATAATTCCAGATAAGTTTACAACTAGACTCTGTTGTTGCTGGTGCTTGGTAGATTCGGTTGGCCCATATTCCTCGTGTGACTCCATGCTGACTCCAGTGGATCTGCCCATTGTACCTGTGGTCCTCTTTTTGTCTTGCCTCTTTGTGCCCCTCTACCTTGTCCTAAAAAGAAGCTGATGAATATTCTGCTTAGGGGACTGACTCCCAGTAGGAATATGGTTGTGGTTGGTATTGTGGAGGGCCGTAGAAGAACGGTGGGGCTGGGAACGGAGGTGGTTGGTAAGGGGGCCATCCGTAGCCTGCCTGGCCTCCTCTATTTCTCATCCTTCCTCTGAAATTGCAGCAGTTTCTTGAGTTGTTTCTTTGTCCAGAACTACTATCAGAGCCATTTGAGCTAGTGTCCAACCCGTCTGTGTCTGTGTTGTATCCCGGATTCCTCCCCAACAGGTGATAGTCATCCCTGGTGTAAGGGTAGGCCATCTCGTGGCTGAAGTTTTTTCCATCTTTTTTGAACTTTTGGTATTTGGTCTCTTTGAGTGTCATTTCAAATTCTGTCATGGTCTTGTTTAGCTCATCTAAACACTTTTTCAATTCTGCTGTTGCAGAGTCATAAATGGTGATTTTGGGTAGAAGGAAATCTCAACTAACTCACTAGGAACTCTCATTAATATAAAATCACACAATCATGTAACAACACTTAGGTGTCCGATTCGCTCAACCAATGGAAACTGCTCATGCGATGGTGTCATCAACATCCATTGCTTTTCCTCTCGATTCTCAAGGTAAACATTCAAGCCAGTACAAAGTAAAACACTGTTTCATGTGTTAGCAGCATGGACAAAAGATCTCATGAGAACCTTCTTCCCTAAGCTAAAAGCTGCATTTTATGACTATTGTGAATACAAAGGCTAGTCAGATGCACTGAAACAAATAAATCAATGATGTTATAGTTAAGTATACATAAATTGCATCGAAAATATTGTTCATTCTAGAAGTATATTCATTACTAATTATACCAAGATTAATTGTTATATGAAATGATCTAATATGGTATGATGAGGGTTAGGAAACATAATCTTGAAGTCTGCATATTCTTTAGCAAGATGCTGGTGCTAGGCAAAAATGTCCTATATAAACATCTACTTAGCTATGAGCACATTTAAGAATGATAGACTAATACAAAAAAAATTCTTCACATTCTTTTAGTATATATTTAAAACAGCACTTTTCGCCCATGTGTTGTTTTCGATGCAACTCGGAAAAGGAGAGAGTTTTCCCTAACAAACCCAGAAAGGACTGGGAAAAGTGTAACAAAAGGAGGGTTCCCTTCTGTGGTTTCTTACATTTGATTATCTTTATGTAAATGTAACTTGTAATGCCAAACACCTGTCTAAAAAACTCAAATACCTCAGTAACACATATGCCAATAGACCACGAAATTATATCAAAAATGTCACATTTATTAAAAAGAAAAACATTTCTTGTAACAAATAATTAGACATAAACAGTTTCTTGCAATAAAGTCACATACAGTTAAACAACAGATAAAAACAATTTTTTTAAAAAGCCAGTGTTGTCGACGCGTTTCGGTGCTTAGATGAATAGAACACCTTCCTCAGGACTATGATTAAAAGCTTCATGAATCTAAAAAGTATATGGGACATACGTTAGTATACAGTACATGAGGGTTTCTTTAGTTCTTTTACAGACAGAGTTTTTTACTGGAATCACACAGGGTTATGGCTACAAAAATTTCTTAAGATCTTACTAGAGCATTTTCAATTTGCAGTACCAGTCTTGATCCTGGATTGTAGTATTCTTTATACTGTTATGTTCCTCCGCTTAGTTGTCTAGAGGATCTATATATAGAGTAACAACCATATTTCAGTTTATAGTCCAACTAACTTTTTAATGTTTGACTCGTATACTCTTTAGTCAAAAATTAATAGCTTACTTTATGGTAATACGGAATATCTCTTGGATTAGAGGAGACTCTTCCCGGCGCTGTATATGTAGCGGGTTGGGTCACTTTTTAAATCGGCATATTCATTCCTTTTGGTTGTCAAGAGTATTTCTTGATCGTCACTTCTTTATGAATCTTGAAGGCAACCTGTACACCCAAAATAAGTGGTGGAACAAAATTTAGATATTAGAGAAATGCCCAATTTCCGATTGTTAACAAATTTTTGGGAAATAAGGGGCTTCCTTGCAGCTTAATAAGCCACTTGACATGGGTTTTTTTTTTGCAAAGAATCTAAAAAACCACCTTTATTTAATATAATTCGAGAATTTGTACTTTGTTTTAATTAAAATCAATGGACATGCGTATAAATAGAACCTTCACGCCATAGCCCCCATACCGACTCTGGAGACCGGGGAGACCAGGCGGATGGTTCGTGCATACACCAAAAGAGGTAAGAAGCTGCTTCTCGTTCTCGGAACTTTTTGCCTTAAGCTAATGCCCGAGTTAAAAGCCATGTACCCAGGTTAAATATAGTGCAGAATGCATGTTTAAACTGAGAAAGTGACTCTTGCATTCAACCTGTATTTTTGTCAGTCCTCTCTTGTGTGTGTTTTAACATCGTGTTCAAAACGGCTTTGAAAACTGCTTATGATAACTGCTGTGCGCTTTATTTGCCGATCTGTCTTTTCACTCATTAGCATATTTTTAATCTGCCAGCGCTACTCTGTTGCCGTCTGTGGTATCGTTTGCTGCGCATTTTTCACGGAAACTGACCTCATTTGTTGACTGCTGTCTGCCTGTGTATAGCGCTCTGCTTATTGGCATTTCATTATTGCTAGCGTTTGTTCATTGCTGCATTCACGTTTTCCCCCTGGCGCTCCTGCCGTGCTGACCCCTCCGCCTCCATTTTGTGTGTTGTTGTCCTCGTGTGCCCGCCCCGCCTCCCAGCTGGGACGCCCTCGCCCCTCCCCTCCACTATCCATATATGACAGTTCTTCCCACGCGCAGCGTTCACGCGCAGCGACCGCGCCCAATCCGCGCCGAAGGTGCGCCAAAGGTAAGCCCGTCTACGCCCGTCCGCGCCTGGACCGCGCCCAGCGCCAGACCCCCTGCCCCTCGCGCTCCCCAGCCCTCCCGCATTACCTACGATGCCGCCACCCTCCTAGCCCTCGACCCCGGTCGCGCCCCCAACTGCGTCCAAGCCGCTCCTGGACACACCCATGGCCCTTTCTCCTGCTACTCCTGCAAATTCATCGGCACCGACAACATCTCTGCTACGACCACACCACAGATTCCCGCCCCCAACCACCTACAATGCATCCTTCTCAACACCAGATCGATCCACAGGCATGCCATTGACCTATGGAATCTACTAGACACCATTTCTCCGGACATCGCCTTCCTTACGGAAACTTGGATGAATGCTTCCTACGCACCAGACATCACCATTGCCATCCCTGAAGACTATAAGATCACCCGCAAAGACCGTACCAGCCACACAGGAGGAGGAATCGCTATCGTCCACAAGAAATCTATCCGCATCTCAACCAGCTCTGACGTCAATCTCGCCAACTCCGAACATCTTCACTTCCAGATCCACATCGACCCCAAAACAACACTTAGAGGCACTCTCCTCTACAGACCACCAGGACCCCGCGCAAAATTCAGTGAAGACATCACGGACTTCATCACCCCACACGCGCTCCCCTCCAAAGACTACATCCTTCTGGGAAACCTCAACTTTCACCTGGAAAAGACCAACGACCGCAACACCACCACCCTCTTGGACAACCTCGCCAACCTCGGACTTAAACAACTAGTCACCTCCCCCACCCACATCGCAGGTCACACACTCGACCCCATCTTCACATCCAGCAATCATGTCTCCTTCAGCCACACTACGGATCTCCTCTGGACCGACCACAGCTGCGTTCACTTCATCTACAACAAGCCGAAACCCATCAACCACTCCCAACCTACCCTGCAAAGAAACTGGAACAAAATCACCACGGACCAAATCTCCGCATCGCTCCTTCGAAACTCCCCAGCCCTATCTTCTAACACCAACGAAGCCGCCGCCAACCTCACCCTATGGTTATCCAACACCGCCGACACCTTAGCTCCACTGAAAAAACGTCAAAGCAAATCTGGCAGCAAGAAAGCCTCATGGTTCAAGATGATCTCAAGAAGTCCAAGAAACTCTGCCGCTCCCTTGAAAAGGCCTGGAAAAAAGACCCAACCACCAGCACCAAGGACGCCTTCAAAAGCGCCACCCGCACTCACCACCAACTGATCCGAATAGCCAAGAAAACAGCATTCAAGGATCGACTTGACAACAACGCCCACAACAGCAAGGAACTTTTCAACATCGTCAAGGAATTTTCCAATCCCTCGGCCAACTCCAACGACATCACCCCCTCTCAAACCCTCTGCGACTCCCTAGCCTCTTTTTTCCACAACAAGATTGCAGACATCCACAACAGCTTTGACAACCAACCCGGAGACCAACCCACCCTACCATCTGCTGACCATCTTCCCCCCGTTAACACCCTTAACGCTTGGAACCCAATCTCCACTGAGGACACCATCCGCCTGATGAATTCCATCCACTCAGGATCCCCCACAGACCCATGCCCTCACCACATCTTCAACAAAGCAGACTCCATCATAGCACCGCACCTCCGAGACATCATCAACTGCTCCCTCAACTCCGCTACCTTCCCAGATGACTGGAAACACGCTGAACTCACCGCCCTTCTGAAAAAACCAACAGCGGACCCCACCGAACTCAAAAATTACCGCCCCATCTCGCTTCTTCCATTCCCGGCCAAAGTCATCGAGAAAGCCGTCAACAACCAGCTCGCCGCTTTCCTCGAAGCCAACAAATCCCTCGACCCCTCACAATCTGGCTTCCGAGCAAAACACAGCACTGAGACCGCCCTCATCGCAGCAACAGACGACATTCGAACTCTACTGGACAATGGAGACACTGTCGCCCTCATCCTCCTCGACCTCTCTGCAGCATTCGATACAGTCTGCCACAGCACCCTTCTACAACGCCTCAATAACATCGGAATCCAAGGAAAAGCACTTGAATGGATCACCTCGTTCCTCACTGGAAGAACCCAGAGAGTCCGCCTTCCTCCATTCAAGTCCGAAGCCTCTGAAGTCATCTGCGGCGTACCTCAAGGATCCTCACTCAGTCCCACCCTCTTCAACGTATACATGAGCCCCCTCGCGGCCATCGCACGCCAACACAACCTCAACATCATCTCCTACGCGGACGACACTCAACTAATCCTTTCTCTCACCAATGACCCCAGCACCGCCAAAACTAACCTACACGAAGGAATGAAAGAAGTTGCCGAATGGATGAAACAAAGCCGTCTGAAACTGAACTCAGACAAAACAGAAGTCCTCATCTTAGGTACTTCCCCCTCTGCATGGGACGACTCCTGGTGGCCGGAAGCCCTCGGAAAAGCACCCATCCCGACAGACCACGCACGGAACCTTGGCGTCATCCTGGATTCTTCACTCTCTATGAACAGACAAGTCAGCGCCGTATCCTCTTCCTGCTTCAACATTCTTCGCATGCTCAGAAAAACATTTCGCTGGATCCCCACCGAAACAAGGAAAACAGTCACCCACGCTCTGGTCACGAGCCGACTGGACTACGGAAACACCCTCTACGCGGGTACTACCGCAAAACTCCAGAAAAAACTCCAACGAATCCAAAACGCATCAGCCAGGCTCATATTAGACATCCCACGCAACGAACACATCTCTGGTCACCTTAAAGACCTCCACTGGCTACCCGTCAATAAGAGGATCACTTTCCGACTGCTTACCCACGCACACAGGTCACTCTACGACATCGGACCAGAGTGCCTCAACTCTCGACTGTCCTTCTACACCCCCTCCCGCCAACTACGATCTTCCAGCCAAGCCCTCGCCACTGTACCTCGCATCAACAAGACCACCATGGGAGGCAGATCCTTTTCATACCTGGCTGCTAAAACATGGAACTCACTCCCCGCTTACCTTCACCTCACCCAGAACCACCTAGCGTTCAGAAAGCAGCTTAAAACGTGGATATTTGACAAATAATCCTCCTCCCCTTCCTAAGCGCCTTGAAACCCTCTGGGTATGTAGTGCGCTATACAAATTTTATGACTTGACTTGACTTGAAGTTTAGATTGATTGAGGAAATCATAAGATTCCTGCACTAATAATATCGAGACTGACACCCTACCTCATCATATCGGCTCCGCATTTGAGAGTGTGTGCCTCTAATTAAATAGTCGAGCTCGCACATATGAGAGGGGATTAAAACAAAGTACAACATCTCGAATTATATTAAATAAAGGTGGTTTTTTAGATTCTTTGCAAAAAAAAAACCCATGTCAAGTGGCATATTAAGCTGGAAGGAAGCCCCTTATTTCCAAAAAATATGTTAACAATCGGAAATTGGGCATTTCTCTAATATCTAAATTTTGTTCCACCACTTATTTTGGGTGTACAGGTCGCCTTCAAAATTCATAAAGAAGTGACGATCAAGAAATACTCTTGACAACCAAAAGGAATGAATATGCCGATTTAAAAAGTGACCCAACCCGCTACATATACAGCGCTGGGAAGAGTCTCCTCTAATCCAAGAGATATTCCGTATTACCATAAAGTAAGCTATTAATTTTTGACTAAAGAGTATACGAGTCAAACATTAAAAAGTTAGTTGGACTATAAAATGAAATATGGTTGTTAATCTATATATAGATCCTCTAGACGACTAAGCGGAGGAACATAACAGTAGAAAGAATACTACAATCCAGGATCAAGACTGGTACTGCAAATTGAAAATGCTCTAGTAAGATCTTAAGAAATTTTTGTAGCCATAACCCTGTGTGATTCTAGTAAAAAAACTCTGTCTGTAAAAGAACTAAAGAAACCCTCATGTACTGTATACTAACGTATGTCCCATATACTTTTTAGATTCATGAAGCTTTTAATCATAGTCCTGAGGAAGGTGTTCTATTCATCTAAGCACCAAAACGCGTCGACAACACTGGCTTTTTTAAAAAATTGTTTTTATCTGTTGTTCAACTGTATGTGACTTTATTGCAAGAAACTGTTTATGTCTAATTATTTGTTACGAGAAATGTTTTTCTTTTTAATAAATGTGACATTTTTGATATAATTTCGTTTTCTATGCAACAACATTATTTTGTTAAAGTTAAAATGCATTCCAATGTGATTCTTTTACACATTTTTCCTACGTGTTATTTTTTTCTGTGTGGAAACATTTGTGCAGCAGTTCAAACGCATTCTCAAAGTGTAATTCTAATATGTTCTGAAAGTCAAAAATTGTTTTTAAAATTCATTCTTAGCATGTGAATAAGAACTAACCCCCAGATTCATCAAAGTCCTCTTTTGCTAGTCTGTATTAGCGATTATTAAGAAATCGCTATAACAGACTCGCAAAACGGGACGCATGTACAAATCGCAATATTTTTTGCGATTTCTACTGCTTCCTTATTTGCGATTCGCAAATTGCTAATCGCAAATAAGGATGCGATTTCCCATTCATTCCAATGGGCCTAAAGGCCCATAGGAATGAATGGGGAGTCAATCCTTATTTGCGATTTGCAATTAGCGAATCGCAAATAAGGATGCGATTTCAAGGGTGCCAGGGTGTCCAAAGGACACCCTGTAGCACCCCTGAAATGGAAATGCACACTGATGTTGCGCACACACATGTCCAAAGGACATGTGTGTGTGTAACATTTACCTCGCTATTTACCACATAGTCAGACTTCGCGGTAAATAGCGGCCCCGGATTGCAAAATCGCAATTTTAAAATGGTTCATGCATTGCATATAAGGAATCACAAATTGCGAATCCTTAAATGCAATCGCAATATCAGAACTCGCAATTATTTGCGAATTCTTATATTGCGGGAGCATGAACCATTGATGAATCCCAAATGCAATTTTTGCGGGCGCAAATGACCTGTAAGAAACTTGCATTTTAAGACAGCAATGTTGTAAGCCTATGTCTTAAAATATGATGAGGCGCGTTCGTGATCTCATCAGGGTCCTGTATTCCTTCAGAAACCAGGAAATATAGGTAAGCCAGCCCAGAACTCCTCAGAAGGTGTGTCTACTATCTGTCTCTCATTTACAACCATCTTTCACCTGCGGGCTACTTCATGCACACATGGGGGGGATATTTAAAATGAAATGGAACAGCGCAGCACCGCAATATATTGTGCTGCACCAAGCTGAGTCATTTCAAAAATGCAAGGATGCGCAGTATTTACAGAAATAAGGGAAGCCCTGTGCTCTCCCATGCGCTGGTGCTAAAACAGCAGCTGTGTGCCAACACAAGCACCCTTGCACCATCGTGCAAGGGTGCCTACGTTGCAGGAATAATTGTGTTTGTGCAGAAAGGGGTACCTCCCTGCACAAAAACAGTCATTAATGGCGTTTTGTTCCTTGTATGCGTGCTGCAGAATGCAGCACACATAGAAATATAAGTATTTCTCCTCATTACGCTACTTTAATGCCTTCCCTTGAAAGGCATTAGTTTTGGGAACTACCTCAGATTTACCAATCCTTGTAAATCTGTGGCAGTTTCCTCTAACCATGTCTCCTGTGTCTTCAAACCTCTCTGGTCTTCTTTAACCACATGGCTGCAGGGCGTTTCCCCCCCCCCTGTGCTGGAAAATGCCATTTTAGTGGCACCATGACGAGCTCAGCTCGTCATCAGCCCACGACACCCGTGGGCGATGACGAGCTGAGCTCGTCATCAGCATCGAAAGGGTTAACCCAGATCTGCTGTTTTTAGTGACAGGATTCTACCAGTCATGTATCCTACAATTTCAAGTTAGTCTCTTGGAGATTTTTTATGGGGGTTTGTTTGCCATTTTCTCAATTTCGTGTTTTTTCAATGAGACCTGATTACGTTCACATTTTGGCTACAGAGGAAATCCCAACTTCCTTGGACATCCTAAAGGCGAAAATCATGAGCGATTGGCACATTCAGTGCTTGACTTTTCTTCTGTCTTTATGGGAAAAAATTTACTCTGCTCTGGACATGGACGTTTTTGCAATGGAATGGAGATTCATTGAGAATGTTCATGGGAACAAGTGAGCCTTTTGATACCAGAACATATAACAGGAATGTACAATTTCTTCTTAATAAGTAAAACCAGGCATGGCAGGTGGGCTTACATTTTGCCCCAGCACAATATTCGCATTAACACATCGCATGCTCTAAAAACATTCTGGCCAATCCTTTATCATGACATTATTTATTAGACAACTTTTCAAGTGAGCAAATGTTTCTTTTTCTACATCAGGTTATAGGCTTAGTACTGTCTTTTCATTAAGACAGTGTGGATGGCTCGGTTACAGATGACAACAAATGAGTCAGGTGAATGGTTAAGCAAAACTCCCATAGTGCAACAAGCACTTCTAATTTCTACTCCATAATTTACTGGTAGCTTCGGAACCATGACATGCCATTTGCATTTTTGACAGAAGCACTCAATTAATTTCCTATTTGGAAAGAAATCTATACCATCCTCAGATTAGAATTCAAAGGGAAAGGGTTAATTGATGATTGAAGCAATATCCATTGTGTTATATCAAGGCTACAGAGAGTAATTGGGCCACCTATATAGCTCCTGCTGAGTTGATTATATTATTTCCATGAACTCTGCTTCTAAGTTATCTCTTTTCTTTTGCATGCAAGAATTGCATTCACATACATATCCTTCAGCTCCTGTTGCATTACAATTAGTTCTCGCTCCTCGGATCATATGGGTTCTTTGAGTGAGCAAAGACAGTTAATGGACAAAAACGTGCAAGCAGCTGGGAAGGCTATGGAAAGAACCAATTTTCTACTCAGATCAGCCACTCCTGAACTTCTTAGAGCATTTATCCCACATTTCATGTGTCATTGTAAGCTATACCTTCCTACTAATCTAGTCATACTCTAATTGTTCTTTCTTCAGTTGTATGACCTTTCTTAGTAAATTGAAGAAATATATGACTCCTATTTTTTCAAAGGACACCTTCAAATTTTATTTGACTGGAAAGAGTATCATTCTTTTAAACATTATTTGGTAATGCTAAATGCTCCGGACTTGGTTCACTGTTTTTCCATGTGTTTTCAGATAGGTAGGCATTTTTGGAGGGGGGGGACTTTTACATCATTCCCTTGGACCTTGCATTAAAGGAGGGTTCTAGTGATGTTTTGGGGCTGTGAACCGCAACACTTCGCTTTTCATGAATTGTCTAGGTTCCTGACCCTGGTGTCCTGTCACCTGGGTTGGGCACTAGGGACATGCTCACTTTGGTTGGTTACTAATTAGGGATAGCAAATCACTCCTTCAACACAGGTGGAGACACTGGCTCAGGCGTTGCACCTACGGACGCTAGAAGCTGCATGCAGGACCAAGAAAGAACCCCTGTCAACAAAAAGTGAAGGTGCAAGCAGTGCTATTTTACTTTACAAAGGAAGCCATACAATATTGGCCAGAAAATCATATTCAAGATGGCCACCACTTGCATTTCATTTAGACTATCAAAATCTCCCAAACCATTATGCAATCTATACTTCCTGTTTTGTCTCTTCTGGTTTATGGTACTGCCCATTTGTTCTCATTATATAAGGAGCTCAGCGAAATGAGTTGACTGGGCTGTAACACAATCACATTTATTTTTCAGCAACATCATGGCCTTTTATTCAACAATTCTGGCCCTTCTTTATGATCTACACAACACTTTAGTGTCCATCAGCCTTTATGATCCTATTCAACTCTGACTAGGCTAGTGTATAATCTTAGTAAAGATGAATTTACCTCTCTTCAGAAGATCTCCAATGAAAACAATTTGACCATTAAACGCTGTGACAAGGGCGGAGGTATTGTTATTCTTTACACTACTACCTATGAAAGTAAAATGAAGATGCTCCTCAATGAGCAGAACTTTTACGTCAAAGTTTATCTTGACCCCACTCCTAAAGTGGCATCCAAAATACAAAAGTTAACAACTAGCACTTTACAAAATGGAGACATTTGTACTAAAGAATTTGACTACCTTAATCGCATGGAACCCAAGATGCCATTTATCTATAAGATCCTGAAAATTCATAAGGGCACCCTAGACCTGCCTTATTGTCCCATTGTTTCGACAATCGGATTGATTACAGAACCTCTGTCCAAATATAGAGAAAATCTTTTGAGACCTCATATATTTAAAATCTCCTCATACATTATGGACACTAGAGCCATTTTTAACAAGGTTGAAAATCTTCCTTTTAATCATGTCAGACATATTCTAGTAACACTAGACATTTAATCTTTATACACCAAAATTCCACAAATGGAAGCAATTGATGCGGTTACGTGGTTTATTGATCAATTTAACATCCAATGCCCGAAAGTTTTCCTCCTGGAATACAATCAAATTTGGAGAAACCTTGTACAAACAGATGAAAGGTGTAAGTATGGGGGCTTCAGTAGCCCCTTCAATGGCAAATTTATATGTGGAACTGTTCGAAAAGAAGTACATCCATAATGAAGTTGCACCATTTTTTGAATCAGTTATGCATTGGTCCAGCTATTCAGACAACATATTCTTTATATTGAGTGATACTGCAGAATGCCTAACTGAATTTCTGGAATGGCTAAACTTGTGTGACACAAAACTTAAGTTTACGGCAAACAAAAGCCAAAACCAAGTGGAGATTTTAGACATCATTATCAGACACAATTCTGGGGCTCTAGAAGTAGATCTCTTTTTCAAACCTACAGCACGTAATAATTTACTGCACTTCGACAGTTACCACTTATGAGCCCAGAAACAAAGTATACCCTTTGGGCAGTTTCTTCTGCTCCGTCAAAACTGTCCCAATCTACAGGACTACGACTGACAGACAAGTGCTATGGAAGCCAAATTTCTAACTAAAGGCTTATTCAACTGACAGTTTGAGAGTCCTATAAAAGAGCCAGATTCTACTCTAGAGGAATGTAAAACTACTACTGCAGCCACCCAACTGGGCTGTGCCACCAAACATTCAACATTGAATGAGAGAATCAGACAAATAATCAATGCAAATTGATATATCTTAAACAGTGAGGCAGAGCAAGAAAAGAAACTCCCGAAACCTTTGTTTGCGCACTGTAGAAATAAAAACATCAAAGACATCATTAAACGTTCCAGATTTGTGGAAGGTCCACCGTTTGTTTAAAAAACCATTGAAGGGTCTGCAGCAGTTAGAGGAACTTTTAAGTGCTTGCAATGTAATTCTTGCAATATAGCTTTTGAAGGAGACCATTTCACTCATAATGACTATTCTAATACAGCGAACAGAATGTACAATTGTAAAACTAAAAATGTGATATATCTTCTACGTTTGCCCATGCAACCTAGCTTACGTTGGCAAAACTTCTTGTTTGTTAAATACCCGTCTCACAAAGCACTGCTCCGCAATTCGTACCTGTAATACCAATGCTCCTTTAGTGAAACACTTTACGGGATTTCAAACATACATCTAATGACATCCAATGGCTCATTATTCAAAAAATGTAAATATCGGATGATATGAAAAGCAATTAAATCCACAGGAAACAAGAAGTGTTTTGGATTTCTGTTCTAGGTACCCATAAACGTGGGTAAAACAATGAATTACCATAGGAAAATGCGATACTGTACAATTCTTAAGTGTACAGAACCTATGTTCAATGTTGCACTTACCTAGTACTGGCTTGTCTAATTTTGACTCATTACCTTTAAAATCTTACTTGGAAGATAATCACTGTCGATTACCTTGATACATATTCATGATACTTTTATAAAGTATCCAAGAATTCATCTTGCACTGTTGAGCTCCCCGCCCGACCCCAGCTTTACCCGGAAGTTAGACGGGACCGCACTGCACCTGGGGTTGGCGGTCTAGTTGTTTCTTTGCCGACACCATTTAAGCGCACGCAGGGCGACCACGCTACGTGTGTGTGAGTGCTTTTGGAATTATTTTATCGCGCTGTATTTTAAAATCGCCTATTTGCACCAGTCTTTTAGAAATAACGCTGTCTTGCACATTAGCTTTGTAAAATTTTATTTAAAATTGCCTATTTGCACCAGTCTTTTAGAAATACGCTGTCCTGCACATTAGCTTTGGAAAACTTCATTTACCTGCCCTCATTTCCCGCCAGACTTCATCTTGCACTGTTGAGCTCCCTGCCCGACCCCAGCGGTACCCGGAAGTTCGACGGGACCGCACTGCACCTGGGATTGGCGGGCTAGTTTTTTCTTTGCCGACACTATTTAAACACATGCTGAGGCGACCGCGCAGCGGATGCGCGCAGCGGGCACGCCAAAGGCCCGCCGACGGTGCACCTAAGGTAAGCCCGTCTGCGCCCGTTCCAGCCTGGCCCGTGCCTAGGGCCAGGAACCCTGGTGGTATTATGTTCTATAAGGTATAGTCGTGCCCAGCTCCTTGCTTTTCGGAGCAATGTTAGCAGGTCTCAGAGCTTCAAGAGGGTCAGTTCGCCAACTATCGATCCCATCCCCCGTCAGACAGTATAATTATGCCTGACCATAGCAACCAGATGGGGATACAGGATGTAAGCGAGCTAGTGGAAGGGAACAATATGGAAGAAGGGGACATAAAGAGAAAGGTTACTAAAGGAGGGGGATTAAGTAAGGATCGACAAGGGACAACTCAATGTACTGCCAAGTGCATTTTACTAAATGTTCACTCTATGGGAAAACTTAAATATGAAGTAGAGGAACTGATTCAGACATCCTCCCCAGACATACTTTTCCTGACAGAAACATGGACGGATAACACTGCTGCTCCCAACTGGAACATTGCAGTTCCGGAGGAATATGCCATCCTGTTGCAGGATAGAGAAAAGGGCCGAGGCTGAGGAATAGCCATTATATACCGAGAGCATCTGAAGACACGGACAGAACTTATATCAATGCTGCTGGCAGAAGCATTACGCTTTTCCATAAAATTAAATAATTTCACTTTATTTCAGGGCTTTCTTCTTTATCGACTGCCTGGGGTGAGGCTAGCTTTCACCCAAGCCCTGAAAACATTGCTGGAGTCCTGTACTGACTCTTTGCCTCTCACTATTCTGGGTGATTTTAACTAACACTTAGAACTGTTAAATAACCCAGAGTGTGCCAAACTGCTAGACATTTTGGAGGCCTTTGGTTTTGGACAAATAGTGACTGGAACGACCTATAAAGCTGACCATACCTTAGACGGCCTTTTCACAAACAATCCTGATATTGAGGTGGAGGACATAATTACCTTGGCATGGACGGACCATAGGGCTGTACATTTCACTATCAGAACCACGCAGTCCATTCGAGAATCCATCACCAAACCTGGTAAAATGAGTGTCCGGGGTTGGAATAAGGTTCAGGGTAGTGATTTTGAGGCGGCCCTGGATGCTGGCCCTGGAGTGCCTTCATTGGACAATAATGCTGCTGCACTCCAGTTTAAGGAGTGAATTGAAGTGGCGGCCAGGCAAGTAGCCCCTGAGAAAGTGCTAACTATACGGAGACCAAGGATATCTTCCCCTTGGTATAGCCCTCAGCTCAAACCACTAAAAGTGGAACGCAGGAGAGCAGAAAATCTGTGGAGGCTCAACTATAGTGAGAGCAGGAAAGTAACCTATAATCAAACATTGCAGCGATACAAGATTGCAATAACTGTGGCTAAAGAACATTATTTCACCTCTAAAATTAAAGATGCGGCTAACTCTAATAAGGAGCTTTTTAGAGTAGTTAACCTATTGGTAAAACCACTGCAGGAAACCGCTTTTAAGGCAGATCAGGAGATATGCAAAAATGTGGCCTTATTATTTCAAAATAAGGTCCAAGTAATACATGATGACCTTTTAAACATGCAGGGATCCTGTGATGCCAATGGACATCCAGAGGAGGATCTTCCGCTCATGCAGTGCAGGTTATCCTGTTTTCCAGAAATGACAAATGAGGAGGTGCAGAATCTACTCCTTTCCATAAAATCAGGTTCTCCTAGGGATCCATGCCCCCCTGCTATTATGCATCTGGCTTCTATGAAGATCTGTGAGAGGCTGACGCCCTTCATCAATAAAGTGTTGGAGACTGGATCATATCCTGCACTATGGAAACAAGTGGCTATTAGACCCTTGTTAAAAAACCCAACCTTGATCCTCAAGTGCTAAAGAACTATCGTCCGATTGCGGGACTGCCTAGGGTGGAGAGGGTCATTGGAAAATCAATGAACAAGGTGTTGAGTGAATATCTAAACTTTCATAATTTACTAGACCAGACACAACATGGCTTTTGGGCCAGTCACTCTACAGAATCGGCCTTGATCGTTGCATCTAAGGAAATACGGAGGGTTGTCGATGAGGGGGGCAGGGCGGTCCTTATCCTCCTAGACCTATCGGGAGCATTTGACACTGTGAATCATTCGGTGTTGGTGCAGCGGCTGAATGATCTAGGGGTTGAGGATACCGCCCATGCCCTGCTCTCCTCCTTTCTGGAGGATAGGGAACAAAAATTGGTCTGGGATGGACTGGTATCTAAGAGTTTTCATCTTCCATGTGGGGTTCCTCAGGGATCTGCTCTATCCCCCACACTCTTTAATATTTATGTCATCCTGTTAGCGAGGCTCATCAGAAGGTATGGCTTCGCGTTGGTATCTTACGCGGATGACTCACAGCTTGTTATTTCCATCTGCAAGCAGGCTGAGGTCACAGCCACAAAATTGCATGCTTGCCTATCCTAGATTATTACCTGGATGAACCACAATATTTTGAAGATCAATACAGATAAAACCGAGGTGATGGAATTTGGAGGGGGATCCCCTGTATGGAATGATTCATGGTGGCCAACCGAGGCTGGGAAGTATCCAGTTCCCGTCTCTAAGGTTAGGAACCTGGGGGTCATCTTTGATGACAAGCTAAATTTCTCTGCCCAGGTCAATAGCCTGACCTCTTCTTGTTTCTTTCTTTTAAAAACACTAAGAAAGATTTTTCCATTTATCTCACGCGAGCTTCAGAAGAAAGTAATGGTGAGTCTGTTTCTATCTAAACTAGATTACTGTAATGCTCTTTTTCTGGGCATAGATAAAACACAGATGGGAAAGCTCCAATCTCTCCAGAACGCAGCAGCAAGGCTGCTTTTGGACATAACTAGGGGCTGCTCAATATCGGCGGGTATTAAATCATTGCATTGGCTTCAGGTACAGCAGCGTGTGGAGTTTAAGGCCTTGTGTCTGGTTCATAAGGTGCCGACGAGATTTCTAAATTATTTACGCCTGTACCCCCGCACGCCTTCTAAGATCCACTAATCTAGGTCTGCTCAAGACGTCTAGGGTCAAGCGGGCCAGATGGGGAGGTAGGACATTATCCAATGGGCCAGCCCATCTATGTAAGAGATTACCTCTGGACATGAGATTTTAAGCTAACAGGAAGCTGTTCAGGAAGAACCTGAAGACGCTTCTCTTTGTCACTTAAATTGCTGATGAAACAATCTCTGGACTCCTCACACACATCAGCGCCAAGACGCCAAGGCAATTGAGCGCTTTATAAACTTTTATCCTATCCTATCCTATCCTAACAACTTAGCAGTAGACTAAGGAAGCCCATTGAGGCAACTATTGTGCTATGTGCTTTAGTTCTAGCATGGCGGTCTCTGGACCTAACGTCATTTATAATACATACCTGGAGTTTAGTAATGTTGTAGATCTGTCCCTTTCTCCTTATTTTAAACATATTTGAACAAAGCATCCTTAGATTTATTAGGTTCCACCTACGTTCGTATAAATTCAGTTTTGTGACATCTATTTATCAATCTTTTAATAACATGCCGGTTTACATATTCATCTGTTTTTGTACATTGTTTGCCCTGCCGATCAGATATATATCGGAACTAAATCGACATATTTGGTGTAGTTGGCATTCTTGTCATCTCACGGTGACCACATCAGGTTATAATGATGTCATCACATAACGTCTCTATTTTTAAATCGTTCCGAGGACGATTTTCAACATTTATGAGCTCTGGAGACTTTGAAGCAGGTCGTGGTCATTTTCAAGTAACTGCATGCCACAGAGATTAATAAAAATATATATTGTTATACACCAGAGATATCAGCTATCACGATCACATAGTATGTCATGAAAGCTTGTAAACTTCTGAGTTGCATTCTTTTATCCTATGCCCGGCGGGACATAATTAATTTGTTTGCCCGTCAAGCTTCTCTTTATTTGGTACCACACGGAATACAGAAATGTCCATTAATGAGGATTTTTTCGATAAAAAACTATTGTCATGCAATTGAGGGTATATTTTGCAATTATTTCTATTTAATTGATAAGTCTCAAAGGAGCCTTTACTTTGTGGAGAAATAGATGAATGCATTTGCTACACAAGTCCACACTCTTTTGAGAGATCACAGTTTTATCGTAATGTTTCATTAGCAACACTAGCTATACATTGTGGTTTTTCTTCTATTTGCCATCCCATGCATCTTTACGGCACCACTGGACCCGTAAATTGCAGGATAAAAATAGCGATAATTATCTTGCCAGCAAAACTCACCGTAAATTGCATAGGAAGCCATCCATATCTATCATCTAGAATTGGGGTATAAGGTTTTTAAGGTGATTTTACCTTCATACACTGATTATCGTTTGTCTTTTGCAACAATATTTAAAGATTTGCATGATCTAATGTTTCATGATTCGATCTTCTCTATATCTATAGAACACTATAATCCCTCCATCTTCGAGAGTCTCCCATCTGGTTACTTGGGCTCAAGTACCACATACATACTGGGTCGATCCTGAACAGAACATTTATAGGTGATAGAACCTATCTTTACTTTCATACATTGAGTAGAAATAAGATGGCTTCTCCTCTATCAGCTAGGTTAAACATATTTGGTACTACTGGTTATGTCACTGACCCTCTTTTCTTGATTTCAGACAATAAGCTGCTTCTTGGAACATAATGGGGGAAAAAGTAGACTTGGCAACTTGGGCTCAAGTGCCACCATATGATTGGCTGAGATATTTTTTCTGCCAACATTGTCACTAACTCTGCAGGGTACACTCTATATATGGGGTCCAATTTCATGAATATCTGTTGATGGTGCTACTCTTTTTTTAGAATCTACTCAGTCCTCCTCTTCCATCATAGTCATCCACACCATTCGGACCTCTATTATCCATCGAGTGTAAGACTATCCATAGTCATATGAGTCTCTGTGTTAAATACACTTATTCTTTCATCTCATCGGAATGGGAAAGCATGTGGTATCTCCTTCTTTCTTTATATATTGCCAATTTTTCTACTCACGGTGGTTCACCCCTTGTCTTTCAATTGTCTGTTGTGTATGCACTAGAATCTTGATGGAGAAGTATTTTTCTTTCTCACTATCTTTCTTTTTTTATTTTAGATCTATCCTCTTTTGGTTATGTACATATATTTCTTGCCTTTTAATCTAAGTTTCTTTTTTCTTTTTTGGTCAATAGAGTACAGAGTTATATATCAAGCATGTAGTGTGTTATTTGTTGTTGTTTAAAACTCAGTGCACACTATCATAGACATATATATATTCTTTGTTTATCCAGAAATCTTTGTGACTTTCCTGAAGAAGGTGCTCTGTTCGCCGAAAAGCATGTAGAAAATAATACAAAAAAATCTATCAATTAGCCACTACTTTGTTTAATTGTGCTACATTTGTTTTATACGTGTGTCTGATGTCTGACTATAAATGTATCCATAGTCGTTGTTTAATTTGTGATCTTCATGTGTTTATGTGTAATGTTTTATTGTAAGCAGTATGTTGTATTATTATTGTGTTGCTCCATGTGTTTTTTTAAAAAGTCATCAAATGAAAATATATTTTAAAAAAAATCTTTTTTAATTTGTTTCTTATGTACACTAAGGGCTAGATGTAGGTAAAATAGATTTACCGATTTTTAATTACCGAATTTTACCGATTCGGTAATTAAAAATCGGTAAATCTAAGCTGTGGACATGTAGGTATTCCAGATGTGCTGGAATACCGAATCGGAAGTATTCGGTATTTACCGATTCGGTAAATACCGAATCGGTAATGCCCATTTATTCCTATGGGCTTTGAAGCCCATAGGAATAAATGGGCATTACCGAATCGGTATTAAATACCGATTTTCACAAGGGTGCAGGGGGTGTCACTTTGACACCCTCTGGCACCCCCAAAACAGTCTCGGGTGCCATGTGGCGGGCATACATGCCCTAAGGGCAGGTCTGCCTGTCACACGGCATAGGTGTGCATGCACACATGTGCATGCACACCGGAATCGGTATTTTACCATCAAATTGGATTTGATGGTAAAATACCGATTCTGTAAGGCCTCTGGGACTCAGAAGAGTCCCACCTACATTTGGGAGCCTCAGATTCGGTAAATTTACCGAATTTTTATTTTACCGATTCGGTAAAATTACCGAATAGGTAATTTTACCGAATCGGAAAAAAAAATGCCCCCCCTACATACCTGTCACCCATTTACCGATCGGTAACGGCCAAAATCGGCCGTTACCGATCGGTAAATGGCCTGAAACGGCCACCTACATCTGGCCCTGAGTATTTTATAATATGATTATGCTGTTATAGGTCTTGATATTTCCTTGACCTTTGTTGCCTAGGGGTGTTATTTTTCATAAACGGCTCAGACTTCTACGTTTGTTCTTCAATAGCAAGTCATACATCTTGATTTCGAGAAGTCTTTTTATGCCTTGCTGGTTTTTATCTCAATTTGGTAATGCTTCTAAGACATGCATGCCACTTTCAATATTGTATAACTAGTTTGAAATTGTACAGTGGCAACAGGACACAATTGCTCTTTTCTTGAGCTTTCTAAAGACAAGAAGCAAAAGAGCTCACACCCACAAATACATGCAATGCTATTCTTGGGAAATACTTACACCTTGCTAGACCATTCCTTTTGGGTGCCCTCTAGCCTATTCTATGACCTTTGCCCTTCATTCTTTGGAAGAGCTTATCTGCTTAGCTAGAATGAGGGTGATTTACAATTCGAAAGATGGGTTACCAAATATCTAGGACAGTAGAAGCCCTACTTCCATGAACTTCGTAAACAGCCCACTCACTGAATCAAGAAATCCTTGCTGAACTGGTGGAGAATTTTCAGTAAAATTGCTCCTGACAAAATGGTGACTGAGTTATGATATATTGGCCACAATTGTATTTTTTATCATCCAAAAACACTCTACAAAGTGAGTTTTGTTTTGGGAATAAATGCAATGGCCAAGACATGCAGGCAGTTTTTTCCCTTTGCATTGAGGATATTTGACATGTTCTCTTGCTCAGCAGTCTTTGGCAGGAACAATCAACATGAGAAATCCAATTCTAAATATGGCAGACATTCTTATCTGTCTGTGACACACGAGATGCCACTGAGCTGTTTTTCAGCAGTGAAGAAAGCTGTTGGAAATTAAATGGTTTGTCTACCTCTAAATGAGGCAGGACATTTTTGAGCATGACAGGACATAGTCAATTTATGGCAGAAATCCAGTTTCTGTACTCCTCCAAATGACCCACTGTGTTCTTTGCTGTTTTTAATTTCATTGTTCTTATAATTTCCCATGTTTTATGTCTTGTGCTAACAAGGATTACACTGTATCCCATCCAGGCTTTCTCCAGGATTTGATCCAGCTTCACCAGTTAAACTATAAGTCAATCTGTATGCATCAGTATGCATAACAAGATGGGCCAGCCTACACCTCCACCCTCAGCCACAACCTCAAACTCTGCCTTTTTCACCAGGGTCAAGTTCCCAAAAATGTGACCTTCCCATGAGACACAATTGTAGGAAAGTGGGTTTCTGTTGCAGTAACCCCCATCCACTTTTTGCCAGACTACTGATGCACTTTTTCTTGGTGTGCCTTGGGTCCCTGTCAAATCAAGTTCCCAGGGCCTGTGTTCTTTTCCCAAAACTAACCCAATTGACATCTCTGGCCACATGTCAGCCCCTGGTAAATGGTACCACAGGGACCCAGGGCACTGTGACCAGAGAAGGCCTCTAAGGGCTGCAGCACTTATTGTGCAACCCTTAGAGGCCCTGTACCCTGACACTCACACACTGCCTTTGCAGGCTGCGTGTCTTGGTGCAGAACAAAGTGAAGAGTCGACATGGCACACATCCTTATGTGCCATGCCCACAAACCACTGCCCTGGCATACATCCGTCCCCCCTCTAGCTGGGTGCCCTCTGCCAGTGGTGAGGGTACAGGTGCCTGAGCCCTGTACCCCTACAGTGCCCAAGTCCATTCCTGAGCACTGTAAGTGCAGTGCTGCCATTAAGAGCATATGGAGTTTGCCATTACGAACTCCACAGCATCATAATGGCTACACTGAAGACAGGCAATTTTAGTATCAAACTTCTCAGCAAATTACACTCACACTGATGCCAGTGTGGGATTTAATGTAAAATGCACAACAGAGGGCATCTTAGAGATGCCCCCTGAAACTCGACCAACTACTAGTGACCTGACTGAGTGGCTGCTTAGGCTGCCACCACAGACATGTTTTGTGACCCCTGGGTTGCAAGCTTGCTACTCTCGGGGGCCTGAAAAAATGCACATCCTGGGACGAGGTGCCAAGCCTCCTCCCCCAGGATCGGCAGGGTTCACGAAGGGGAAGCTTCAAAGGCATGCCACATTTGTGAGCCTCGCCAGACCATTGGCTGCTTTCAGAAACTGGTCCCCATTGGTTCTATCCCCCATTTTGGGTGGAAGAACCGGCGGGAAAAACAAGTGAGGAAGAGAGGTGTGCCCACCTCTACCAACTCCACCCCTAAGGTGGGGGAGGCGAGGTGTAGCACAACCTCAATTCCCCCCCATCTTGAGGATGGTGGACCCAGCCAACCAGGGAAAGGCTCCTGCCCCCCTCCAAATGGAGAGTGGCAGAATAGGGGGTGTACCCACCCCAGGGAATGTGTTGTATAGCATTTTAGGACCTTACTGTAATTTTCCCAATTCACGCCCTTATATAGGTATAAATCACCATATCCTTATATAGGCATAGAAATCATAACCTATTTATACATAGCTCATGCAGTCCAAATACGGCAGGGCTATTTCCACTAGTTCCGAAAATCCACAATGATTTCTTGGAAAACTAGGCGTCAGCAGCTAGGGACTTCCCCTTGCTTGAATACTGACTTGTCCAGGAACTCATGGAGTTTTCAAAGAACTGAGACTCTTTGGTGACATTATTATGTCCACCTTTACATCAAACTCTGCACCTTCAAGGTATAAAGATGCCCACACTTGCCATAGCAAACACACAGTGGTTTGGAGCAGTTCGACTATCTACTTGCTCGACGCATCCTGCTACAGCAATTGCTGAAGGAAGCCGACCCACCAGCAGACGCAATGAGAGAGACGCTGTCTTTTCTCTTGCCGAGAAATCCAGCTCCAGTGTTTCCAAGCTACCCTTGCGGGTTGTTGGAAAATCGATTCCTGAGCCTGAAATTCTTCATTCTAAACCAAGGTACAGGAGCTGATTAGACCCTTAGAGAAATCTTGGATAGATTCTTGGCAAAGAATACTACATTTACGCTACACCTCACATTTTCCTTCCCTCGTACTAGGCTTAGGTTAGGTACATAGGGGTAGGCGCATTTTAGACGCACTAGTTGAGTACATTTAGCCTTTGTTATTTATGTATGTATTTTACTATGGTCTAGGAGCCATACAATGCTCTTACAGTATTATTTTATCCTACTCTTTTTACTGTACGCATTATACTTTGCAACCAGTGTTACGATTGTAGCAGTTCATTTCTTCTGCTTGGGAAAGAAGATTGTTCAATAAAAACTTTTTATTGAAAACGCCCATCTATCAACTTCTCTGCAAACTCTAGTGAAACGAAGCATGCACGAATGACTGAGTAAAATATCTATCTATTGTTTCCACGACTCTGAAGATCAGTTTTATCTTGAGGAAAAAAAGTTGTCATGTTTATGCGGTTGTCAGAAACTAAATCCCTTTTTGTGAATTCGAGAAAGTTTCTAGTGACCTCTGAGCTAGCTGGCCCTCACAATTAAGTCTAAAATATTTAATAGAGACCTAGTAGACATAGGTCCTATGTCAAATCTATAGGATATATTATTCCAATGCGCAGAGCCTATTGGGAATATAGGAACTACACTACATGGCGTCCAACGTTTGGTAAGGCACTAATTTAATGCTAGATACTAGAGTAACTCAGTTGTGCTTTTCACAGGACCACTTTATCCCGTAAAATACTCCAATAGATGTCTGGAGTGGGTTAAAGGATATAAAATCCGACATTACTGAGTAGAACGAAAAATCCTATTTATTAGTTTTTGGTTTGTTCAACGTTGAAGAATACAGTGTTCCGAAATATTGTACATCTTATCTTTATTTCCTTGAAACTTGCTCTGCAAGACTTTCAACAAAATTTCGGATACCGACGAGGATAATCCCAGGTCAAGTGGAACTGCAGTAAATGCAAACCAACCAGGTCTTGACGTTACAGGTTTCCGACATGACAATGCGGATGCTATAAACATCCCGGAAAGTGTGCGGAAAACAATAGCTGTAAAACTCATAGAAAATGACCTATCAGCAAGAGGCGGTAGGGTAATTTTTGTCATAGAGGCACATGAATATCGGCAGACAGAGGTATTCTATACATGGATTATATTTCCACAAGCAAATCCAACAACACATGTGTTCCACTTCTATAAGATAGAGGAACATCCAGCGGAATACGTTCCTTTCATGGACATTGAAATTCCACTAACTTACCAAGAACATCAGCTCTGGTTTAAAGACGCCCTACAACATCAAAATCACATTACCAGGCTCGGTCCAGTAGGTAGACCAGGAGCAACATGGCCGGTACTAGCTAGCTATACAGCACATCCTGCCATTGAACAAATGACAGGTCCAGAACTATTAGCTCAGCTAAAACAATTAATTAAAATCAACAGACAATTGGTACAGCATGTCATGCGGACTCTAACAGTCCAAATGCTATAAGAATTCCACAGCACACCCCTCATCAGGGGAACACAAACAAAATTACACCACAGACTATACAATCAGTCATCGGTAAATTACCCACAAAAAGGGAACAAATTCCATTCTGGTTAGCTCAAAATATTTCTCAAATCGAGGCAGTATTTCCTGATAGAACACTTCATGAGAAACGCTGGATTCTTACAATCTGTTTACCAATGGGGATCACACTACACCTGGAGGACTGTGACACATGGGGTACAGTCTTTGCTTCAATCTACACGAAAAGACATGGTGTTCCGTCCATGGCGCTAATACCAGACTTCCTGAAACAAATTCAAAATTAATACGGGGCAGGGCCTACTTTAAATCTGGGTATGAAATTACTGATAAATTTCAAACTGGTCTCAGCTATAATATCAGCTAATATTAAAGGTGAAGCAGCATCCGTGGCAATCCGCCAAAAACGAAAAGAACTTGATGTAACTGATCAACGATATGAACTGGCCAGAATAATTGAAAAATCCTATGAAGAACTAGGAAGAGCTAGTTTGGGAGGGAAACCAGTAAAGCCCAAACTAACAGAAAATCCTTAAAAAGTTTTTTTATCAAAAACACACCCACTACTCCTAAAAAGAAGTGGGAAAATACTAGACAAACACTTCCTAAAGAGAAGCGTTCTCAATCCAGAAGAAGGTCTCCTCAAAAGGAGCACACTGAAAAGAGATATAACCTCAGAAACAGGGATAATTTGAGAAAACCTGATAGATATCAAGATACTGATACACGCTCCTCTCGTACCTTTCAGACTTCCTCGCAGAAATCTAAAAGAAGAAGATGATCGGAACACAAGGAAGAATGCGTGAAGTCCAAAGAGGATCAACACGTTCCAAAAAAAAAAGATAACTCAATCCACCATAAAGAAGGTGGCAAGTCTAAAAATCAGACATGCCGAAGATCTTGAGGAAACAACTCAAGAAGGGGGAGTGGGCCCAGTTAATGCTGGACAGCGCAGCAGAAGTTACCATAGCTCGCAAGATCCTGAAGGATCATCTGGAGACAGTGGACCTGAATGAATGCATTCAGGTTGAAACTGCAGATACCAGTGTTAGTGTACCACATAAGTTATATGAAGTAACACTCCGAATAGAGGGGGAAATAATTAGGAAAATGAAAGCACTCATTTTGGGAAAAACTATACAAGGGTTATGACATTTTTCTGGCTGAGTGCCCACATATCGAAGAGACCATTATGCCAGCCTTCTCAAATCATATTCCTATTCACAAAAAATACACCTATGCCAGAAAATCTGCTGTGGCCCGGGCTCCAGCATTATTCAAAAACATGTGGGGTGGGATGAGGATTCTCCTCACCATAAGATCCAGTTAAAAAAATCTACCAACTGCTCAGAAGCAGTATCCGGTTAAACAAGAATCTAAAAAACAGGTCAGGGAGATCCTAGATCAACTTGAATACCAAGGGGTGATTCAAACATGCACCTCGTCCATGAACTATCCTTTGTTTTCTGTCTCCAGACCAGACAATACATATTGTCTAGTTCTGGACTACAGACATTTAAATTCCTGTTGCAAAACCTTTGCAGTACAAAATGCACACAGTGCAGCACTGATGAATAACATTGTGCGCAAAAAATACAAAACAGCATTAGATATTTCAAACATTTCTTATGTCAAAATATTGCACCTGAAAGCAGCTACTTGACCGCTTTCTCAATATTTAGGACACAACAACACTTTTGTCGTCTCCCCCAGGGATTCAAGAACAGTCCTGGGCTATTTTCAGCCCTAGTAACAGAGTTACTACAAACGTACGATGATGAGGCATTAACTTATGTTGATGACATCTATCTTACAGATGATGACTTGGACAGGCACTTGACCAGGGTGAACACCATAATACTTGGATTCGCCTCAGAAGGGTACTAATTCAACTTTAAAAAATCAAAAATTGCCCACCTCAATTTCCTATTCTTAAAATACGAACTCTCAAGTGAAGGCAAAAGCCTGTCAGCAAACTTTCTAGAAAAATGTGCGCTGCTACAACCTCCAAAAACGCTGAAAAACTTACAGTCAGTTCTAGGATTCCTGAATTTTGGAAGAATTTACATTCTGTACTACGCAGAAAGGGTTAAACCTCTCTACGAATTAATCAAACCTGATTTCAAACCTACTAATTGGACTCAAAAACACTCAGAAATTTTGCGTTCAGTTCAAACAGACATGATAGCAACAACACATTTACAAACACACGCAAATGAACGCAACCTTCCTCTTACCTCCTTACATCGCTGGGCACTTTGGACACGGGAGACGCTGTTTCAGACCGCTGTGTGCCGCCCCTGCTCGCCGGACCCGCTTCGCGGGTCCCGCTTCGCGGAGACACAGCGGCTGCCACTGCACAAAGGGGCTTGACTTCACCGGCAGGGCTGCGAGGGTAGAGCGGAGGACTCCATAGACCAGGAGTCCCCGCGCGCCCGTTAACAGCTGGGCTCCTCTCCCTGCCGGCCCCGCCCCCAACGCGGGAGAACAGAAAAGGCAGCAGAGCTTTCCCTCCCTGGATTCCTCTTACCTCCTTACATCGCTGGGCACTTTGGACACGGGAGACGCTGTTTCAGACCGCTGTGTGCCGCCCCTGCTCGCCGGACCCGCTTCGCGGGTCCCGCTTCGCGGAGACACAGCGGCTGCCACTGCACAAAGGGGCTTGACTTCACCGGCAGGGCTGCGAGGGTAGAGCGGAGGACTCCATAGACCAGGAGTCCCCGCGCGCCCGTTAACAGCTGGGCTCCTCTCCCTGCCGGCCCCGCCCCCAACGCGGGAGAACAGAAAAGGCAGCAGAGCTTTCCCTCCCTGGATTCCTCTTACCTCCTTACATAGCTGGGCACTTTGGACACGGGAGACGCTGTTTCAGACCGGTGTGTGCCGCCTCTGCTCGCCGGACCCGCTTCGCGGGTCCCGCTTCGCGGAGACACAGCGGCTGCCACTGCACAAAGGGGCTTGACTTCACCGGCAGGGCTGCGAGGGTAGAGCGGAGGACTCCATAGACCAGGAGTCCCCGCGCGCCCGTTAACAGCTGGGCTCCTCTCCCTGCCGGCCCCGCCCCCAACGCGGGAGAACAGAAAAGGCAGCAGAGCTTTCCCTCCCTGGATTCCTCTTACCTCCTTACATCGCTGGGCACTTTGGACACGGGAGACGCTGTTTCAGACCGCTGTGTGCCGCCCCTGCTCGCCGGACCCGCTTCGCGGGTCCCGCTTCGCGGAGACACAGCGGCTGCCACTGCACAAAGGGGCTTGACTTCACCGGCAGGGCTGCGAGGGTAGAGCGGAGGACTCCATAGACCAGGAGTCCCCGCGCGCCCGTTAACAGCTGGGCTCCTCTCCCTGCCGGCCCCGCCCCCAACGCGGGAGAACAGAAAAGGCAGCAGAGCTTTCCCTCCCTGGATTCCTCTTACCTCCTTACATCGCTGGGCACTTTGGACACGGGAGACGCTGTTTCAGACCGGTGTGTGCCGCCTCTGCTCGCCGGACCCGCTTCGCGGGTCCCGCTTCGCGGAGACACAGCGGCTGCCACTGCACAAAGGGGCTTGACTTCACCGGCAGGGCTGCGAGGGTAGAGCGGAGGACTCCATAGACCAGGAGTCCCCGCGCGCCCGTTAACAGCTGGGCTCCTCTCCCTGCCGGCCCCGCCCCCAACGCGGGAGAACAGAAAAGGCAGCAGAGCTTTCCCTCCCTGGATTCCTCTTACCTCCTTACATCGCTGGGCACTTTGGACACGGGAGACGCTGTTTCAGACCGCTGTGTGCCGCCCCTGCTCGCCGGACCCGCATCGCGGGTCCCGCTTCGCGGAGACACAGCGGCTGCCACTGCACAAAGGGGCTTGACTTCACCGGCAGGGCTGCGAGGGTAGAGCGGAGGACTCCATAGACCAGGAGTCCCCGCGCGCCCATTAACAGCTGGGCTCCTCTCCCTGCCGGCCCCGCCCCCTTGGGGTAATCAGCCATCCTATAAAGCAAAGGCAACAACCCCGCTGCGCGGGAGGGTGCCGGGAGAAGCCCGGGACAAGGGCGGGGCCGTTTGAGGCCGTTCGAGGACTAAGAGGACTGGCCTGGCCCACCCCCCTTGGTTCTTCTCACGGTTATCGTGCCTGGACTGGGACTCTAGTGAGTACCATACAGAAACCGTAACTGTCACACACCATGTGTACCCGGGGGAGTCGCAGTAAGACCGCGCTGGGTTTAACCAAGCCAAAAGGCACCTTGGACGATTTCCTTGTAAAAACAAATTTGGCAATAGATGCCGAAATCACAAAAATGCAGAAGAGGGTTTCAATCGAGTTAGATGCTGCACGCAGGCTTTCCCAAACATTTGCTAACTCTAAAAAATCTTCCTTGGGAAACATTGCGTCTGCTGCATCTCCCCAACAGGTGGAACGTCCGCCTCCTTTGTTGATCCTCACCGACGTTCATCACTCCCCCCCTCCTTCCTCCCCACCAACATTAGACTCCTCATTTATTTTTTCCCCTATGACCGTCCAACCTAGTGAGGGTGACCCACCTACCGAGCAGGGAAATTCCATCATCTTGCCGGTTATAACTGCCCCCTCCTTCTCTGTAACAAAAAGTATAAACCCAGGTTGCCAAGCCTTGAAGAAGAAAAACAATGTAAAATCTGCCTATGCTCGAAAGAAAGCCAAAGTTGCAAGGCAGCAGTTTTTCAACCATAGAAGACCTCTACACAACGCAGGGGATCCTAAACAAACACCACCCCCAGCTATCCACCAAATAGGGGGTGATAGCAACCTCACTACTGCCCCCGCGGCAGAGAATCCCACTATCCTTGTAGATAACCCAACACTGGGAGGGCTAAACGAGACAGGGAGGGACAAGGATAAAGCGGGTGATGATGAAGACTTTTTCCAGACAGTCTGGGTCACTTTAAAACAACTATTGACACCTTTCGAACTCAGACTGTCACGTATTGAGAATCACCTACTCGAAATGGATAAAACGTTAGTATCCCTGGCCACGCTTAGCCTAAAACAGCTAGAAGCAACACATCCCCATATCAATGAGAGCCCACCTCTGGCTAGAAATGTTGGTATCCAATCTGCTCCAGCCTCTAACATTGGCACTAAAGCAGCTACAGCACCTAAGGAGGTTCATCCCGCCCCCTTGATTCTGCCTGCACCTTTACCCCCCTCGTTATCCAAACCTACTCCGATCCCCAAACCTAGGACACTTGTAAATGTCGCTGCCAACCCTCCAAAAATAGAGGAAAAACCCCCTAAGCCCAATCCCCCCTCTAGAGCCGAGCAGAAGGCGAATAATCCCATCACTCCTCTCTTAGAGCACACACCAAATTTATACCCGAATCACCAGAACTTTCGCGGAGGCTATATTGATCTCCCCCCTGAGGCTGGGCCCTACGTGGTTATCTTGGCAGGGGTACCTCCGCTTGCCCCTGATATTGTTGAAACCCAGTGGTCCTTAAAAAACAAAGTGATCCACTGGTTAAACACCAATAGGCAGATCCCTCACACCAACAGGAGTAGGGTACTAATGGTCAGGAGAGTCCCTTGGGTGGGCCGTACCTACAAATCGATACCAGGAGACTGCATCGTGGTGTCATTTGCGGACCCTCATACTGCCCATCTTATCACCACATGGGACCCATACTTGACCGAACAAACCATTGTCACCAAACCCCTAACCTTTTTCTACCCTCCAAAACAGCTAGTAGAGCATCCTGGGGCTTGGACCACAATCCACAACCATAGACGGAAGGGTCAGGGGCAGGGATGGCAACCCATCAATAATTGGTGGGAAGGTGCACCCACCATGAATAGGTTTGGATGCTTAGATCAGGTGAATTGACTGGGAACAGCCGATCAAACACCCCGATCAAGTGATCAAAACCACGCAATGATTGCCAGTAATAGCAATACATCGCTACCCATTGTTAAGAACTCGACCCATTTGATGGTGGTTCCACCCTCCTCTGCCCAGCACCCGCTCCCTGTGCGAGCCATACAACACCTAGACAGGGCGCATTTCCAAGATCAGGTAGAGGTAATAGAGAGTGAGGGCCATACACAGCAGGTAGATAGTGAACCGAAACACTCACTATTATCCTGGAATGTAGCAGGACTGGGCAATAAGATCAAGCATACACCCTGGTTGGAGACCGTCCAGAAGCATGGCATACTTTGCCTGCAAGAAACCTGGCTTGTAGAAGAAAGGCACATCATGGGGTATCGAACATTCCATACACCCGCTGCTCCCGCCACCCAGGGCCGCAATAAAGGGGGTTTGTGTATATATGTGTTGAATGTGGGGGATATAAAAGTGTATAATTTCCACTCTGACCAATATTTTCAAATTCTTTCTTTTAAATGGGGCACCACACAAAAGGTCATACTGGTGAACTTCTATAATAATATGCCATTAAATGAAATGGAACCCATTTTAAATAAAATGTTAAATCGCATCCATAAAGTGAGGGATCAAAACGTGGGAGACCATACAGTCATTTGGGTGGGAGACTTTAATTGTGCAGTCTGCCCACTTTCTGAGTTAGGTTTGTGCGGCCTTGCAGATCGTGAGGAGGACGGCCCTTTTCACTTCTCACACACCAAGCTGGGGTCTCTCCTTTACAGTATTATGTTTACTTTTGACCTCACCTTCGTTAACCAGGCATGCTCTCCCCCAGTCCCCTTTGCCCCAACATATAATGGAAGAGGTTGTGAAACCACAATTGACTTTGCACTGATATCCCCCATCCCGCCCAACTTTATAACCTCTTGGGAGATAGGGGATGATCCAATGAGCGACCACTACCCTATTACCTTTGGGGTTAGGCTCCCAGTGGAGAAACCAAAGGAATCTAGCGGCCCACTGTATCCATTGGAGGTCACCTTAACAAAGATAAACGGCTATGTGCTTAAGTGGGAGAAATTGAACCCCACAATCTTCTTCCACAATTTAATATCATCCTGCTTTGCAGACATATCCGTCTGCTTAGAAGAAGATGCGGAACCTAAGGCGATTATGGCAGCCTTCGCCAATATACAGGAGTACATAAAAGGTGTTCTAACTAAGATCCACAAAAAGAAGGGGAAACGTGCATCCGGGTGGTTTGATTCTAGGTGCACAGCTGCCTTAAAGAACTTGAAGAAAGTTTTAAACGCCATCCCGAAAAATAGGGTCCAAATCTCTGAGGCTAGACGAGCGTACAAGAGAGAAATTAACCTCCGGAAAACAACCATGAAAAAGGAGGCCTGGGAAGCACTGGGAGAAGCTGCCAGGAATAAGGACACTAACCTTTTCTGGAAAGTGATAAGATCAGTATACAATGCAAAACATACTGATAATTGCATAGATGTGGCAATTACAGCAGAGCTCTGGGTTGAACACTACGGGAAACTCTACACCAACATACAGGGGAACAACATGAATCAACAAAAGGCACTTTCATCCTCGAACAATTTCACGCGAGATCATCAGCCAAGCGATCCCCCAGTTTCGCCGTATCCAATTGACTTGGTCTTCACCACCCTAGAAGTGGAAAATGCAATCAGGGAAAGTCCTTCAGGGAAAGCTCCTGGTCCGGATCACACACCAGTGGATGCCTATAAAACAAACTTGGAATTTTGGGCTCCGCTCCTAACGAACGTTTTGAATATGGGAAACAAATGCGGCTTAATTAAGACCTGGTCAGATGCCATTGTGGTCCCCATCTTTAAAAAGGGAAACAGGGACGATCCGGCTTGCTACCGTCCCATATCTTTACTAGACGGCCTCATGAAAATTGCAGGAAGGATCGTCCTAAAGAGGATTCAGCACTGGGAGACAGAAAATAAGGTTATTTCGGAACTCCAATATGGATTCCGAAAGGGACTGGGCACCCAGGAGCAATGTTTAAATCTGTCCTTATTAATGTCCAAATATATCGAGGCCAAAAAAGGGGATCTGTTTGTTACATTTGTTGACCTTAGCTCAGCATTTGATTGTGTGGATCATCTGCAGCTCTGGTCAACACTGGAGCTCATTGGGGTGGATCCCACCATAGTGGTATTTATCAAAGAACTTTATAGAGATGCTGGTGCCAGGGTGAGGTTCGGGACCCAGGGGCAATGTACACAGAAATTTCCCATAAATAGAGGGGTTAGGCAAGGTTGTATACTCGCGCCCCTTCTATTTAGTTTTTATATTAATTCTGTTGTAGACCATCTGACAAATCTCCAGAATGACTATCCAGCTGTCAATGGTAGGCCTGTACCCATCCTATTATACGCCGATGATGCGGCTATTATGTCTAGGACTAGGGTAGGGTTGCAGAGAGCGGTAAGAGAATTCTCGTCCTATATGGGGAAAAGAAATTTGAAAGTGAACACCTCAAAAACTTTCTCCATGCCGTGCACCCGAAAGAGTAAAAGGCCACAATGTTCGATATACCTTGACGAGCAAAGAATCGAGACCACAGACACTTTTTGTTATCTGGGGGTTGTCTTTGAGAGAAAAGGAGCCTGGAAACATGCAGTATCGGCTAGGAGGCTAGCCTTTACCCGTGCTATTGGTGCCCTGAGAACTTTTGCAGCGAAAATTGGGGGCAAACCGACTGTTAAGATGATACAGATTTACCAAGCAAAGTGTGTAGCGACAGTCACTTATGGAGCAGGCTTATGGGGCTTTGAAGATGTGTCCTCACTCCAAATTTGTGAGAATCTTTTTATTCGTTACTTATTGGGGTGAGCAAATCTACTTCAACTTTTATCACTCACATTGAGACTGGCCTCAAATACCTTAGCGACTCCATAAAGCTGTCACCGTGTTTGCTTTGGCACAAAATTTGGACTACCAGGGAATGCCAACTTAACAGAGAACTCATCACGGATTGCATGAACTTGGATGCCGCATCCAAAATAAAATGGTTGCGTCATGTCCGGTTGATGTTCGCCAAGATTGGTTGTCCTGAATACTATGATGACCCAGAGTCCCTAGAAAATCTGTCTAGGTCGTCTCTCAAAAAACTTTTAATTACCCACCTGGAAGGTGTTAGATGGGATGCAGAGAAACTCAAAAATACCATCTTGAGCTACCAAAGAATCACTCCCACTGAAGGTTTGCAATTGTACCTCAGGTCCGAAACTGCACCTTATCCTCGTATGCTTCTCACCAGGCTGCGCCTAGGCACCTTTTTCCGTATGGTCACTCTCCCAAAACAAAATGATTGGACTGCCCCGAACCTAATTTGCCCATGCGATGATCACTCATCACAAAGTAACATTCATATTATGTTCTTTTGCAATCTGTATTTTGCCCCAAGGAAATTGTACCTATTACCTCTTTTAAAACACTGGGGCATAAGAACATGCAAAGACGCCTACTATAAATTACTTTTGTTAGATGAGGTGTATGTCATCTTTGTCGTTTCTCGTTTTTTAATGTCAGTGATGAAATATAGAAATTCCATGATGTAACCCTTACATGTTTTAACTTTTTCATACGTTTTTACATGAGGTCTACTGCCGTAATTTCATCATTGACTTTTATCATTTGGAAAACTGTTTTATAGAGTCTCATAAAATTTCGTTGGGGATAACTTTTTAAACTTGATGTATAAAATGTACTTGTATGCTTTTATGATTTTACCAAACAAATCGAATAAAGCTAAATTTGAAATTTGAAATTTGAACGCAACCTTGTAATCCGAATCATTCCAGGGCGATGCGGATTCACATACCTAACCTTTAATAAAGGCTGAAAAGGTACCAATAGCTTACAAATCACACTTGTACACACAAGCTGAAATGAAATTCACTTCAACAGAAAAAATTCTGGCATCGGTTCAAACTGCAGTAGCAAAAGAGAGAGCCCTCGCACAGGCTAAACGCATAAAAGTCGTTATTGCTGTACCTGCCATAGAGGCAGTGACAAAGACAAGCATTCCAAATGCAAAAGCTCTACATCCAAGATGGATACAATGGGTTATTTCTCTTGCTGCGACAGACATTGAATACGTATTTGACCCTTACTTGAAGACACAAGAATTTCTCCAATACGAACAAGAATGTCCTCTGCCCACTGAAAATCTGCCTCTAGAACATTACGGCTGTATAATATATACAGACGGATCAGCACAGGCCATAATTAGGGGAAAACAAGCTTACAGTGCTGCGTGCGCGATTGTTAAAGGTCGCTGGCGCGATGGTAAATTTAGACCTATGGTCACAAAAACTCAATCCCTAGGAGACTGTACAGCTCATTGAGCTGAACTACAGGCTTTCAAGATGGCGCTTGAAAATACTGATCGCAAATTCCCCACACTCATAGTGTGGGGAATTATATTCGTATTACTGCGTCCGTTACAATGAATATCTGTAGAACTGGGTTCAAAATGGTTTTAAAGACGCAAAAGGTGGCACAATCAAGCATAAAATGCTTTGGGAACAAGTAGTTCTTTTGCAGAAAGAACTACAAAAGACTCACATGATCTATTCACTGAGTCATCAGCGTGATGGCGTTCACGTTGAAGGGAATTCATTGGCTGATGAAGCCGCAAAGGCAGCTGTGCAAACGGCTTCCATAGCTGCAATCACTCGTTCAAAAGCAAAAATAGACAGGGAAACCATGCTAGCTGTCAATGCCTCAAGCAAAGACAGCGGAGCTGAGTTACCTATAACTATCCACTCAGATATACATACATAATTGATGCAAACTCTGTTTCTTTTGCTCGAATCCCTGGAGTGAGGGATGAAGTAATCCCAAACAAGAATCGGAGAGGTGCTTTGATTCAAGAAGCACAAAGGAGAGATGGTCTGATACATCAAGGGATCACTAAATCACTATTAGAATTGCAAGAGATGTACTGGTGGCCAGGAATGAGCGCCCACATTTATGAATTTGGAATTAATTGCAATGTCTGCTATAGAGATCACAGCTTGGAGCGCCACCAGATTCCTGACTACAGTGTAGCAAGCCCAGTACAGACACCATTGTTTGATAACATTAGACTATCCACGCTGAGACGTCCTCATGGACAAAAGCGGTCCCACAAATACTAGGACAAGATTCATTTAGATGTTGCCTCAACGCTCGGCTGACGCCCGAACTGTTATAAAAGATTTGCGAGTCTTTATCAGCACATACACAATTGGCACACTACATTCTGACCAGGGTCCTGCTTTTAGCTCTCAGGCTTACAAGGAGGCCATGGCCAGCTTTGGTGTTGCATTGTGGTACTCAAGTCTATTCCATCCTGAGGGAAATTCAGCTGTGGAAAGAAATAACCATGACATAAAGCAATCAATAACAGCCAGGGTATTAGGTTCAGGTGACGGGTGGGTCAAACATCTAATAAGTGTCCAACGTAGTCTTAATAACCTGCCAAGAAGTTCTCTGAATGGAATCACTCCATATGAAATCCTTTTTGGTACTAAAATGATGGTCGAAGACCTCAATCGTCATACGTCAGTGGTAGAACAAAAACCCTTTGAGATCTAAGATTGTTTGGCTGTTTTACAGGACTTAAACAAAACAAGAAGTCTAAGCAACACCATAAAAAAGCCAATGACCACTGAGGAAAAACCACCTGTCCCAGCAAGACCTGTCTGGATTCCAAAGATTGGGGATCTGGTCAGAGAAAAAATAGCGGATAAGAAGGAATTTGGGCCTTCTTACAGAAAACCAGTACCTGTACTAGCAGTCCATGGATCAAGAACAGTATTACTACTGCCCCTTGCTGGAAGAAAGGAGAACCGGTCCGAATCAATTGACCTGATAAAACCCCACCATGTGGCCGATAATAAGAGGTAGGCCCAGTGGACTCCAAAGATGTAGCAGGCGACCAAATCTTCCTACCATCCAAGAGGTTCAAACTGAAAGACTCATCACCTTTGAAGAATCTGCAGTGAGAAAAGAAGGACTATGCTACAAAGCCATGGAACTTGTGCCTCTTGAAACCCAAATAACCGTTTGTCAAGAAAATCCCATCTACAATGATGTAGCATCTGACTATACTAACATGTCAAGGGAACAAGCTGTTCCAGCGATTTCAAATAATCCTGATGCAATACCAACCATTGACAGAACTGCCTCTGGCTATTTCATCAACTTCGATACCTTTTCTGAGGATCCCAGTGAACCTGAAACTACGCCAACAAACACAACTGTCAAGGAACAAGTAAAGGAACTTAGTCACCAGCTTGCAACTACATATCTGACTTCACCATGGGTTGAATTTTGGATTAGGCTAGGTGTACTTTTTCTCCTTCTATTGCTCCTTCTTGTTTTAAGTTTGGGAAAGCTGATAGATGGAAAATATAGTAAAATGGACACAGCAAGTAAGAACATCAACTTGCTGCTGAAGCCACACATATCATCTCATCGTGAACAAAGAGACCTGTCATCAGTAAACATCGCAGCTGTTCCCCTAACAGGTGGTATAGCATGGGACAGAACTGATTATGCCATTTATTGTCCGGTAGAGCTGCTGAAGATTCCACACTAATTTAAGGTTTCCTTGAGTGATTTTGTTTCACCGAGTACATTCTCTGATTATTGGGACTTTGAGACTGTTAATAACATGATGGCAGACTTAGAAATGTCAGCAAAATTTGCAAAACATGAATACTTAGAAGTTTCATCAAATTATGAAGACATGTATTGTTTTATTCATTTTGGTCATCATTATTTGCACAAATCTGCAAATTCTAGAAATGTGCTAACTTATAATCAATGGGAACATTGTCCAATGCCACCAAAAGGTAGCTCTAAAACATTCTATGGAACATTTCCATACTTCTCAGGCTTTAATGTCACAAATCCAGAAACCTTTTACTTTAAAAATGTTAATAAGACAGGCATGAAAACTATGTTAACTAATACTAAGCAAATTTATTCTGCTGCCTTTTTGCTCAATTGTCCACCACATTAGGCTTTGACTTTTGGAAAGACAACATTGAGACAAAAACTGTCTTGTGCACAAAAGACTGGCAGGTCAAGGTTTAGAAGCATTGTTCAGAGCCTGCATCATCCCAGAACAAATAATGTTCTTAAATGAAACTGTTCAACAGACATCTTGTCTTGGCCTGGCTAAGATAAAAGATTTAAACAAACCGTCCATACCTAAACCCACACCTGATAGTAATAGAATTACAGATGAGGAGGTAGACGTACGTTATATTTTACAACAAAACAGAACTAATCCTGAAGGGAAACAATGGTTAATCTGGCCCACAGACACGAATAACTGTCAACACAAGGGTTTACAGTAACTAGGCCAGATCCAAGATATGTCCAGAGGCAACATCCAGGGATAATACCAACTTACAGTGTAGGAAAACTGTGCCTTGAGTGGCTATAACAATCCACACTCCCAGAAATAGAACAACACTTAACTTTACCTAAATTGACATTGACTTTCTTACTTGGACCTCGCAAACCACGTCATAAATGTTTCATATACGCCGGTATTTACGCTGCTTATAATGAAGCATGGAAAGTCAAGCAAATGGAAACTGCAGAACAAATACGAGAAATTGATTGTATTAATTTAGAGAAAGCACTCGCTGTAGTTGACAATGGATTAGCAACTCTGTCATCCAGAATTTATTCTTTGGACAGCATTGTATCATCTGCCATAGACATAATGGAACAAGACTTGCTAATGTTACAACATGGCCAGTCTCAATTACGTTCTATAATGCTGCTAGGCTGGACATTACAAAACCTTTGTTCTGGCTATGTGCCTTGGCGTGTAATCAACGCCACGTCATTGTTTACTGTATTTAACCTTACAGATAAACAAATCTCTTTGGCACAGAGGGGTGCAGACTATACGGTGCTGAGCATAGAAAAACTGGAGAGATTACCATTGACCGTTTCTGAGAAACCAGCCATTGAATGGATAATACATGGCACCATCATGATACCAGTGATGATTTTCCAGTTTCAATATTGCTTAAAACACATACCAGCAGGCCTGTATGAAAGGTTGGGTAAAGAGTACATAAAGTCGACCTGGGATTTACCATACACACACAAATGGTGGAGTGGGGAAAAGGAGGTATTTCTTTGTGGTAGAAATTGCAAAACCACATTAAGCGGTACATTTCTATGTCAAGGCATTAATTTACATGGAGCCTGTGAGAGTTCTTCAAACAACTTATCATGCCACCTGCAGGGTTTCCCAGCAGCAGTGATAGATCCAATTTTTAGGCAGCTTTCCAATGGAAGCTACATAATGCTGAATGATCACAGCTGTTGTGGAATGATGCCAGGGACAGCCTATCTCATTTGTGTGTCAGCCAGGGTCACTTGTTGTATGCAAGTATTGTTTCCAAAAACTAAATCAGACGGGGAGTCGCCACTATGGCCTTCACTGAAAATCTCTTCTATACGATTTGATACTTTAAGCAGAATGAAAGCTATTCTGTTACAAAAAACTGTGCCACTGACCTCGTCCGAGGAGACTATGATCTACAAGTTGCAAGGTCCTCTGTGGAGATACATGCATTATTATCAACAAACTGCCCCATACATTTCGCAGAAATGTTAGGCCGTATCTTAAACATGTCCGATACCAGTGGTATTGAACATGTATTTAAGACGATTTTTTTGGGACTGTTAGCACCCTTTGAAGCAGTCCTGGGCATTTTTCCTAACTTCGTGCACTCTCTGTTCTGCAGCCTGCCTCTCATCTTGGGACTCGTAGCAGGGATACGATCTTTATTCCTCCTGCTCCATTATGGCAAGTCCAGTCACCAATATACCCTAATTTCCATGGAGATTGCTCTTCTGGCAATGCAGTATCGTGAATGCATAACACAGATCCTTGGCTTGGCTCATTTGAGAGATCAGAATACCACGTGGTTTCTGTCATTCAGACCAATCTGGCAAGATTGCATCTTACCTGTTCTACGATGCCTACTTTGTGGAGAGGAATGCATGTTGGATATCTGTCTAACACTTCCATCAGCTATGCCAACGGATGTTGACAAATTACTGGGTCCAGTAACGGCTCATGTATTGTGTTGCCCACAAAGGCTACCAATCCTGATGACGGCATTTATTGAGATCTCACCGGCAATTCCAGCTGTAGGTGTGATACGCCAATCAACAGGCACACAGGTACCATCAACTGCGAACATTGCTAATGCCACTGACGCTGACGGCGATGCTTCTCATCTGTGTACGATTGATTTACTTAATGAAGTTGTTCAACTTTCCTCTACTGTGGTAGACGATTTCTTTGCCAGCCTAGACAAATTAATGTTTTCTCCTGACACCGAGAATAACTTTTTAAGTTAGCACACAGCATTCTTTCAACTCTGAAATACGACCTTCACTTTTTCATAACAAAACTTCTAACTTTGGAACTCTATTTTTTTAAAGAATTGATTTAGCCTTTTTCCAAACACAATGAACTTTGGCACAAAGCAATCTGCTTAAAGTAGAACTACTCTTAAAGAACAAGAATACTTTGAATACTTCCTAGAAACAATACTGACCTAATCCACAAACCAAAACAGTTTGTATATTCTGCTATGGGATGGTCTTGTCTTTTCTTCTGTAACTAAGAGCCATTTCATAAATGTAATTTCGTGATTCATTTGGTTAGCATTTTCAATATCATATTATGTGCTTATGATGAAATCATTGCTTTTAAAATGTGTTCAGTACAAATGCTCATTTTTTAGTGTACAACCATTTCAAAATGCATTTTGTATGTATCTTGGGGTGGGGTTGAAAACACATGCTCTAGAACATGTTTTAGTGCTTGAACTTAGTTGTACATGATAAACGTGGAGTGGGTGTTGAATAGCATTTTAGGACCTTACTGTAATTTTCCCGATTCATGCCTTTATATAGGTATAAATCACCATATCCTTATATAGGCATAGAAATCATAACCATATTTAGACATAGCTCATGCAGTCCAAATACGGCAGGGCTACTTCCACTAGTTCCGAAAATCCACTACGATTTCTTGGAATACTCGGCTTCAGCAGCTAGGGACTGCCCCTTGCTTGAATACTGACTTGTCCAAAAACTCATGGAGTTTTCAAAGAACTGAGACTCTTTGATGACGTTATTATGTCCACCTTTACGTCAATCTCAGCACCTTTAAGGTATAAATATGCCCATACTTGCCATAGTAAACACACAGGGCCCGATTCACAGAACTAACTTAAGACAAAATCCTAAACTTACTACTTTTGGTATTCACAGAAGTTAGGATTTTGTCTTACGTTTGTCTTAAGACAGACTTAAGACAGACTTAAGTTAGGATTTTGTCTTAAGTCTGTCTTAAGACAAACTTAAGACTAAATCCTAACTTCTGTGAATACCAAAAGTAGTAAGTTTAGGATTTTGTCTTAAGTTAGTTCTGTGAATCGGGGCCCACAGTGGTTTGGAGCAGTTCAACTATCTACTTACCCGACGCATCCTGCTACAGCAAGTGCTGAAGGAAGCCGACCCTCCAGCAGACGCACTGAGAGAGACGCTGTCTTTTCTCTTGCAGAGAAATCCAGCTCCAGTATTTCCAAGCTACCATTGTGGGTTGTTGGGAAATCAAGTCCTGAGCCTGACCTTCTTCATTCTAAACCAAGGTACGGAGCTGATTAGACCCTTAGAGAAATCTTGGATAGATTCTTGGCAAAGAATACTACATTTACGCTACACCTCACTTACTCCTTCCCTCGTACTAGGCTTAGGTTAGAGACATCGGGGTAGGCGTATTTTAGACGCACCAGTTGAGTACTTTTTAGCCTTTGTTATTTATTTATGTATTTAACTATGGTCTAGGAGCCATACAATGCTCTTACAGTATTATTTTATCCTACTCTTTTTACTGTACGCATTATACTTTGCAACCAGTGTTACGATTGTAGCAGTTGATTTCTTCTGCTTGAGAAAGAAGACTGTTCAATAAATACCTTTTATTGAAAACGCCTGTCTATCTACTTCTCTTCAAACTCTAGTGAAACGAAGCATGCACGAATGACTGAGTAAAATATCTATTGTTTCCACTACTCTGAAGATCAGTTTAATTTTGGGGAAAAAAAGTTGTAATGTTTATGCAGTTGTCAGAAACGAAATCCCTTCTTGTGAACTCAGGAAAGTTTCTTGTGACCTCTGAGCTAGCTGGCACTCACAATTAAGTCTAATATATTTGATAGAGACCTAGTAGACATAAGTCCTACATCAAATCTATAGGATATATTATTCCAATGCGCAGAGCCTATTGGGAATATAGGAACTACACTACAAATGGAACCATTGATGCCCACCCTTTACCTACCTGTAATGCCCCTAAGTTTAGTATTTAGGAGCACCCTGAACCTTCCTTCCTCAGATCCAGAAACCACAAGAAAAGAAGATAAGAAGAGGGACGAAAAGACGTGCAGAGCTAACAAGAGGACGACACCCACTGACTTGGCCCCAGCCCTACAGGCATTTCTCCCCTCGAACCTGCTCCTGCGAAATCCCAGTGTATCCTGCAGCCATCAACCTCAAAAACCTCAGAGGACCTGCCTGCTTTCATTTCAAAGACTGAATCTCCCGTGAACAATGGACTTACTCAAACTGCAGCTTCTGGTGCCAACCGGAAACTGCGAATCCAGCCCACTCTGCACCCGCCGAATCCGGCCTGAGCCAGAGTGGAAAAATACCATGAGGAGGTCACCCTGGCAATCCTGACCTGAGATTTGGTGACCCATGACCTGTCTCAAGCCTCCAGACGATGCCCGCAGCCTCAAACCAGAGGCCGCCCCTACCACGACCAGAGCGGATAAGAAAATCCGACATCCCAAGGCACCCCTTGCACCCGACGCCCCACAGCCTTGTGTGTCCAAACCAATGGTACCTGACCAACCCTCAACATCCCAATTTACTCCTCGAAGTGGTGGTCGCACCTGGAAGGTCCTCGTCCCCGAGCCTGCAGTGTTTCTTCGTCCCGGAGGTTCTCCATTGGAAACAACAGGGCACCTGACCTCAAAACAGCACCCTGCACTCAGCTGCCCTAGTGCCGCTGAGGGTGCACCTTTAGTGCTACTTTGGTCCCCATCTTTCCCTGAGCTAAACCCTAGGATCTTTGCCCTCACAGCCTCGTGACCTGCTTGCCAGCAGCCACCAACCGGAGACCCCCTATCCTTCATAGAATAACATTGGACCTCAACACTCTGCATCCGGCCACTCTAGTGCCGCTGAGGGTGCAATTCCAGTGCATCACTTGCCCAGGGAGACCCCTGAGTCTAACCCCAGAACCTTAACTTCCACAGTTGCTTACTTACCTGCAAACCGATAACCTGTTTTTCCTCCATAGGAAAACATTGACAATTTTCCCTCCAAAAAACGACTGTGTGGAGTTTTGAAAACTAAAGATATTCTTTAAAAAAACTTACAAATAACCAAAACGTGTTTTCTCAACTGTTTGCAGGACATGTACCGGTGTTGAATCTAGGCATCCAGCACTGAGTTAGAAAAAGTTATGTAAAAGTAACTTACCTGCAATTTGTTGACAAAGCCTATTCATTTCAATGTACAACTCCAAAAAGTTTTTAAGTGTGGAGTTTTGAAATCTGAAAATATTCTTTAAAAATCGCACGAATAACAAAGATGCATTTACTCACCTGTTTACAGGAAATGTCCCAGTGCTGAATCTAGGCATCCAGAACTGAGTTAGAAAAAGTAACGTAAAAGTAAATTACCTGCATTGTATTGAAATAGCCTATTCATTCCAATGTACTGTATTTGCTAAGTGTTGCATACCACTGCCCCCCTGTAATTCAAACAAAGTACAATTCCTATTGCATTTTCAAACTGTTCTGTATCCAGTAACTTATTACTGAAAAGTATTTCATGTTTACCGGTTCCAGGCTTGCTTGGTTCTAAAAATAAACAACAGCACATTTGTTATTCAAAAACAATTGGCCTAGAGTTTAGAGTTTAGTTCTTGAGTATGTGAATTCATTTGCTGACTGAATGTAAGTAAGTAAGTAAGTAAATATTTTATTGTATATGGTTAATTAAAACCTTTACAAAATTTGCGAAGAGAATATAACATAAAATCATTATAATGAAAAATGAATGAAAACCTACATTTACTCTCTGTTTTAAAAGGAAAGACAGAAAAAACTGACTGAATGTGTACATCAGATGCTTAACACTGTCCTCTGATACTGCCTTACTGCTCGACCAAGCTACCACTATTAGAGAGTAAGGTTCTATCTAACTTTAACCTCTGCATACCTCGGGGGACACTTGGACTCTATACACATCATACCTCATTTTGGTGTAATATATATATAGAGTCAGTTTCTTACAACAATATAATGCAATATTAGCCTTATGCAACAACTCTGCACCTCATGCCTTATAGCTTGAACCAAGAACCACATATTTTACTTTCATAGAAGCATGTATGCAAGATCCTCACCAAACAGCACAATCCCATTGTGGGCCTCCTATGGGTATCTCAACATGCAGAACACAGACATGGCAAGAAAAATATTATTTCACTGTGTGATAAGGGAGCTTCGCCTCTTGAGGGGGGCTCATGCTGAGAACTACCTAATAAGGACTCTGCGCTGTTAGCCCTAGGCAACACCTCCCCACAAAAAGTATGAAGAAAATCATGCTGAGGCTGCCACCTATGTCCTGTGGTGTTTTCACACTGTTTAATGGACATTGACTGTTTAGAGCCTCCAAAGACAGTCAAGAAATCCACTCTGTGTAGTGGTTATCAGCTTATTTTCTCTGGCACGGTGTCATATCGACTCCTTAACGGTTGCTCATGTGAAGGGAGATGATATCTTGTGACACACAGAGGCATTGTTTGAGTTGTCAGGTCTGAGTACATGAAGTATTGATTATCTGTATTTTGAATAAACCTAAGAATGCTACGTGAATTCACAGAGTTCTCAAGGAATGGAAGCAACACACCTAGCAGCTGGAAATCAAACTGCATGGTGCATGACTTCCGCCCAGCATGGTCTCTCACTTGTCCTGTATGCACTCTGCCTAACATTCCAGGAAAAAGATTTGATTTGCATACCTAATTTGTATATTAATGTTTCACATATGTACTATCATATTGTACTTTTGACTTTTTCAATGGGTGGCACTGATTTGAGTAATGTGTTGAATTTTTTCATCAGTAAGTGTTCCAGGACAAGATGATATCATATTGGTTGTGTGAATTGCCCTATTGGAATTGCTAGTCTGTAGAAACAATATGTCTGTCAAGTTATCTTCATACCCTTTTTTAAATGCTGCAAAATTTGTGAAAGTTTCATTTTGCAAGTGCCAGTGCACTGTGGGAGCAGTGGACTACATGGGTCGTTCAGTACACTGATTCATTTTTTCTGTAATATATTCATGCCTTCTATAAATGATGGTTCGCACTGTGTTCTTTAATGTGGTTTCCGAGGGGTGGGGCTGAAGTGGGGAGGATAGAAAGAGTGTGTGTGTGTGTGTACACAACCCATTCCATCTTCTACTTGCAGTCTCTATTAACAAATGTCATTTGTCAGTATTTCTTTGCTGTTTCTGCTGTTCTATGACATCCTTACACCTGTGTATGATTCACAGGTTAGCATTTCGTTTTCTTTCAGGGTGAAACTATCAATGTAATGCACCCGTTCTTAAGCATGTCTCATTATTAGACTGCTTTAATGGTAGATGTGCAGGGGTGTACTCTAGACATTGTGTCCTTTCCTGGCCAAGAAAGGATTTTTCCCCTGGGTGTTGTTAGTGCTCACCTGTTTCAATCAGCTATTGGGAACCTTGGTTGACTGCTCAGAGATGGCCACCTCATTTTGTCAGTCGCCTTTTTCACAATTTTGACACCTGTTTGTTGGTACCCAAAGAGAACTGGATAGGTCTTATCGCGAAGATGCAATTTGCCTGAACACGCTCACTTGTTGGTGTAACATTTGGAGTTTACCAGTGTCCAAATTCCACAGAGATGTTATAGATGACTGTCTCACGCTTGAACATTACAACAGAATCCCATGGCTGACAAACCTGGACTGGATTTTCAAAAAGCTTCATGGTGGTGTCTCTATGTAAATCAACCCTGATAATATCTTATGTTATAGTAACAATGAAATGTATGTTCATTAACAATAGAATGGCTGTTAGAGAAACCAGACAACTTCAAAAATATTATGTAGCAAGATTTATGCTAGGACCTTTTCTCAAGGGAATGTATGGGTACTTGATAATGGTTATGAATACCCAACAGAGATTTTATTTAACAAGGATGCGGTTGGGTATCCTACACCACCTTGTAGCATTCCAAAAGGGGCCGCATTGCCAAATAATGTACCCAAGTGCCCCTTTGACGGGAAGGCCGCACAGTCAACTATTCATCTGATGTTGTTTTGTGGATTGCATAGAGACATCTGAAAGCGTTTGCTGCACCCCTATTTTTACAGGAGAAATTCATGTTTTATCAGAATGCCTTTAACTTTTTGTGTAACCTGGAGCATGAATTGATCTGCTATACTGGTTATACTTTTATTATGTGTGTAATTGGGAGAAGAAATACTTTGACCTCCCTGGATAATTTAAGGCATGCATATGACTAACTGAATATATTGATCTGTACTGTGAGTCTCGATATGACTTTTTATGGCTGTATTCCCTTTTAAATTGATTTCATGAATACAAAGTACTTTTTGCACTAATGCTGCGTAGATTACTGATTAGCACTTGATTTGCACAAAGCGTTCTTTGCACCGAAAAGACTATCAAAATTCAACGGGGCCAGCATAAAAACCTGCCCTAAATGTGGTTTGGAATGGGCGAATGATCTCCATATGTTCAAAGAGTGCCCCCTCCTTGACTCCTTCTGGCAGGAAGTCGGTAAGACGATGAGTCTAGTATTGGGAAAACAGTTGGAAGTAAGTATAACTTTTATTATCTTTGGGATCGGCTCCAATATTGATCGGGGTAAGTTAACAAAAAAACAAGAAAACCTGCTGTTTGTATTGGTATTACTATCAAGGAGGGAGATATGCATAAACTGGGTCAAGCCAACACCTCCTTTACATGGGGAATGGCTAAACTCTATAATAAAAATAAACAGAAGCGATAGAAAAGGGAAACTCAGTAAAAAGTTAAAATTTTGGGAAATCTGGAAAAATTACTATGAATCAGGCACCTAACTGCACTAATATGGCCCCGGAAAACAAAGTCCAATGATTAAAGCGGTGACAATATTTCAGACCGGAAAGATTCCCGTCAAGTAGCCAGGATGGCTAGCTCACCCCACAAAAAACTGAATTATTGATTATGATAAAGGACACAGGAGACCCCGAACTAATGTCTTATTACTTACCGGTAATCTTCATTACCCCGATTAGGGTCCTCCCCGTCCCAGTCCTAACAACGTGAGGCAGTCCTGCCTCCACCCAGCCAATCACAACGCCAGTATTCAAAAGCTACATAAGCCCCTCCCACCTACCGCCATGCCTGTTATCAACAAGACTCCGACACAAACACAGCGGGAGGGCGGGAGGGTACAGGACTGGGACGGGGAGGACCCTAATCGGGGTAATGAAGATTACCGGTAAGTAATAAGACATTACCCCCTCATGGGTCCTCCCCGTCCCAGTCCTAACAACGTGAGGAACTCACAAGCAGAGAACCAACAAAAAACGCAGGACACCAGGGATCCATGCTGAGTACAAATCAGTAAAGATCAATGAACAGCAAAGTCCAAGACGCCAACAGAAAAACAGCCAGCAGAGGCATGCAAAACAACAAGCCAAGAAGGTAGCACAAATACGAGACGGGACAGCGGGTGGCCGCCCAACAAATTCCCGGATAGAAAACTCCAGCCGCCCCAGCCCAGGAAGCAGGCACAGAACGTGTCTAACGACCCAGCACCAGAGACTGAGGAGACAGACCCAAAGGACCGAAAAGGCAGGCAGACCGCCAAACGCACCCACTGACCAACCTCAGAACCGGAAAACCATATCCCCCAAGCCACACCTCCACAGGAGACAAACAGGGCAGGAGAAAATGGAAAAACACCAGGGAACAAAGGTGGGAAAAACCGGAGAGTCCAGCGAACCACCAAGGAAGGGGGAACAAGGGACCCCCGCAGCAGGTAAAACAGGAAAAACACCTCCAGCTGCCAAAGGAAACGGGAAGAACCCCCAGGCAGAAAGACCGGAACAAGCCACAAACCAACCCAATCCGGCAGGAACTCCCAACAGGGAAAAGAAATGAGCAGAGCACCCAAAGCACCCAACCGACGAGCAGAGGTGACGGCCAGCAAAAAAGCCACAGTAGCTGACAACCAGAACAAGACAGCCACCAGCAAGAGCTCAAAAGGGGGCAACATCAGACCCCCCCCCCCAAACAGCAGGCAAAAACCCAAGAAGGCACGAGTACAGGAGAGACCGGCCGACTAAGCCGAAAGCCTAGAAGAAACCGACTCTCCAAAGGGGCAAAAACCACCAAGGAGGCTCCAGGACCCCGACAAGCACGAACCGCCGCCCACTGAGAAGACAAAGCGGAAAGGCCAAGGCCCCGCAAAAAAAAGTCCTGAGAAAATCCAACACAGAGGTAGGATCCCCCAGCACAGGAACGACCCAATGGGAAGAACACAAAGAGAAAAAAGAACCCCAAAGACGACCACAGCACCCAAGGGCCGAAGGCCGACGTGACAACGGGACACCACGAGCCACCACAGAGGAACAGCCCAAAGACGCCAACCACAGCCGCACAAGAGCCAGGCCGTCAGAAGCAAGTGACATCAGGGCAAAAACCAGCTGTGGACCAAAAAGCGGAGCCGGAGTCAATGAAGTCCGGCCAAACCCGACCCCCGCCAGCAGCAGTAGGAGCAGAAATTAAAGACAGAGAGGTTAACGATACAGACACCTACACAAACCCCCTCACAACCCCAGACTATGCAGGAGGAGAAATAGGAGGGAAGGCACACAGAAAGCCCGAAGGCCAAGGAAATGCGCAGGGGCCATGCAAATCCGCACCAAATTGAACCAAACAAAGAAAATGCGCCGCCGAAGCGAGCACAGAGGGCACAAAACAGAGGACAGGAGGAAACGGCCCAAGCAGCGTCCATGAACGAAAACGCAGACAGTCCTGAACACAAACTCAAAGCCCACAGAGGAGACTCTGCCCAGAGAGAGCTGCGGGAGCCCGAACCACCAGAGGCAGAAGACACACCAATGAGCCATAGCGTCGTGGGAACAACACATGGAAGCCAGCAGGAACAGAGACATGCAACAGGTCCCCCCAAGAAGGCCCAAGCAGCAAATAGCCACGGGAAGGCCAGCACGAATCAAAAAACTCGGCCGCCACCAAGTACCCCAACGTGGCGCCCAACCCCAAGGACAGGCGTCCAAGGACAACAAGAGGAGAGAAGGGAGCTGAAAACGCACCCCAAACACCAGGTCGGGAGAGCAAAGCCACCAGGCCAAAGTAGGAACCAGAACAGGGGAGAGAGGAACCAGAGCCATGTAACCTGCACGGGAAAGGACCCAAAGAGCCAATCGGAAGAAACACCAAGGACAGGAGGAACAGGCAAACCCAAGGAACCACAGCCGTGGAGGCAGCCACCACCTCCTGGAACCGCAACCAACCTCAAAGGGCAGAAGGGCGACCCAGCAGGACCCACAAAAGAGCCAACAGGGAAGAGAACCGAGCCGGAGGGTGAAAACAACCCCCTGCAAAGTGACGAACAGGCCCCGAACAGGAACCAGAAGAAAAATGGCCAGAACCACAACGAACCCCAGGAACCGTAGCAAGGCCACAACGCCACCATCGCCAGAACAGTCACAAGGAGGGTGGAAGCAGAAACCGGACAAAAGCCACATAGGGAAAAGCCAACAGCACCCCCCAGGCGGTCACCCACCCAGGTATGGACCAGACCTGACCCTGCAGTAAAAAGAACAACAGGTGCAAGGAAAGCGGAACCGCCAACCAGCAAAAAACCTGCACAGCAGGAGCCAGCACCGCGGAAAAAACCAGGGGAACAGGAGAGAGGCCGAAAGGCAACTTCCGAACCAGAGAAAGGAACCCATCCACAGCAAACCGCAGGAACCGCGGACCAGCCAGACGGATGGAACGCGAAAAACAGACAACACCCAAATCCAGGGAAGCACCAGGAAGAAGGGAATGACAGACCGCAAGGGGAACAACCGACCAGCGGCACCAAATGGTATAAAGCCCCGGGACACAGAACCGTGCAGAAAGGAACCAACGGGCGCCAGGACCAAGAGCAAAGAGGAAGAGGAACCTTGGCCCGCTCCGCCACCGGAATCAGCACAACAGCGCCCAGAGACAAAAAGAGACCGACGCCCAAAGAAGAAGGTAAATGCAACACGGGTCAAAGGACAACGGAGCAACTGTGAAAACAGCCCAAAAAAGGGGACAGCCCGGAAAGGAATCCGGAAACCAAGAGCGAAGCCCGACAGGACCCACCAGTCGGAAAGCAGACCGGACCAACAAGCCAGGAACAACGGATCCGAGCCCCCAAAACCGTAACAAAAAACAGCAACGGAGACAGGGAACCTACTGCCAGATGAACACCAGGAGTGGGACACAGACCCAAAGAAAAAGAGACGTAACTGCAACCACCAGGTCACAGAGACCCCCCTCCCAGGGCACAACAATACCCAAAACCCTGGACGACCAACACCCAGGGGCAGCCGTAGGCGCAACAGAGGCCGGGAACCAAACGGAACACAGCCTCCCCCACCCCCGACCACGAAAGGGCCGAGAGGAAGACAGAGCACCACCACACAGACTGTCAGTAGAGGGAGCCAAAAAGCCAAGGAGCCACAGAAAAACAGACAGTGGACCAAGACACCAGGACCAGGTCAGCCGAGGAGAAGACTCAACCCATCAAGCCAAGACAGGAAGGAAGGCCCGCAAACAGCCAAACTCCACACAACCCATGAGAAGGAAAAGTGAAGTACAGGCCGAACAAGCCCAAAAGAAGAAGCAACACATGGAAATGCAGGAAAGAGAGACAAAGTCCGCCAGGCGAAACCACCATCCCAGAAAACGAGGAAAACCCTGCGTATCTGCCGCAAGCCATGCATCAGACAGGATATCCAACAGGACAACATGGCAGGAAAAGGTCAACCACCACAGAGTAAACAAACTGTGCGGAAAACCCCACAGCATCCAGGGATCTAGGGCCACAACCCAGCATCACCCTAAGAAAGACCTATCCTCAGGACAACGCAAAGTAGGCCCTGGCAGCGCATAAGGACAGCCAACACCAACAACTGTGGAAAAGCACAGATTGAAACTATATCAACCCAGGTAATTGGACAGCATAGGCAGGAAGATCTCGTGACCACCAGCAGCCCTTCACAGTATTCAGCGCAGCCCCAGAATCTGCAAAAGGTCATCCACCTGCAGAACCTGGAAACTATGCCGCATGGAAACAGCCAGGCAGGCACAGGTGAAGACGACCCTTCACACATGGTGAGTGAACCCGAGCAATCGAACCAAACAGGAACTCGCCACACAACAAAGGAAGTGCCCAGCAACCTCCAAGCAACACTGCCCCCAATCACCAAATCACACAATGTGAGACCGGTAAAAATTACAATGGGCAGCCCTGTAGTCTCCACCCACAGCCCCAGGTCAAAAGACCATGACCGTGGGGGCCGGTCGCTGCACTAGAACCACAGCGCCGGAACGACCCGGGGCCAGGACAGCACGAAAACTCCCCGCCCCAGCCCAGCACATGAACGGGGAGAGTCCCTGACCCCAGAACAGGAGCGCAGCTGACCGGGGGACCGGAGCAGCCGCACAGAGAGAAAAACCCACAGGAAACAATGCAGAAGTAAAAAACTGCAAATGAAACACTCCTGTGAAATTCACACAGTAAAATAGCGCAGAAGCATAAAACTGCAAATGAAACACTCACGGCACCGTCCTGAAGAAAGCCAGAAACAGGAACCGGGAGCACCAGCGTTCCGACAGCCGTCGGAGCAGAAAAAAAAACAGGCATGGCGGTAGGTGGGAGGGGCTTATGTAGCTTTTGAATACTGGCGTTGTGATTGGCTGGGTGGAGGCAGGACTGCCTCACGTTGTTAGGACTGGGACGGGGAGGACCCATGAGGGGGTAATAACATCCGCTAAAGGGAAACTCCCCACCTCAAGACGGCTAACAAGGGGCAGTGAAGGTGCAATAGTTAAAAGGAATGGGCTCCCGACAAACTCCTTACACATATAATCGCAATATGAGGACAAAAAAAAAGCGTTCTTTGCAGAAGTCCTGTTGTATTCCGCAATGACTACTAATCATCTTTTTATGGCCACATATTGACTTTGTAAATCTCTAAAGCTTTTGTACAAGCACTGTTTGCATTTTTAACTGGTAATTATTTGTGTATGGTGTTTTTAAATAAGCATTGACTCTACTACGTGGAAAATGTTATTGTTTTTATGGATTTCATAAATCCGAATGAAGAATATTTTGATCTTTGACAACTGTTTTCTGTGTCTACCCGCGGACTAACTTTTGTAGCGAATCGCCCAGCTGTTTCTAAGTTGTACTCAGTGTAACTGTTTTGTGACATACGTCATATAGAGGCACTGATCCATTGAGAACGTCCATTTCACTGACCATATTCAGCTTCGAGGCATTCTGAAAGGGATTAGTAATCCATACCTTAATACATCCTTACTTCGGACATGATTGATCATTAACTATCATTTTTTTGGTCTATTTTTCAGGAACGTGTAACTAATTAGACTACTATGACCAACTGCCCATCTCATCATGTCTTCAAACCCATCCGTCATATCCTCGGCTCTCTTTAAAGCACACACTTGCACTGCTGGCTATAGCGTGCAACCGTCGATTTATGGCTGTGTATGTGACGCAGCAGACAAAACTGCAAAACCGTGTAAAGGCAGTATCCTTTGATTTATGACCAACAGCTATGCCTAATGCCGAATAATACGTGAGTGGCTCGTGATATGGGGAGCAGTATAATTTGAGCTTTGTCAAGCATAGGGCCCGTGTGACATAAAACGAGCACTTGGAGGACTTGGTTAAGATATGCTCTCTCCCACAGTTTTGGGCTGACTGGTGTCTTGTGTAGTTGATGAGTGGGAGCAGTTTTATGTTACAACCCTACACAATAGCAGCTTATTGCTTGCCATAGAAACTTTCAAGGCATATGCCTCTTTTAGGAGCCTTTTTAGAAATACCTAGGGGCCTTATTTATGAAGGCCTTGCGCCGCCGGTGCGTCACTTTTAAAATGGGAAAAAGTGACGCACCGGTGGCGCAAGGCCTTCATAAATAAGGCACTAAAGTATTCACCGAGGTGGCCGGCACACGTAAGTGCGGAGGGACGAGGCAGGGCGCAGCAGCGGGGAAGCCTAGTATAGACGATGGAATAGGTGTTATTTATTTACTTAACGATAGCTATTCCACAGACCACAGTCTGTCGTCTTCCCCCGCTCCCACCAAGCCCTACCCCACCTCGTTTACCTGTGCCGGCCGCTGCTGCTGAGTAATCAACAGGACTCAACACAATAGCTGACACAAAGCAACATAGCAAAAACAATTACAAAGTAGCAGGTCACGTTACAACAAATAAAAAGAAAACATCACCACTGGGTACAACAGTGCAACATTAAATTGCAATCATGCAGCACAAAAACACAGCAGCACAAAAAAAAGAACACATTACCACCACAGCAAACTGTCACCCAACAATTATGCAAATTTGTTGGTGTCACACAATAACACAGTGGGTACGAAGGTTGGTGCGGGCCACCCAGGGTGTTTTCACTGTGGGGGGATGGGGGATGGGGGGGGGGGAGCGGGGTTGACAAAAAGGCAAAAATATGTGTAACTATCCCTTTTTCCCTTAATTTAATAATTTCAATGTGGGGGGGGGGGGGGGGGGTTGCGACAATTAATTTTCCGTACTGTATACCACCTGACCTTGCTACGCCACTGCAATAACGCCGCCAGAATCCTGTTTTCCTAATAAGATTCCAAAAAGTGTTTGGCACGAGCACTATCTTACCTTACCACAAAGGGCACCAGTCAAAAACGGTTTGTGAGTCGGCCCTGAGTGTTTCTGCGAAGGGTCTTCAAAAGTCGAATGTTTCCCTCACCTTTAAGTAACATCCGGGTTATTAGGATTCTCTTTGATTGTAATACAGTAATTTTTAAATCCAACATTAAATAACATCACTGAACACACTGTTGTTCGCCAGATAATGGCGAGAAATTATGTGTGCCTAATCAGCCCCATTATGCATTCGACCATGCATGACACATCAAAGGCTCATCAGATTGTTTTTGAAACTTTGCTTACTCGAAAATGATTTCCCACCAGATTGAGATGCAAAAGCACAAAATATTAATCAGTTCAAATAAATATCGAGACTTCCCCAAATAATGCGATTAATTGGCAGAGTGCGGGGCCCGGTGTCCCGTTCCCAACAGCTGGTCACAATGGCGCATGGCGCCATCTCAACACACTTTCGAGATAATGACTTTGGCATCTGCCGACGAGGGTCCGCCACTGCCCACCGAATCTACAGCTCACAAGTGGGGAAGCGCGGCGCCAACAGAACTTTCCTATGCAAGGTCTTTGAAATGTATTAATGTAATGCAAACACAAGCCTTCCAACCCATTAAATTGTTGATGTTATGCGAATCCACTCTGGAATTGCAGATCCTCATTAACATTATTTGCATGTTAATCTGCATCTTTTTAATTAGTGATATTATTTATGCACATAATTTCTGCCTACTGATGCCAAGGCTGGAGCGCATTAATTAATCTACTGAGATGCCAAACTGTTTATTTTCTCCCGCACTTTTATTTGTTTACATGGTGTACCGGATTCGCGGAAAATAAAAAAGAGCAGGAAGAATGAAAGCAGAAAGACAAGATTAGCTAAAAGCTCTTTTTGTTTTCGTAATTTAAATTGTAATATTAGCCAAATGTTGTGATTCTTCCCTCAGAGATCGGTTATTCAGTTACATTACCTTGATGTATTATTAAAATGTATAATGGACTCTGGAGGCGTCTTTTAGTTCTCTCCTTCATTTACAGAATATACTCAATGTTATTTTAATCTTCCTACAACGCGCCCATGCATAGGCAATGAGCGCTTCTCCCCTGCGAGTCTCCACTGCTGCTCCACATTGCACAACTGATAAACATTTAAATAAGCCTTTTCAAAGAAGAATGGCGAACCAAAAATTATTAACCCATTAACGTGATAAGCAACTGCTCAGCGATTCATATTTCTCCTCTGTGCCACGCAAAACTAGGTCAGCTGTGACATTTATTTGATCAAAAAATACTGGATTTGTTTGTCTCCTTTCTGCCATATATGCAGAAAGGCGCCACATGGGTGTAAGATTTAGAGAGATACCCGTGGGTAGGTTGCGCTCATTTTTAGTTGAAGCGATTTCTGTAATTATTTTTTTGTATGTGTGAAACCTTTGAAACAATAGGAATTGCACTTTTATCAAATCTCATTAGGATGGTTTCTCAATATTTCTTCAAGATGCAGCATAAGGGTGTAGTGACACCATGGTCTCAATTTACTACACTTCATGTTGCATTGCATAAATGTTTGCAGCGCTGCGTGAACTAGGAAAAGATTGCAGCACCATATTAATGAAAAGTTGTGCGGTGATGGTGTCTTTGGCCGAGCTTGTGGTGAAAATGCTGTTTTAGAATGGCATGAAGCATTGCTCACAAGTGCAAAGGTGAGCCAGTGGTGCTGATGTATCTCAAAATTAATTTGCATTTGTAGGGGTGCAATATAATCACACGTGTAGAACGCATCAGCATATAATCTTTTGTCGTGTTACCCTAAGTGGTAGGATCTTGTAATGTAATAACATAAATATGATGTGTTTATGACAATATGTAGAATACATGAAGGATTAATGAGGAAAATCAAATGTAATCAGCAGAAAACACTGACAGAACCATCCGGGTTGTGCAACTAACAACAATTTACTATTGAATGTGTTTGTTAATCGTGTCAGTTCATATGTAGATAGGAATAATAACCGAATGTTCCTTAAGTCCTTTAAATTTCGTAAAGCTCATGCTCCGTTTCTCTTATGTTTGCTGACATTTTTTACAACAAACAAATGATGAATGGAATGCTGGCAATGCAAACATTCTTTCCCAGTCAAAAGATCTGGGTTAAATCCATTGTTCTTTTGCCCACTATGCCACCTCAGTTTGGACCCAGCTATATGCAAATCAGTGTTGACCCTATGCCTCATGGGAACAGTCCAGACCGAACTGCCAGGCCAGGTCCTCCCCGGACCGGAAACAAGCATCCTGGGACTGGTTTCAGGGTATATCACCCTTCATCAGCCAGGCTAGCTTGAATCCAGTGGCACAGTGAGCAAGGGACCCTGGATTTAACCCGTATCTTTTGACTGGGGGAGAATGTTTGCATTGTCAGCATTCCGTCCATCATTTGTTTGTTGTAACACTTTGCCCTAAGTGGGATCGGTATACCCAGATGTGGGTCCCTTGATCACTGTGCCACTGGATTCAAGCTAGCCTGGCTGATGAAGGGTGATATGCCCTGAAACCGGTCCCAGGAGGCTTTTTTTCCGGTCCAGGGAAGATCTGGCCTTGTAGTTCGGTCTGGACTGTTCCCATGGGGCACAGGGTCAAGACTGATTTGCATATGGCTGGGTCCAAACTGGGGTGGCATAGTGGGCAAAAGAACAATGGATTTAACCCAGACCTTTTGACTGTGGGAGAATGTTTGCATTGTCAGTATTCCTTCCATCATTTGTTTGCTGTAACAGGTGAAATTTGTAGGCCTGAAATACATTTACCCTGGAGGCTCTCACATTAGAATTAATAGTAGGAATTGTATGTGCACGTTGCATTATGCTCTTTCTCACGTTGGTGATGCAGTTGGCAGAAGCGCCCTTGCTAGTTAGAATAATGTCTATTTTAGGAGGTAGGCAAGGAGAGAAGAGGATACATCGGGAGATAATTCCGATAAAGAGAACTGTTGCATATTCTCACCGAAGGCCTGGGAATCAAGGTCATCTTGTCGCTGTTCGGGTGCATCACAGTCCTGTGGAATAGTACCTATGAGAATGTGGTCTGATCGGATGGCGTGACCTGAAAGGAATCCTGGGACGACACCTGTGATATTGGTAGATTGCAATTAGGGTGAGACCCCCCACTTCTTCTTGCCTTTGGATAGAGAGCATCTTAGAACACGATCTGACTCAGTAGCTTCATGCTGCCTGAGCTATTGAATTGGGGAGACTTCTAAATAAGACTCCACACGCTGACACCTTTATCTGCAATGAATGTATGACGTTACAACGCATACATTCACAACGCATACCATCACAGCGCAACTTTTACAGCGCAAGATCCATTACAACGCATGCTATTACAACTCATGCCATTACAACGGAGATGTATTACAACACATACCATTGCAACGTAAGTATAGGTAAGTATTTAATTTTATTATTATTAATTTAATTTTAATATAATTACAGAAATGTTTATTAATTTATTTACATTTATTTTTTATCTTTTTAAATATATTTTAATTTACTATTCTAACTCCTGGGGGGTGTAAAATTAGGGTAAGTGTTGGATAGTGTAGGGGGTAACATTTCTATTCTAACTCCAGGGGGGTGTAATAGTAGGGCAAGTGTTGGATAGAGTAGGGGTAAAAATTACTATTCTATCTCCAGGGGGGTGTAATAGTAGGGTAAGTGTTGGATAGTGTAGGGGTTAAAATTACTATTCTAACTCCAGGGGGTGTAATAGTAAGGTAATTCTTGGATAGTGTAGGGGTTAAAAATACTATTCTAACTCCAGGGGGGTGTAATAGTAGGGTAAGTGTTGGATAGAGTAGGGGGTAAATTTAATATTGTAACTCCAGGGGGTTTAATTAAAATTAATTAAAATTAAATTAAATGTAATTAAAATATTAACATTTATTTATGTAAATTAAATAAAAAAAATAAAAAATATTAAATGTAATTGAAATATTATAAATATTTTATGTAAATTAAATTAAAATTAAAATTAAATTTAATTCAAATAATAACATTAATTTTAGTAAATTAATTAATATTTAAAATAAAAATACAATTAAATTAAAATGATAAATAATTGAAGTAATTAAATTAATTTAAGAACATTAAAATAAATTAAATTAATATTATTTAAATTAATTACTTACCCATACTTACGTTGTAATGGCATGCGTTGTAATAGCATGCGTTGTAACGGATCTTGTGTTGTAAAAGTTCAGTTGTGATGGTATGCGTTGTGAAAGTTGCGTTATGATGATTGTTTCCCTCTGCATTGCCCAAATAATGCCTAAGTAGAGATGTCATGCTAGTGCTAAAGTAGGGACAAATTAATGCTTTATTTTCATCAATCCTCGATGGAGGAGAACTTGGACTCCTGCTTTCTGATTTTCTGCATCCTAATTCTTGAATTAATTGTCTTGTGCATGTTCCACCGCCTCAACCTTATATGCAGATTTGTCTTTATGTTGGTTCCAATTTATTTCTACAACCTCATCTTGAGGTGTCTGTATGTTCAGTTATTTTTGGCTTTGGAATAAATCAACTAACCTTACTTAGTAGTCTGTGGTTACTATGGGTCTAGAGAAACTGCAATTGAATTGATTGATATTGCTAATGATTTCTCTCTCCCCTGCACACTTTCATGCTGAGAAAATGTAGCATCGACTTGTGGTTCTAGAGAAGATCTAGAACACTCACATCCGGCCCCTTCAGTTGGTAGCAGCGTAGCAGGTTTCTCACATGAAGCAAGGGGAGAATCTAGAACATTATAGAAAAAATACCTAGAAACCCAAAGCCTCAAATGAAGAGCACAATTATCAAGAACGGAGAGCAATGGAATTTGGTGGAGACCGACGGAGCTTGATGGTGCGCTGAGAACAGCGCCTAATGGAGGAGTGAGTGTCAATAGGGATGTGTCATGAGGTAGATGGCGGGAATGAATTGCGTAGTCAGTGTGAGAGTCAAGTGAATGTGGTTTCTGTCTGGACATGTTCCAAGGATTGAGCTTTGAGTTTCAGATCCTGAAGGGGCCTAAAATCCCAGGATTTATTAAATGGTGTAGAAGATAGTGGTATTGTGATTGTCTGACCGAAGATTTGAGGAGTTATGGTGAGATGTCATCGACAGTTCCACCTAAGACAGAGAACTTTGTGTCACTGGGACATATGGGAATCGTTTGGTAAACCTTTTGTACAGAGGTGACCTATACTGATTTGGGTGACTAGCGCAGTTTGAGGGTTGCCGTGTGTGAATGTTCTTGGATAACTGAATTCTATCGATCTTGGAGTAGCAGACAATTACAGAGTTTAAGATGATTGTGTGAGTTAATGTGTATGGGGAAATTGTGGAGGATGAGCTGCTCTGAGGAGTAAAGTTGACATCAGAGTGTACCGCACTATGACAGGTCATTTGGTGTAACTCTGTACTGGGTTTGGTTGGTAGTCATCAGGAAGTTGTGGTTGAGAAAATCTTGTTCGTCGAGAATTTGGAATAACATGTAATTGAATCATCCCATGTTTTAGGGTATTGCAAGATTTGTTCAGGTGTGATCAGGGAGTCGTAACTGAAGTGGTTGAAGAAGGACCACTTAAGGATACTCCAGCACATTACATGGTGACAAAAGTAGGACTCCATACTATAATTTGGCTTCAGAATTGTAACAAAATCACTGAGAAAGGGAAATTGGCATCCCCACACTATGGTTCATTTTGATTGGGTGAGCTATAACACTTGAGAGGAGTGATGTTTGTGCTGCGACCTTTTCCTAGACCAACACAGTTTGACGTGCTAGATGCATGGATGCGGGCAGCACATGCAAAGAGCAGGGAAAGATACCAAGGAAAGATGAAGAAAGCTTTGAGGGCATGACAGGAAGCTCAATTGGATGCACAGCTTAAGAGATGAAGACTAGACTCCATTGAAGGAGAAAGGTTGTATCTGTAGTATTCCTAGTTAGAATATTCTGTTTAGAATGTTCTTGTTCTTGCTGGGTGTACATTCTGTAAGTGGGGGTTGGCAGAGGGAAGAAAGCTCTTGATCAAGCGTCTATGTAGAAGCTGTCTACAGGGAATAAACTACATTCTTCTATGAACCTGTGTACTAAGTTACTTCACAATTTGGCGACAATCGTGATTTTGATTTTTGAACAGATCAGACAGCGTTCCCTTGTAACAAAAGGTACTGTATTTTATTTCAATTTAGTTTTGATTGCACCAGCGGCCGTTTTACTGCGTATGTGCTCTGATTGCACCAGCGGCTGGTTAATGGGTAATTGGATAAATATTTCCCCATTGTGTGAATCCGGTTTGGATATGATGCCGTTTTCTTCTTAATGTGTATGTTGATTACACCTGCGGCTGTATCGTTGTTTCACCTGCGGCAGTTGGGGACATTTCGTGGAATACATACTTTGTTCTTATCGTGTGAAAATCAGATAGATAGTTAATACAACGTCTTACTGAACCCGGAATATATACATTTCTGTAATATTACAACAGTTGTTGGAAGCTTACTTTCAAACGCTAACTGTGGAGTCCCCGACACGCTGAGACATTCTTTTGTTGCTGTGTCTTGAACGTGCTGAGTCTCCGTGTTCGTCTCAGCCCGCGCACTGCATTGTGGTGTATACGTCGTTTGACCGGCATCACTGCCTGTTATTGACGCACACGTCAGCCACTTTGTGCGCATAATTTGCATGCCGGCATCTTTGAAGGCCTATTATGCTCATTGGAGCGACATATGGAAAAAAAAAGAAGCACTCGAGTTTTAGCCAAACTCGTACGGAGTTGTTATCATTTTTTTGACTATCTTTAGCTTCCTATTTAACATTTGTGTGCAATAAGACATAGTTATTTTTATTAACAACTATGTGTTTTACCCCATTTCAAAGAAGAGTTTCACTTCGTGCTTCTTCAATTGACTTCATATAGAGACATCTAGACCTCGTGACTACGGGCCATATGTAGGTAAATCAAGAATATCGAATCCTTAATACTGAATTTTACCGAATCGGTATTAGGAATTCGGTAAAGGCGATGTAGATAAAAAATCGGTAAAGGTTACCGATTCGGTAAAATTCGGTAATAAATACCGAATGTGAACGAATCGGTAAAAAAAAAAATCCCGAAAGAGGAATACCGAATCGGAGTTACAGAATACATTACCGATTCGGTAAATAATGATTCGGTAATTCAAAAAATCGCAATTTGTTGAATCAGCCAATCCTGCTTCACCCAATTACCTCCCAAACAGGAAGTGGCCACACTCAGGCAGCTGCACAGGACCTGGAGCTCACTGTGAGGCAGGAAGGCAGGTGAGCTGAGGAGCCAGTAGCAACAGAGCCTCACAGCTACAAGCAAGAAAACAATAAAAGAAAACAAGCATTGAAATGGCAAGCCAGGACAGGGAGAAGGAGGGAGGTGACAGGAAAAGAAAACTGAAGTTCAGTGGCAAGGAGCTGGAGGTACTGATCCAGGATGTCAGCCAAGACCATCACAAGCTGTTTGGAGCCCAGTCCCACCAAGTGCCCGAGTCACAGAAGACGCAAATCTGGAGTGGCATCCGGGACAAAATCAATGCCATAGGTGTGACCCAGCGCACCATAGAGGAAATCAGGAAGAGGTGGTATGACCTCAGGAAGACAGCTAAACAAAGGATGGCAGAGAGACAGAGGCAGGCTGCCAAAACAGGTGGAGGAAAGAACCGAGCCCCAGAACCAAGACCACTGGAACTGATGGTGGAGTCCACCATCCAGCCTGAGAGTGTGAGTGGCGTGGGAGACGCAGACAGCTCCGCCAAAGCAGTAAGAAAACAAGGTAAGAAGCATGCCCAGCATGCTGTGCTACCCCCTCCCCAACCCCAATCCCCATAGTGGCATTTGGGCTCCCACTCCACTCCATGTCTTACTGATTACCTGCAATGCATTATGGGTGATGTAGTCAGAGGGAACTTATGTATGGGACAGTCAGGCTAGCAAACACAATAGCATGGTAAAGTAATAGGCTACATCAGGACAATCACTGTGCTCTGTAGGTATGATGTTTAATGTAATTCCATTGCAGACAGAGCAGTGAGTACATCTACAGTTGTGTCATTACAGGTGAGTCATGTTGCAGTGCAGCAGAGGGCAGCAGACCTAAGTCAGCCAGGCCAGAGGGGAGGCAACATAAGGATGACTGCATGCCTGCATGGACCACAAGCTAGGCGCCATCACAGCCATCAAATCCTCCACCACAGCCATCACCACAGTGCCAGGGAAGGCCGCAATCCCCTCTTACCCAGTCCCCACTGCGACGATCACCAACACCACCACAGTCAGGCAGGAGGCATGCCGTGGCCACCCTTCAGCAGATGGAGGAGTGGTCAGAGGAGGGCACAGTGAGCGAACAAAGTCCAATGCATGAGGGATCCAACAGGGATAGGGCTGGTACTCCATCCGAGGGTGCCCACAGTTCATCCCGACGCCGCAGGGCAAGGCCGGACAGTCCAGAAGCATCCGAGCAGGGTGAAAGTGTCTTTGCTGGACTGGAAGGCAACATGTTGAAGGTCTAGCGCCTGCAATGGAGGGAGATGAAATCAATGCACAGGGAGGTGGCACACATCAATAAGCATATGCACAGGATGGAAAAGGGCATCAGTGCTATGGGAGACAACTTGTGTGCGGGAATGGAGAGAGTAGCAACCTCTGTGGACAACCTCTGCAGCCAGCTTGAGCAGGACCGTCTTGGCAGGCACAGGGAGAGGCAGAGGCTACAGGCCTTTACCAAGTCCGTGAACCAGCTAGCAACTACTACATCACTGATGTGTCGCAGGTCCATCGCCATGCAGGAGTAGATGGCGCATTGCCGCAGGGATGTGGCCAGGGGGATGGTGTCTATGACCTCAGCTTTAGAGTTCCTGCAGAATGCTAAGGCGGCCACAATGGAAGGGGGGGGACAGTGAGGAGTCTACCAGCCGTGGCAGCATCATGCCCTCACACACCGAGTGCAGGAGGCGCAGTGAACGTCACAGGGCTGCACAGGAACAGTCCAACACACCAGACAGTGTGCTACTGAACGTGCACGTGCAGCGCGTGGACGCAGGAAGGAGAGACCTATGCCTGCTGCCATACATGAGATGGGTGATGTAACCCATGTCCGATTGGACATTGATCACAATACTGGAGGTGTGCTTAATAAACACCATCACATGTAACTGTTACTGGCTCTGTCTCGTTACTCACTCAGAAATAGTTTGACGTAATCTCTGCCCGTCTCTGTCTCCCATCATGTTCATTTGCAACACCAGCTGCGCAGGGCTCTGGCTGAGGGTTGTCCTCGTCCTCGTCCTCGTCCTCTGAGTCAGTTAGTTCCACTGCTGTTCCTTTTTTTGTGGCCAGATTGTGAAGCATTGCACATGTAGCAATTATCTTGCAACATTTGATGGGGCTGTACAGACGTGCACCTCCAGTTTTGTGGAGGCAACGGAATCTGCTTTTGAGCAATCCAAATGTGCGCTCCACCACGTTGCGTGTGCTCCTATGTGCCACATTGTATCTCCTCTCCCTTGGGGTGGTTGGGTTGAGATATGGTGTGAGTAGATAAGGCCGGAGGGCATATGCGCTGTCACCTATGTACAGAAGTAAGTGCAATGAATATGTGTGACCAACAGCTTGAGCCAGGGTGTACATCAGGGTGTGTCACATTTACTTACCTAGTAGGTATCCGTCTCCAAATTCACCAGCAAGCAGACATATATGTATGCCACTGTTCCGGAAGATGTACGAGTCGTGGCTACTCCTGGGGAATTTGGCTACGATGTCACTTATAATGTACTTGGCATTACATATCACCTGCACATTGATGGAGTGGGTGGACTTGCGGCGTGGGAGACGCAGACAGCTCCGCCAGAGCAGCAAGAAAACAAGGTAAGAAGCATGCCCAGCATGCTGTGCTGCCCCCTCCCCAACCCCAATCCCCATAGTGGCATTTGGGCTCCCACTCCACTCCATGTCTTACTGATTACCTGCAATGCATTATGGGTGATGTAATCCGAGGGAACTTATGTATGGGACAGTCAGGCTAGCAAACACAATAGCATGGTAAAGTAATAGGCTACATCAGGACAATCACTGTGCTCTGTAGGTATGATGTTTAATGTAATTCCATTGCAGACAGAGCAGTGAGTGCATCTACATTTGTGTCATTACAGGCGAGTCATCTTGCAGTGCAGCAGAGGGCAGCAGACCTAAGTCAGCCAGGCCAGAGGGGAGGCAACATGAGGATGACTGCATGCCTGCATGGACCACAAGCTAGGCGCCATCACAGCCATCAAATCCTCCACCACAGCCATCACCACAGCGCCAGGGAAAGCCACAATCCCCTCTCACCCAGTCCCCACTGCGATGATCACCAACACCACCACAGTCAGGCAGGAGGCATGCCGTGGCCACCCTCCAGCAGATGGAGGAGTGGTCAGAGGAGGGCACAGTGAGCGAACAAAGTCCAATGCATGAGGGATCCAACAGGGATAGGGCTGGTACTCCATCCGAGGGTACCCACAGTTCATCCCGACGCCGCAGGGCAAGGCCGGACAGTCCAGAAGCATCCAAGCAGGGTAAAACTGTCTTTGCTGGACTGGAAGGCAACATGTTGAAGGTCCAGTGCCTGCAATGGAGGGAGATGAAATCAATGCACAGGGAGGTGGCACACATCAATAAGCACATGCACAGGATGGAAAAGGGCATCAGTGCTATGGGAGACAACTTGTGTGCGGGAATGGAGAGAGTAGCAACCTCTGTGGACAACCTCTGCAGCCAGCTTGAGCAGGACCGTCTTGGCAGGTGCAGGGAGAGGCAGAGGCTACAGGCCTTTACCAAGTCCGTGAACAGGCTGGCCACTACTACATCACTGATGTGTCGCAGGTCCATCGCCATGCAGGAGGAGATGGTGCATTGCCGCAGGGATGTGGCCAGGGGGATGGTGTCTATGACCTCAGCTTTAGAGCTCCTGCAGAATGCTAAGGCGGCCACAATGGAAGGGGGGGACAGTGAGGAGGCTACCAGCCGTGGTAGCATTACGCCCTCACCCACCGAGTGCAGGAGGCGCAGTGAACGTCACAGGGCTGCACAGGAACCGTCCAACACACCAGACAGTGTAGCTACTGAACGTGCACATGCAGCGCGTGGACGCAGGAAGTAGAGACCTATACCTGTTGCCATACATGAGATGGGTGATGTAACCCATGTCCGATTCGACATTGATCACAATACTGGAGTTGTGCTTAATAAACACCTTCACATGTAACTGTTACTGGCTCTGTCTCGTTACTCACTCAGAAATAGTTTGACGTAATCTCTGCCCGTCTCTGTCTACCATCATGTTCATTTGCAACACCAGCTGCGCAGGGCTCTGGCTGAGGGTTGTCCTCGTCCTCATCCTCGTCCTCTGAGTCAGTTAGTTCCACTGCTGTTCCTTTTTTTGTGGCCAGATTGTGAAGCATTGCACATGTAGCAATTATCTTGCAACATTTGATGGGGCTGTACAGACGTGCACTTCCAGTTTTGTGGAGGCAACGGAATCTGCTTTTGAGCAATCCAAATGTGCGCTCCACCACGTTGCGTGTGCTCCTATGTGCCACATTGTATCTCCTCTCCCTTGGGGTGGTTGGGTTGAGATATGGTGTGAGTAGATAAGGCCGGAGGGCATATGCGCTGTCACCTATGTACAGAAGTAAGTGCAATGAATATGTGTGACCAACAGCTTGAGCCAGGGTGTACATCAGGGTGTGTCACATTTACTTACCTAGTAGGTATCCATCTCCAAATTCACCAGCAAGCAGACATGTATGTATGCCACTGTTCCGAAGTTGTACGAGTCGTGGCTACTCCTGGGGAATTTGGCTACGATGTCAGTTATAATGTACTTGGCATTACATATCACCTGCACATTGATGGAGTGGGTGGACTTACGGCGTGGGAGACGCAGACAGCTCCGCCAGAGCAGCAAGAGAACAAGGTAAGAAGCATGCCCAGCATGCTGTGCTACCCCCTACCCAACCCCAATCCCCATAGTGGCATTTGGGCTCCCACTCCACTCCATGTCTTACTGATTACCTGCAATGCATTATGGGTGATGTAGTCAGAGGGAACTTATGTATGGGACAGTCTGGCTAGCAAACACAATAGCATGGTAAAGTAATAGGCTACATCAGGACAATCACTGTGCTCTGTAGGTATGATGTTTAATGTAATTCCATTGCAGACAGAGCAGTGAGTACATCTACATTTGTATCATTACAGGCGAGTCATCTTGCAGTGCAGCAGAGGGCAGCAGACCTAAGTCAGCCAGACCAGAGGGGAGGCAACATGAGGATGACTGCATGCCTGCATGGACCACAAGCTAGGCACCATCACAGCCATCAAATCCTCCACCACAGCCATCACCACAGCGCCAGGGAAGGCCGCAATCCCCTCTCACCCAGTCCCCACTGCGACGATCACCAACACCACCACAGTCAGGCAGGAGGCATGCCGTGGCCACCCTCCAGCAGATGGAGGAGTGGTCAGAGGAGGGCACAGTGAGCGAACAAAGTCCAATGCATGAGGGATCCAACAGGGATAGGGCTGGTACTCCATCCGAGGGTGCCCACAGTTCATCCCGACGCCGCAGGGCAAGGCCGGACAGTCCAGAAGCATCCGAGCAGGGTGAAAGTGTCTTTGCTGGACTGGAAGGCAACATGTTGAAGGTCCAGCGCCTGCAATGGAGGGAGATGAAATCAATGCACAGGGAGGTGGCACACATCAATAAGCACATGCACAGGATGGAAAAGGGCATCAGTGCTATGGGAGACAACTTGTGTGTGGAAATGGAGAGAGTAGCAACCTCTGTGGACAACTCTGCAGCCAGCTTGAGCAGGACCGTCTTGGCAGGCGCAGGGAGAGGCAGAGGCTACAGGCCTTTACCAAGTCCGTGAACCAGCTGGCCACTACTACATCACTGATGTGTCGCAGGTCCATCGCCATGCAGAAGGAGATGGCGCACTGCCGTAGGGATGTGGCCAGGGGGATGGTGTCTATGACCTCAGCTTTAGAGCTCCTGCAGAATGCTAAGGTGGCCACAATGGAAGGGGGGACAGTGAGGAGGCTACCAGCCGTGGTAGCATTACGCCCTCACCCACCGAGTGCAGGAGGCGCAGTGAACGTCACAGGGCTGCACAGGAACAGTCCAACACACCAGACAGTGTAGCTACTGAACGTGAAAGTGCAGCGCGTGGACGCAGGAAGTAGAGACCTATGCCTGTTGCCATACATGAGATGGGTGATGTAACCCATGTCCGATTGGACATTGATCACAATACTGGAGGTGTGCTTAATAAACACCTTCACATGTAACTGTTACTGGCTCTGTCTCGTTACTCACTCAGAAATAGTTTGACGTAATCTCTGCCCGTCTCTGTCTCCCATCATGTTCATTTGCAACACCAGCTGCGCAGGGCTCTGGCTGAGGGTTGTCCTCGTCCTCGTCCTCGTCCTCTGAGTCAGTTAGTTCCACTGCTGTTCCTTTTTTTGTGGCCAGATTGTGAAGCATTGCACATGTAGCAATTATCTTGCAACATTTGAGGGGCTGTACAGACGTGCACCTTCAGTTTTGAGGAGGCAACGGAATCTGCTTTTGAGCAATCCAAATGTGCGCTCCACCGTGTTGCGTGTGCTCCTATGTGCCACATTGTATCTCCTCTCCCTTGGGGTGGTTGGGTTAAGATATGGTGTGAGTAGATAAGGCCAGAGGGCATATGCGCTGTCACCTATGTACAGAAGTAAGTGCAATGAATATGTGTGACCAACAGCTTGAGCCAGGGTGTACATCAGGGTGTTTCACATTTACTTACCTAGTAGGTATCCGTCTCCAAATTCACCAGCAAGCAGACATGTACGTATACCACTGTTCCGGAAGATGTACGAGTCGTGGCTACTCCCGGGGAATTTGGCTACGATGTCAGTTATAATGTACTTGGCATTACATATCACCTGCACATTGATGGAGTGGGTGGACTTGCGGTTTCTGTAGATTTATTTACTTGCTGCAGGTAGGCATATGGGTATATGCGTCCCATCAATGCAGCCAATTACGTGTGGGAACTGCGCACGTTGGTAGTACTCCAGCTTGGTCCTCTGCAGCTCCATCTGTGTACTGGGGAAGGTAATGTAGTGTTCCATTCTGTCCATCATGGCATCCAGGAAGGTGTTGAAGAAATGGGATAGGCAGCTCTGTGACACACCACCCACTGCGGCTATCACACCCTGGAAACTTCCTGATGCTAGGAGGTGCAGGCAACAGAGTACCTGGACATGGGTTGGGATTGCGTGGGCCCTTGGTGTCTGATGCTCCAGATAGGGTTTAAGGTCCCGTATTAGGTCAAGGATGGTATCTGGGTGCAGTCTGTACCTTTCATGGATTTCAGGTTCAGTCAATTGGAACAATGTGATGCGTAGTCTGTACACCCGCTCTTCCCGTCTCCAGATCCTCACTCCTGCTGCTCTCAAGCGTAGCCGCCTTGCTATGAGGTAGAGGGCCGCCATTGTGTTCACACAGATGCTTTTGGGCCTGTTTTTATGCACTGCACCTGATTACCACCTGCTCTGGAAAAGTGGTAAATATCGATTCGTTATTAACGATTTTGGTCATATTCGGTAATAACAAGGTTTGCTACATAGTGTTTTAGGGTTTTTTACCGATTAGGTATTTCCGATTCGGTATTCATTGTTTCGGTATTCTCAGATCGGTAAATAAGGAATCGGTATTTGTTTACCGATTCGTTATTATCGATTCCATTCGGTATTACGTACAACTCACATGGCTAAATACCGGTCGGTAACGCCGATATCGACCCGTTTTCGGTGATACCGACTGGTATTTGGCCACCTACATATGGCCCTACATTTGTTATTTTAACTTCATTATTTTGTAAACCATACTTTTTTTTTCAGGTTCTAGATGTGCACATTGATCTGAATTATTACTGTTTTACATATGTTCACAAACTATTTCGGTTTCTTTATCGAGGTTGTTTTAATCTTATTTATCCAACTATTCACAACATGTCTAATATTGTTGCACCCCCACATTTTTTACCAGCAGCTGGTGAACCTAAAATGGAGTGGGACCTATGGTGTTCAATGTTTTTGGCTTATATCGATGTTTTAGAGGAGGATGGTTGCTCGCCCAAGAGAAAACATCCGCTTTTAAGGAATTGTTTAGGGGGAGCAGGTTTGAAAGAATTAGTGAATTTACCTCCTATTGAAGGTTCTGGGGATACCAATGTTTTGAGATTACCATTTAACAAATGAGTATTAGATTTGGCAGGAAGATCAATACAGTTATGGAAAGATTTAAATTTTACTCACATGCTCAAAAAGAGGATGAATACATATAGGATTATGTAGCTGCGCAACGTACAATAGCAGGATCTTGTGCTTTGAAACTATCCATTTTGAACAAGTGTTAAGAGATCAAATTATGATGAAAACTAAGAGCAAGAAGATTCAAGAACGTCTATGTATGGGCACCTTAATGTTGTATTGAATATTGCTAAAGGGATTGAACAGTCTGAAAAGTTTGTTAGTGAAATTAGGGGTCAAGTGGTTAAAGCTAAGGAAATGTTTTCCGGAAGTGTCAATAGTAAAGGATCATTCCACTTTTTAAAAAAATCTCCTTCTTTTCCTCCCAAGAAAGACAACATGGGAAAGGACAACAAGTCCTTTAGGAAAAAAATCCCAAGTGGTTTGTTATAGGTGTGGTGGTTTCGATCATGTAGGAAGTTATAAAGGGTGTCCTGCGTGGAATAAGATATGCATCAAATGCAAAAAAACCTGGTAATTTTAGCAAAGTTTGCAAGTCCTCGCAAAAAATTAATTTCATGACATATGAAGAGAGTGACCACCCTGAGTTTATCTCAGAGATTAACAGTCTCTTGTGTGTTGGTGAGACTAAGTGCAAAAGTTTTCCTAGTGGTAAAATATTAATAAATGGTATGGATATTTCCATGCTCATAGATTCATGTGCCTGGTATAGTATCATAGGCAGAAATGTTTTTGATACATTCTGGAGGACTAAAAAAATAATTTCCGACTGATATTCAGCCAGGTGATTATTCTGGCCACAAGATTGATCTTGATGGATTCATGTGAGCGGATCTAGAGTTTAAAATCAGAAGAACCAGAGGAATGGTTTATGCGGCCATTAAAGGTGGGTCCATTCTTGGTTGGCCCCACCAACAAGAAATGGGTATAAAGCTAGATCCTAATGCTCTGTCACCTGTCTATGCTGTACCCCCTGATGGTGAGGAGTTTACTAATGAATTGAGAAACAGATTTCCGTTCATCTTCACTGATAATTTAGGGGAATTTTAAATTTTCAACACAAAATCATTCTTAAGGAGGGCGCAATTCCTGTCCGACACAGGGTAAGAAATGTACCATTAGCGTATCGAGATAAATTGAAAATGATTTTGTTTCAAAAAAGATTTTGAGCCTACAGAATCATCTCCATGGGTTTCTCCAGTTGTTTTATCCCTTAAGAGCAATGGCGATCTTCGTCTATTTGTGGATCTTCATAGTTTGAATAAGGAGATATGGATCGATAGACAGCCTTTACCTCACATACATGAACTAATTTCCACACTTTCTGGTGCCTGTGTTTTTTCCACTATAGATCTAGCTAGTGCCTATCACCAGGTAGTTTTAGACGAAGAGTCCAAATTTCTAACAAACTTTGTTACACCTGAAGGTATGTTTCAGTTTTGCTGTATGCAGTTTGGTCTAGCCAGTGCTGCATCTGTTATCCAAAGGCTCATGTAAGAAGTCCTGGAAAGGTGTTCGGGTGTCATTGCCTTCCAGGATGACATTCTAATTTTTGGGAAGGACTATGAGGAACATGATAAGAACTTGGAAATGGTATTGAAATGTGTACAAAAGAAAGGCCTAACCTTACAATTTTCTAAATGCAAGCTTAGACAAAATAAAGTGGTAATTTTGGGACATGAAATTTCCATTAATGGGATTAAGCCCAAGCTTAATCATATCCAAAGCATTTCTAATGCTCCTGCTCCTACAACGAAAGAACAACTAGTGTCGTTTTTAGGGTTACCAGAGTTCTATAGTAAATTTGTAAAAGATTACTCTTCTAAAGTCCATCCTTTGAGATCTACGTTAAAGAAAAATGTGAAATTCACATGGAACAAGGAACCACAATGTGCTTTTGAACTTCCAAAAAAAGAAATTGTTAATGCACCATTTTAAAAACCTTTTATGGTCAGAAGTGATTGTATTGTAACTGTGGATGCTAGCAATGTGGGGTTAGGCTCTGTATTAATGCAGAAAAACAAAGGTGAAGAATATGTTGTTTCATATGCATCCAGAACGTTACGTGGTGCAGAATACAATTATTCTTCCATCGAAAAAGAGTTACAAGCATGTACTTGGGCAGTGCAACATTTTCGTCAATTTTGTGGGGTGCTAAATTTCATTTACGAACGGACCACAAGCCTTAAATCAATGTGTTAGCTGGTGGTGGTGGCAGAACACTTACTGCTCGGTTGGCACGCCTGGCCGCCAAATTACAAGAAGTTCAGTGTGTGGTTGAGTATGTTCCTAAACGTTTAAATGTTCATGCTGACTGCATGTCTCAGTTATCTTTGCCCGACACATATGATTCTGTTAACAATAGTGTTGATTTTGATGTTGCATACACAATTGATGATATCAATGGTGGAAACACCAATGTTTCATCTGATATCATTTCTGAATCTGAGTGGAAAGTTGCTATGTGTGAGGATGGTACGTTATCTATATTGTGAAATTTCTGCAAGTGGGTTGGCCTGAAGAAAGGAAATTAACTGGTGATCTGTTGTCTTTTTGCAAGATCAAAGATGAACTAATATTTTCCCATGGTTTTGTAACAAGAGGGGATAAAATAGTTCCACCTTTTTAAGATAAGAGAAAAAAATATTTCCATGGCTCATGAAGGACACATGGACATGTCCAGCACCAAAAGACGCATTAGAGAATTCTATTGGTGGCCGGGTGTTGATGGAATGCTCAATAAGTGGGTCAGACTATGTTCTCCTTGTTCTAAAAGTGACAAATCAGTCAAACCATTGTTGGCGGATATTGCCCCTATTGAGTATGTTTTAAGTCCATGGAAGAAACTTGGCATTGACATTATCGGTCCACTTGGCTGGTCTCCTAATAAGGATGTTTATGCTTTAGTTCTAATTGATTATTTCTCAAAGTGGCCTTAGTTGAAAGTTGTGGATAAAATTGGTTCTACACAACTAATTGAATTTTGGATGAAGTTATTTGCCGTGAAGGGATTCCTGCAGAAATTGTTTATGACAATGGTCCCCAATTTGTTAGCAAAGAGTTTGGTTTGTTTCTTGAAAGGTGTGGTGTAGTTCATAAAAGAGTGTCCAATTATAACCCTCAAGCCAATGGTCAAGTAGAACGCTTCAATAGAGTTATTAAAGACTCCATCCAGTTAGCTATAAAAGGTGGTTTGGAGTGGAAAAAGGCTTTACGTGCTACTTTGTTGTCGTATCATACTTTTCTGAATTCTGTCACAGGTTTGTCACCATTTGAGATGTTGCGAGGTAGGAAACCTGGTTCTAAACTCTTACCTTGGTGGATGAAAGTTAAAACTTCAAATGATTCTACCTTTGATCTTTCACAGGTCAGGGAAAGGGTTAAAAAATATCAAGAGAAAATGAGAGGTAATGTTTTACGATATGGCAATCATATTTCAGAAATTAAAGTGGGGATTTTGTACGTGTCAAATTTGGTGGTTTTTCTGGCATAAAGTGGGCCAAATGGTCTGATCCTTATAAAGTACTTGAAGTTTTCAGCAAAGAGGTAAGAGTAGATGGTGGGAAGATCTGGAATTTCAGAAGTATTTCTGTATGTAAAGTTGCTAATTCACAAACAGTTTCTCAATCCATTTCTTCCAAATCGACTGATGAAGATGTATATGATTCTGTTATGCTAGATACATTTGAGAATGTCATACCTACTCCTAATGCATTGGAGTCAGGTTCTATAAGCATAGGCAATCATCAAGATTCAGCTCCTTTCATATCTTGTAACAATAATGCTGATTTATGTGATGACATTGCGGAATCTGGAAGCAATGTGATTGAGTTAAGAAAAGTTCTTGCATTAAGCATACTCCTATCAAATTGAAAAATGTTGGTCATTATTAACTGTTGTTCTTTGTATTTCTACATTTTCTTTATTTTTTTTTTGTTTCATAGGGGGAAGGTGTGTAGTATTCCTAGTTAGAATATTCTGTTTAGAATGTTATTGTTTTTGCTGGGTGTACGTTCTGTAAGTGAGGGTTGGCAGAGGGAAGAACGCTCTTGATCAATGGTGGATGTAGAAGCTGTTTACTGTGAATAAACAACTTTCTTTAATGAACCTGTGTACTAAGTTACTTCAGTATCCAATGATGGTGAGAGAGGGAGATTCTGAGAGTAGGAAATGAGGGGAAAATGGAAATGACTGGAGTTATATGGACAATAGCTTGTTGGATAAGTTGTTATTGGAGCCTGCTCCACCTTACATTCCACACTCAGAGGAGGGAAGGCAATAGTTGGCTAATACAGGGAACATGGAGAGCGTATCAGCATCTTGACCTGGTCCTAGTGCAGGAGTTGCTGGAAGGATTTGCACAGGAGTAGGGAGGACTGGAGTTTCTGCCTTGGGAGGTGCAGAACTAAGTGGAGTTAACGCTGCTTCATGGTTTCCGGAAGCTCTTACAGTGCCGGTCACCATGGGTCCTTTTGTCTCTGTGCATGACCCGAGCTCATTGGGAAACCTTAGTCAGCAACAACCGGTCTGGTGGAGAAAACTGTATTGGGAGAAAAAAAGGAAGCATAAATGGATATGGTCTATCTCTAGTGCCTGTAGAATCTAGTACCCCTTTACTATCTACAGCAGATACTTCCAGAATACGCATTGGTTCAAGTACTATACGATCTATTCCCATGGGGAGCACAAGCTCAGACTTAAAGATGTGGGAAACTCCAGTGAGGGGATCAGTAAGTGTGACATCAGAAGCAAGTGCAAGTCCGGGAACCAGAGGAAACCAACATGTCTTGGATGCTACAGATTTAAAGACTTGGTTGAGAGATCATAATAACAGTAAGGAAAGACAGAATTAGATTAGATTAGATTTCAGTTTATAAAGGGCTCGAATGTCTAGGCATCTTGGCGCTAAGAGTGAGAAAGGAAATCAAGCGTGATTACAACTAATCAGATTAAGCCCCCGGAAACAGCCAAGTTTTTTTAATTGCTTCCTAAAAACTGACAAACCTGGTTGAAGTCTAAGTGTAATGGGCAATTGGTTCCACAACCTGGCAGCACAATGTGATAAGGTTCTCCCTCCCCATCTGACTCTGCGGACTTTAGTGGTACAGATGAGGCCGGAGTTAGCCGATCTAAGATCTCTGTTGGGGATATACCACTGAAAGATTTTTCGCAAACCTGAATCCCCTCTACTGTATAAAGTCTCCTGCATAAGGCCTTGAAGTCCATGCGTTGCTGTATTGGAAGCCAGTGTAACACCTTAATGGCCGCCAAAGTGTGGTGAGCTTTTGGGATAATCAGTATTTGTGAAGCTGCATTTTGAATGGACTGCAATTTGGTCTTCTGTGCCTTGTCAATAACTACAAAAAGTGAATTGCAGTATTCTAGTCGAGATAAGACTAAGGCCACAACAACAGTTTTTCGAAGCTCCTGAGGAATAAAAGGGAACACCTTCCGTAATACCTTCAAACTGTAGAAGCAAGTGGAAGTTACATGGTTGATCTGAGCAGAGAACCCCAGTTGATTGTCAAAGATAATTCCCAGATTCGTAACTTTCATGGATGGTATAGGGCTTATGCCTGCTTCTACCGGCCACCAAGTGTGATCCCACAGGGACAGACCTCCATTAAACGCCATGACCTCAGTCTTATTCGTATTGATCTTAAGGAAATTGTTACTCATCCAGCTCATGATGTTCCAGACATGCATGGAATTGAGCCACTACCTGCTCTGACTGTTTTGATACTGAGATGATGATTTGAGTATCGTCGGCGTAGGACAAAAACGAGAACCCATGCTGCCTAACAAGACTTGCGGGAGGGGTCACATAGATTTTAAAGAGAGTTGGTGGCAGTGCCGAACCCTGTGGGACTCCACATGGCAGATGGAAGGTTTCTGACTGCAGACTCTCCCAGAGTAGAGTTTGTTCTCTATCTACTAGGAAAGGGTCGCCTCCCCAATCCCCACCGCCTTCAGCCTTTGCACCAACACCGTATGATTTACGATGTCGAATGCTGCTGGTAGGGCAAGGAGGATGAGGATCGCTCTCCCCCCTATCTACCTGTCTACCGATCTCCTCTGTTGCAATGACCAGCGCCGTCTCAGTAGAGTGACCTGACCGGAAACCATGCTGACTGCAATCCAGCAGGTTGTTTCTGACTAGGTAAGATGTCAGCTCCTGGTTAATTGCCCTCTGCAGGATTTTCGCAGCCATCGGTAGGCACGAGATGGGGCAATAGTTCTTAACCTCTAGTTGGTCTAATGTAGGTTTTTTCAAGATAGGTCTGATACAGGCCTTTTTCCAGACCATCGGATAGCTCCCAGTAGTAATCACCTGATTGAGAATTGGAGTTAGATGTATACTAATGGTCTGGGACACCTGATGTAACACAGTCGGAGGACAGGGATCCCATGGTGATCCCGACTTGGTGGCACATATGGATTTATTTACTTCACTAGGCAAAAGAGGGCGAAACGCATCCAACTGACAATACATCGCAATATCCTCCTTGGCATCAAATGGACCAACATCGCCTACCTGCCTGTTTTTCCGTAGTTCATCATAGATCAAATTGATCTTATTTTGAAAGAAATTAGCCAATTTGTTGCAAAAAGCGGAATCAGGACTAAAACGGGTGCTCTGACGTGATTTCGATAGAACTTCTACATTTTTGAAAAGTTGCTTGGTAGAGTTACTAGCCTCCACTATTTTTGCTGAGTAATAAGCAGTTTTTGCTAAAACAATGCCTTCTTTATATTGTTGTAGCGTGGTATTATAGGATATTTTATGTTCCACCCTATATTCTGTTCTCCAGGTACTTTCGGCTTTCCTGCATAGAACTTTCAGTTTTTTCAGTTCCGGACCGTACCGTACCATGGATATGATGCCAGTGCTCTTCTAGGTTTTATTTCTTTCATTGGGGCCACTTTATTTACCGCCTTTGCTAGCCAGCTATGAAATTGGCTAGCAGCTGTGTTGTTGTAAGGGACCTGATCTGTGGGGCAGCTATCTAGTGCCTGCTCAAATTCAGTGCCTACGATTTTATTCCACTGCCTGATCATTATGCTTGCTGGTTTCTTCCTATCTGACTGTGCGGGAAGTGAATACTGGAAATTAATTGCATAATGGTCCGTCCAGGGAAGTGGAATGGGATTACTTAGTGTGACACCAAGGTTAGTGGAAAATATCCCATTAAGTGTATGGCCCACCAGATGTGTGGGGCCCACCACCTTTTGATGGAGACCATAACCTGCTAGATTATCAAGAAGCCGGCTGGTATCAGGATTGTTGTTAAGTGCCAGATGGAAGTTAAAATCACCCAAAATAATGAGTGAGTTGGAATCAGTACAAGATTCAAGCAGGGTCTGTAAAGCCAGGGAGAAAGGGTCTCTAGGTCCTGGTGGTCTGTAGAGAAGTATCCTGTGCAGTGAGGAAGCATTATTAATTTTCACCACAAAACGTAAGGCCTCCGCAGGCAGTTGTGTTATAGGTTCACTATACATCTTCAGGTTATCACAGTGAATTATAGCTATCCCACACCTGTACTCCCTATCATGGGACTCACGCCTGAGCATACCCATCCCACTCGGGGTGACAAATACAAAAACAACAGTTGATGGACAGAATGCAGAACAATATCATACATTCACCCCAGTACAGAGATCTGGGCCTAAATCCATCGTTTTTTTGCACTCCACACCACCCCTGTTCAAACTTGGCCATATGCAAATCAGCTTTGATCCTGTGCCTCATGGGAACAGTCTAGCCTGAACTGCAAAGCCATGTCTTTCCTGGACCAGAATCAAGCGTCCTACGACCGGTTTCTGGCTATCAGCTGTCATCAGCCAGGATAGCTTGACTACATGTGGTGTGGAGAGCATGGGACTCACATCTGAGCATGCCCATCCCACTCGTTGTGACAAATGCAAAAACAACAGTTGATGGACAGAATGCAGAACAATATCATACATTCACCCCAGTACAGAGATCCAAATGATGTGTTCGTGATCGCACACTCTCGCGGGATCGTGCGGCCGGCTACCAAAATCTCGTGACGCACGCAAACGGATAGAAAAACTCATCGGTGAATGCAGGGATACTGGTAAGTCACTACTGCGCGTGCAAACATGCATTTTGAAAGCGCAAACAAGGAAAAAATTCCGCTACGCCGCGGATCATGAAATTTTCAGCAATTCTGCGTTTTCCTTGGAACAAGTAATTGACAAAATTCTGCAACTTCCACGAGTGGAGCGGAATTTACTGCCCTGGCCTAGTCCGTAGTGATCTTTTATCTGCATGTAAAATCGCTATTGATTGGCCTGCTGCTGAGTCAGAGAGGGATCCTGTAACTCATGGTGCTTCCCCCTAGGTCATGAAAAAGTACGATCAGGTGATCACATGGTTGCAGTCCAAAATAGCCCCACAAGACATCGATTGGGTTAAAATAGATCAAAAGACACAGGATCCCAAAGAGGCCGTATATGCCTATTACAAGAGGCTTTTGTAAGTCTTCAAGCAATACAGTGGGTTAGATACACTCAACCCCAAAGTCATGGGGCAATATATCTCAAAATTTGTAACAGGATTGAGCCTAGATATTAGCCAGCTGGCAAAATAAGTCAGTGGACGAAAATCGATGGTATGTCAGATTTTGCAGTGATAAAATGGATTCCAAGCATAGGGGGATAAAGGGCAAGTTATTCTGGTTCAAATGCAGGACGCACAAAGGGTAGATCAGGTGCAGGCAACTGAAGGAACAGTGGGTTGAGTTCAAGGGAATGTCCAAGGAGGTGTTCAGAACACTCCAGGGGCAGCTGGACAGGGGATAGGGAAAGGTGTCCTTATAGATAGCAAAACAGGAATAGATATTGCCACGCTGATAAAGACAACTGCTTGTAATTTTTGTCACAAGATCAGGCATTGGAAGTGCAAGTGTTGCTTGACTCAAGCAAATCAGGTGCGAGGGGGAGACCTCATGCAAGTGCCAGATGTGGTAAATACAGAGCCAAGGCCAAAATCCTATAACGGGGTGAATCAAAATCCACTAGTGAGAGTGCCACAACCTCTGAAAATCTCCCAGAATAATCGAACATACCATCCAAAGCCCTTTTATGGAAGCGCCAGATGGATTTGATCAGGACCCGTCCCAATGACGGTGCCTGAGGGGGGAGGAAGACTGTTCTCTTGGAACAGTCTTACAGGTATTTTATTGTATTTATTTGCAGAGTTTTATATAGCATAGGCTAGACCTAGAGGTATCAGAGCGCTTTACATGAGGATCAGCGAGTTACATGTTACAAAATGACATCATTTACAGGGGTTCCATGTTTAAATATCGATAACAAAAATATTGTTAACAAAAAAATAGATGTAAAAATATCGACTAAAAAAATATCGAATCCCTATACTTAAACAGGTAAGTACAAAAATATCGACTCAAAAATATAGATGTAAAAAATATAGATGTAAAAAATATTGACTTTAAAAAATAATATAACTTAAATTAAATCATTAAATAATATTAATATTATTAACAAAATAAATTAAATGACATTTATATTTTAACTAATTATAACAAATAAACTTAATTTAATGAATATAAACACAATAAATGTGTACATATACATATATTTTCTTAATTACATTTTCTTGTTATCTTTATTTAATTTATAAACTTTAATATTTATATACAAATAAAATAAACACATATATAAAACATTGTGAATAAAAATTATATTCTATATTTAATTAACACATTAAAGTATTACAAAATAATAATACATACATTTAATAACAAAATACATACTTTAGTAGTGAAAACATTTGATAGCGAAGGGGTAAAAATTACTATTCCCACTCCAAAGAGTGCAACAGTAGGAAAAGCATTGGATAGCATAGGGGTAAAATTGACTATTCCCACGCCAAAGGGTGCAACAGTAGGGAAAGCGTTGGATAGCGTAGGGGTAAAAATTACTATTCCCACTCCAGTGAGTGCAACAGTAGGGAAAGCGTTGGATAGCGTAGGAGTAAAAATTACTATTCCCACTCCAGAGAGTGCAACAGTAGGGAAAGCGTTGGATAGCATAGGGGTAACAATTACTATTCCCACTCCAGACAGTGCAACAGTAGGGAAAGCGCTGTATAGCGTAGGTGTAAAAATTACTATTCCCATTCTAGAGGGTGCAACAGTAGAGAAAGCGTTGGATAGCGTAGGGGTAAAAATTACTATTCCCACTCCAAAGGGTGCAACAGTAGGGAAAGCGTTGGATAGCGTAGGGGTAAAAATTACTATTCCCACTCCAGTGAGTGCACCAGTAGGGAAAGCGTTGGATAGCGTAGGAGTAAAAATTACTATTCCCACTCCAGAGAGTGCAACAGTAGGGAAAACGTTGGATAGCGTAGGGGTAAAAATTACTATTCCGACTCCAGAGAGTGCAACAGTAGGGAAAGCGTTGAATAGCGTATGGGTAAAAATTACTATTCCCACTCCAGAGGGTGCAACAGTAGGGAAAGCGTTGGATAGCGCAGGGGTAAAAATTACTATTCCCACTCCAAAGGGTGCAACAGTAGGGAAAGCGTTGGATAGCGTACGGGTGAAAATTACTATTCCCACTCCAGAGAGTGCAACTGTAGGGAAAGCGTTGGATAGCGTAGGGGTAAAAATGACTATTCCCACTCCAGTGAGTACAATAGTAAGGAAAGCGCTGGAACACAAAACAATAAAATAACTATCAACATTTTTTAAAATTTAATTTCCAATATAAACAAAATTAATATATACATTTAAATATATTATTATTAACAAAAATAACAAAAATTAATTAATTACACATTATTTAAAACTATAACATCCACCACACACACCTAAAATTATTTACACGATTACACTTAATATTTACTAATTAATTAATTAAAATTAATGTATTTTTTTAAATTAATTAATTAATTACCAGCTTTCACACCATATACACTTAAAAACACCACAACATACACCTACATTTAATAACACACTTACAATTAATAATTACTAATTAATAAATGGTAATTAATAAAAAAAAATATGTATTAATTAATCAATAATAAATTAATTAATTACCACCCTTCACACCATTTACACGTATGAACTCCCCAACACACACTTAAAATTAATTAAACAATTAACATAATTAATTATTAATCGACTAATTGAAATTAATTAACAACTAATTATTACACTATTATTAATTAATTAACACACTAATTAATCAATTAATTTTATATAATTAAATTACTTCCCACCCTATTCCCCTATAAACCCACAACCCCCTACGGAAGTAATAACACAAAATTAAACATAAAAAACAATAATAACTAATACAATTCCAAAAAATATAATAAAATAACAAACAATTCTCATTTAAAACACTAAAATACATTAACATTATTAATAAATCGATATTTTTGTAAACTATATTTTTGTAAATTATATTTATTACAACTATAATATTGTTATCGATATTACTTACCTGTCAGTCGATATTCTGTTCAAACTATATTTTTGTTGTCGCTATTTGTTCCACTCGATATTTCTGCGGAGATATTAATGTCAGACGATATTTCTACGTCGATATTACTACTCTACACCATTTACAGGAGCCAAGAATAAACATAGGAAAAAACAGTGATTACACAGGAGGCAGGGGAGGGATGGAATTATAACGGGGAGATGAGGAAAAACTATGCCCAATGTCCGGCTGAGTATGTGATGGTTGAGGGGGTGAACCAGAGCCAAACTCCTCTATAGCTGCCTAAACAGCTCCACTGGGCATTGGCCTTGTTACTCGGTCTCCGCGGTAGGAATAACATTTCAAGGTTTCCACCCGGGGGAATCGTTATAGTTCTTTTTTTTAATTTTTTTTATTCTGTTTATTCGTTTTTCAACAACAAAACATCATCCATGGTTCCATTACATCCATAAGCAATGCAGAAGTAAAGCAAACTTGTCTCTCTGGTAGTCGTTACAATTATACTTATCTCGTATCACAACCAGAGCATTGCTGGCCATCTACTGTATGCCAGAAGGCAAGAAGTAATACGCATGTTTAAAAGACATTAATCCTTCATGTCCAACATTTAGCAATACATCAAGGAGATCACTGTATCCCATCATTTCTGTAGCGATGTTTGGCTTCTATACTATCCAAAGCCTAGCACATTGTTCGCACTTCAACATACAATACCAACTTCCCTTCTTCTCTCCCCCTTTCAGTTTAGAGCATGCCATCTCTTATGTCTGTGCCCCTGCTCTGCTAGGGTGCGGTTACCACCGTGCCATCCATTCTCATCTCCTGTGGGTGTGCTAGCAAGTAATTCGTCAACAGGGCCCATATGTCTCTAGGTCTGGATGCACATGGTAGCAGTTCAGCGTATGCAGCCAAATGCTCCTTGCAAGTCACCAGATCAGAAATCCAGTCCTTGAATTTGGGCGCTCTCCCTCTGCCCCCACGATAGGCCACCCACTTCTTGGCGATGAGTAAGGCAAGGGCGACGTATTTGCGCTGTGCCGCCTGCACCGGCTGGACAACTAAGCAAAGTCATCAGTGGTGTGGGCTCTAGGTGTCTATTTATCATTAGTGTCAGTACTTCAAATACCTGCATCCAATATTCACCCACTCCTGAACACTCCCAGGCTAAGTGTAAAAAATCTGTCCCCTGGCGCTTGACATCTGTCACATCTATCTGAATCCCTTAGGTGGTACCTATGCATCCTAGCTGGTGTGTAATATAGCCTGTGTAGGAATTTATAATGTATTATACGAAGTCTACTACTAGACGACAACCTCTCAGTCTGCAAGCAACAGTATTATCACTGATTGTCCGTCAATTCGAGACCTAGCTCCTCCCCCACCGTGCACAAGCAGGCGCAGCCGGCAACTCCCTTTGTGTGTGAACTGTCCGATAGAACATGGAGACAAGACTTCTAGCTGTTTCGCTCTTAAGCAACAGTTGTAATGGGGCTTGCTACTGTGGTTCGCCTGGGAAAGCCAGGGAAAGTGATTTGATGCCCTGCCTAAGCCGGATATATAAAAAGACGTCCAGGGGGGTCTGTTCCATTCCCTGAAATACATGTTCCATTGTGCAGAACTTACCTTCATGATATAAGTCTCCCCATGTGTGGATATGGGTGCGTTTTCTGAAATCGTGAAACAATATTTCATGGAGAAGAGGCATGCTTGGTGGTATGTGAGAGGGAGGTTTGAAGAATATAACTGGGGCGTTCGTAAAATGCGTCCTATGTGATTCCACGCTGCCATTGTACTTGTAATGGTAGTCGGCATCTTCTCCCTATGACTAACTGGATCATGAATTACCCCATCTAAGGGAAGAGGGTGCGCAAGCCAGTGCTCCGCCGCAACTTGCGGCATAAACCTCGGCCGCTTCTCCCAGAACCACGCGTAGTGTGCTTGTGCGCTAATATAATATAATTCAAAATTTGGTGTGCCAAACCCGCCCTTAATATATGAACAAGTAACCATTGCAACCTCGGTTGTTTCCCTCCCCAGACAAGATCTGTCATTTCTGACCTAAGCCTCATGAAAAAGAATTTTTAAATATTTAAAAACAAATAGAGTAGCTGGGGGTGGACCACCATTTTAATCAATGAGGCCCGACCCGCCATGGATAAGGGCAGAGCAATCCAGCGGGTCACAGAATCCGCTATACGAGTCATCATAGTGCCATAATTCAAGCGCATGATTTCCTCTCTGTCTCTGGTTACTCGCATCCCTAAGTAGCGCAGTTCTTCCTCACACCACTCCAAGGGATAATCCAACGGGAATCGTCCTGTGGACGCCGTCAAAGGAAAAATGCAAGACTTTGCCCAATTAATTTGGATTCCCGATAGCTTTCCAAATACTATAAATTTTCGCAGGACCAGATTAAGATTGACCTGTGGGTCTTGGATACAGAGTGTGATATAGTCTGCATATAGGGACACAAGAATCTGCTGCATATTACACCGCAGGGCCTTGTCATTGTGGCACTGACGTAGTCTCGCTGCCAGGGGTTCCACTGCTGTTGCAAAAATCGGGGGGGGGGAGAGTGGTCACCCCTGTTGAGTACCCAAGTAATAGAGAACATCTGAGACGTCCGTCCATTAACAGACACTTTGGCCAATGGCATATTATATAGCAACCTAATCCATGAGAGAAATAGAGGGGGGAAACCCATTCTCAACATCACCCCAAATATGCAATCCCATTCAATGGAATCGAAAGCCTTAGTGGCATCCAGGAAAATAGCAGCCATGGGCAGGTCAGGTGATATGTTTTTAAGAGCAGCAAATAGTGTTCTCAGATTGCACAGCACATAGTAGCCCAGCACACTTTAAACACAATTTATTACAGCGAATGGGTCAAAGAAGATTTAGTTTCACGAACAAGTCGATGTTTTCAGTTTCAGTTATTCTTTATTGTTCAATTTTTAAAAACATTTTGACAGCATCACTTTTGGAAACGCCACAAAAGTACATATAAAAAAAGGGACTATTTACAATTTTATACATGACAATATTAAACAAGATAAAAACACATACATCGACTTTTATACAATTTATAGAGCAAGTCTCATGACACTACATAATGTCATTCTTTATATAGTACGTTTTTCACTAGAGGAACGGATGAGAGAATGAGAGGGAGGAACAACTTTCTAGTGTTACATGACTAGATGCATCAGCACATACAGTCTAAGAACATACCTTGAACAGTGAATATAGTCTATTCTGGTTGACAATTTCTTATAAGTTCAACCATTTAGCACCCCCCCGGGCATCGTCATAGTTCCATCAGCAGCACCAGTCCCGGTGTTTATGGGAAACCCCAAGTTCACACATCAAGACAGTGCTTGCTCCGTGGCGCTTGTCCAGCTTGATTCCACAGACCGTGCTGCAGCGCATTCCGAGACTCCCTCAGAAGTTCATGTACTCCATTGTGTTGCGTCAATCAGATGGTGAGATGTTTGGCAGGCTTCTGTACTATTGGGTCTAAAGTGCGTGGCTGCGGAGTGTTCCCCAAATTGGCCGCTTCATTGACTGGTGGCCCCTAGGCTAATTCAGGCATTCCCTTGTACAATGGAGCAGCCGACCTCTTGGAAGCTCATCTGGAATCCGTCCGGTTGCCCCTGCATGTTCCCTTCTCCCCACATTACATCGCAGGGAGGAGGGGCTCATCTCTTTGTTGTTTGTCTCCTCCGTGAGGGAAGCAGTGAGTAGAGGGAAGTCGCGTTCCCGGTCAGATCAGCTGTTGTAATGTCACTTAACGGTTCCCCGGGCCGTTGAATCCTCCAATCTCTGGTTGCTCATGTGGGGAGAGCCAGTGTGATTGCATCATCCTGAGGTTCCAAGCAGCGCAGCTGTGCAGACCCATCAACACCAGCCTGCCTTTCGCAGGGTCCCCACTGTGTTGCCGGTTGCCACGATCCACCTGGAGGAAATGAATCCGGAAAGTGGAGGTAGGTGCCCGGCACCCAGTCTTTCCGGTGGTGTTCTCTGGCCTCAGGATCTATTCTACAGGGCCGTTCCAGTGCGGTTTCACTTTCTGCAGGCGCCAAATTCCTTACTGGGTGTCTGGGATCTCGGTCGCTTATTTCCAGGTCCTCATCTCCACCAAGGCGATTATTTTGCTCTCATCTGCATCTTCATATGTTCTGACCCTGGAATCTGGCTTATGGCGAGGGTTGCATGTGATATTAAGCCAATCTGGGCTCAGACGCGCGGGTTCGGCATGGCGCTTCAGCTCCAAGTGGCCATTACAGTCAGATTAATCCTGACACATGTAGGAAGACCAGAGTGGACCATATGTGGAGGTAGACATAGGTGGTCATCTCATTACATTCTTGAATAATACTGGTGCTACCCATTCTACTGTGAGATCTGCAGTAGTCCCAAACCTACCCCTATCAGGAAAGTTAGTCCAAGTCTTAGGAAATGCCAACAAAAGAATGTCAAAACTATTGACAGAAGAAGTGCCGGTGAGAATCAGAAACCTTCCAGGATCACCAGTTTGTGGTGTGTGATATGAGTCCAATCTGTTTATTAGGGCGTGATCATTTGGGCAAATTGAATTGTACTGTGTACTGTACATTAAAGGGAATTGAGTTGCAGGCTAATGATGATGACTTCACTTTCAAATGATCAAATCTGAACCATTGATTAGACTGAAACACGAGAAGCTTGTAGGGACTTTACTGTTGCCTTGATGAATCACCTGGCTGACAATGGACACAAGGTGTCGCCGAACAAACTTCAGTACTGTCTGATGGAAGTTCAATACTTGGATTGTCGTGTTGAGAAAGGCAAGAGGTCGGTGTCACTAGAGCGAGTGGAGGTGATCATGAAAATGAATCCAGCTACTACACCAAAAGAGGTCAGGGTGTTTTTGGTAAAGGTGGGCTACTGCAGACAATGAAGCCTGTACTTCTTCTTGATGGTGCTGCCTTTACAGATGTTGACCCACAAATGTGTGAGTGATCCGGGACCCTGGGAGAACAACTGCCTAATTGCCTTCTTGGAGCTGAGAGAGTGCCTTTGTTGTGCTCTGGCTTTAGGAATGCCTGACTACAACAAAGTATTTTCGCTGTTCTCTTACAAGAGGGAAGGTTGTGCTCTTTCTGTACTCACCCAGACACGTGAGTGTGCCTTTAGACCAGTGGCCTATTTTTCAGCTACATTAGATCCTGCACCTTCAGCATTGCCGGATGTCTCTAATCCAATGCTGCAACAGGTTTCAGCAATGAAAGTGATAAATTATTGTAATGGGTCATCCACTTACTCTATATGTTCCACACTCAGTCGAACTTCTGATGATGAGAACAAAACACAGCATTTGACTAATAACAGGTTGACAAAGTTTGAGCAGATTCTGCTTTGAGAAGAGCATGTGACCATAAAGCGATGTTCTGTGTTAAACCCAGCTACATTTTTACCTGTTCCAAATGATGATGGGGAAGATTGTGAAGACCATGACTGTCTGGATGGTACTGAGCTAAGCACCAAACCGACATTGTCGATGAAGCATTTTCTGATCCTGATCAAGTCCTGTTTGTTGATGGTTCATGCTTAAGGGGCAATGAAGGTAATCTGAAAGCAGCATTCGCTATCTGTACCATTTCAGGAGTTGTGAAAGCTGCTTGTTTACGGGAAGTATACTCTGCACAAGTGGCTTAGATTGTTGCCTTGACCCATGCATGTCTTGTCTTCGAGCAAATCCGACTCACCATCTCTACTGATAGCCAGTACGGTTTTGGTGTGGTCCATGACTTCGGACAGCTATGGTCGCAGAGAAGGTTCTTAATGTCCTCAGGATCTTCCATAAGGAACACAAAATTTGTGTGACAATTGTTGGAAGCCTTACAATTACCAAAGGAAGTGGCAGTTGTTAAGTGCGCTGCTCACAAATGGGGGGACAATTTTGTGTCACTGTGGGAAACCGATAAGCAGACGAAGTTGCTAATTTTTGTGCCACACATGCATGTATCTTTAATGGGGAATATGTTGTCAAGAGCACAGAGAAGACCAGACTTATCATGATGCTAGCAGTTATTGCAGATACTTGGGATGAAGTTAGGTGGTTACAATTGGAAGCAACAGATCAGGAACCAGCCAGTTGTATCAAAGCATGTTGTGAAAAGGGGAAGATGACATTTGGATTTCAACTGATGGGAGAGCAGTGCTACCAGACTGTTTTCTGAGTCCACTGGCCAGACAGAGACATGGAGCAGCTCATATAGGCAGAGATGCAATGGTGAGATTGTTTAGGCAGAACTGGTTCAAATCGATATTCCATGTGATTTCTGATGCAGTGTGCCGTCCGTGTGTCACGTTTCGACAAATAAATACTGGAAAGAAAACTGTGGTTGCTTCGAGTCACATTTGGGGGTCTTTTCAATAGGATTCAATTGGACTTTGCTTAAATGCTTGTGTGTAATAGTTAGCAATACATTCTGTTTGTTGTGTGGATCTTTTCACGGTGGGTAGAAGCTTATCTGACTAGAAGGTGAGAAAGCCTCACAGTAGCAAAGTTATTGCTGAGGGGAATTATCCAGACTTTTGGATTTCCAAATACATTGGAGTTGGATAGAGGAACACACTTTCACAGCGAGGTCATGAAGCTTTTGCGTACCTCTTTAAACGTGGATCAGAGACTGCATTGGAAATCAACCACCTCCTTAGGGGATTGCCTTAATCCGAGATGAACTATTACAGTGAGTCATCAATGAGATTGGCTCTGATCTCAAAAGGGATATACATTGAACTTTGTTCTGTAAATAAAAATTTGCTTGAAAGAAGATAACCTAGGCCCTAATGGAAGAAGAATACAAGTATAAAATTTTGCTTTAGAAGAAGAAAGAGGGCTAGGTAAGGCTTCCAAGATGTGTAAATACTGTGCCAACGACTGTTAAAGAACTTTTGAAGATCCCAAAGGAGCTGTTGAAAGACTTTGTTGTACAGAATTAAGAGGCAAAGGAAAGAGACTTTGTATTGATCTTCTTACAGCAGCAATCTGAGACACCTTGAAAATTGAGTCTGGAAATATGAATTGTAGACACAAATGGTTTATATGTACACATATTGTAGGAGTAATCATTGTGATAGCTGTAGTCATTATTGCCTCCATTTTAAGCTCACAAAAAGCTGAGGTACAGGGAGTGAGCGAACATGGGAGATCCACACCTACCACTACTGCCTCAGGGCACATTTGCATCTGATAGAGGCTTAATAGAGCAAACTAGTCACTTGCTGCATGTCGACTTATCTAAAGGTGATTACACACTGAATGCTTATGCAAAACTGCTGTATGAGTATGTGGATACTATGGATGTGAGAGACTGTTATGTGTGTATGTAATTGCCTGCTGTGGTCGAGGAGGGTATCAGGTATCATTGCCTGCTCTTGACGTATGGTGTTAGTGGCAGTCTGCTTCTTTGTATGTTTTATTGGAAAGGGTCACTAAAACTACTACCACTTAAATTATGATTTGGTGCTTTCAGAAGTTCCAGTCTACAAATATCTGAACATATATGATTATTACAAGCAAGAAGAGAGAATAGGAAATTATTTTGTACCCTCAGTCACACAGACATAGAGAAGAAGGGGCAGATTTACAAGCCCCTTGTGCCACAGGTGCGTCACTTTTTGTGTCGTACTGGTGGCGTATTTTACTGCTCCATATTTACAAGGACAGAAAAAGGCACCCTGCATGACTTGTCCTGTTCTTGTAAATATGGCCCCTCTGCATGCAGCACTTTGCGTGAAAGGGTTGTTCCATGGGTGTTGCTGTGGGTGTTCCCACGCAACACCCATGGTACCAGACACATTTCCAGATTTATGAGGAATCGTAAACCTGGAAATGCGTTTGAATGTTATGCCTCCCTTGAGGAGGCGTAGGGAGGCAGAACGAGAAGTGTATTATTTCTCCTCATTTTTTTCCTCTTTCTGTGTGTGCTGCATTCAGCATATACATACCATATACAGATTGCTCTTCTTCAAGAGATGCATTTGCCAGGGCCCAAAGTGAAGCACCTACAGAGAAGATGGAGTGGACAGTTGCATGCAGTGGGCTATTCAGCATATGCCAGGAGAACATTTATTTGGGTTAGGTCAGGCACTCCATTCTGAATAGAAGACTCTATCATTGACACAGAAGGCCCCTATGTTATTGTACAGAAAAGGTTGGATGGCCGGCCTGGTGTTATCGTATCCATATATGCACCCAGTCAGTCAGTCAGAAAGTACTTTATTTGGTTAATTTAAAAACCATAAAAGCATACTATACATATATGCACCCAATAATGAACAGGCCACCTTTCTCGACACCCTGTCAAGTAAGTTTGCCGCCTGGCATGGGATCCCAATGATATTGGGGGGGGATTACAATAGCATTCTGGATGTATCCCTGGACCACTCATTTCCTCTTCTACCTGGCGCACCCACAACTGCCGCCATAAAGTCGCTGAAAAACTGTGCTACACAGTGGTACACAACAGATGAGTGGAGACACAGAAACCCACAGGATGAGAGTGCATTTATTCTTCTCTGGGGCACATGGGCTACATGTCTGCGTTGATCAGATAATGGTGTCCGATGACCTACTAACGGCCGTCACGGAACCCCAGTACCTCGGGTGGGCCATTCCTACCATAACCTTCACACAATACAATAATACCCGGTCAGTAACGTATCACCGACTCCGAGATGGCGCTTACAACCAGACACATTACTGGATGTGGCATTCTGGGGTCACTGGAAACGGCCGTAACATAATACTTCGAAGATAACACAGGTTCTGCTTCATCACCAATAATGGAATGGGATGCTTTTAAGGTAGTTATCCAAAGGCATTGCCTTGGCATTCAGGCCGGTATGCATAAACAGCTGGAGGCAGAACTCACAGCTCTGTAAAGGAGACTAGCGTCCCATGAGAGAGGGGCGGTGGAGGGATCAGATAGGCAATTAGTTTGCGGCAGGGAGGAACATGCTCAATTGCAAGAAAGACTCCCCTGCCTTAACTAGGCAGCACACTCGGCGCATACACACCACTCAGGCGATAAGGCTGGCAAACTCTTAGCCTGGTTGATCCGACAAGACGATGCCATTTCGCCCATCATCTCACTCCGTTCCATGCAGGGCGCCACAGTATATTCACAAGAAGGACATATACTGAGACTTCACGGCTCACTAAACTGCATTATATATGTCCTCCACTTTAGCATTAATCAATGACATTGACAGGTATTTCGAAGACCTTGTCCCACCGAAGGTTACACCTGAACAAAGACTCAAACTAGAACATCCCATCCTACTGGATGAAGTCAGAGCTGGTGTACGTTCATTGACGAATGGCAAAACTCTTGGCCCAGACGGCCTACCGGCGGAGTTTTACAAGGCTTATGTAGAAGTACTGGTGCCCCAGCTCGAGAGGATCGACGATACCTCAATAGAGGACTCCACCCTCTCTGATGCACAAAATAAAGCGCTACTGATCTCTCTCCCGAAGCCCGGCAGAAACCCGGAGGTACTGGGCTCATATAGACTGCTGGCGCAACTTAACACGGACTGTAAGGTCCAAGCGTCTATAAAAGCAGCAAGCCATTAGAGCCAATCAAGAAATTTTACTCTGCTAAGGCAGCTTCTTTTGTGACATATGGAGCGGAGATTTAGAGTATTTTATATTTTGTGTATAATATTTAAATTTGCCTGTGTGCGTAGCGCTGCTTCTCCCCCACTGCCATAACCTTAATTAAATTGATTTGGAACCCGGTCTGTGGCGTAGTGCTCCGCATTGCTTTGCTTAGTGATTTTATTTATATTGTGCCTGTGTGCTCCACCGCTAGATCGCATTACTCGCAATGGCCCCTGAGCACAATTGCTGCCTGATTGATTGCGCCCATACCGTCCTGTTGTCCTTGTTGTTGTTGCTTCCACCATTTTGTTGTGCCTGCAGCCCGTCCCTCCCCCTACGCTCCCACCTCCCAGCTCCCACTCCCACGCTCCGCCCCCTCCACTTCTCCACTTATGGCAGATGCATCTACGTGCAGCGTCCACGCGCAGCGGTCGCGCCCCATGCGCGCCGAAGGTGCGCCAAAGGTAAGCCCGTCTGCGCCCGTCCATGCCTGGACCGCACCCAGCGCCTGTCCCCCTGGTCCCCGCCGCTCCCAACCAACTAAAATCACATATGATGCCGCAACTCTCCTCGCCCTCAACCCCGGACGCACACCACAATGCTGCGAAACCACTCCAGGACGTACCCACGGCCCATTCGCCTGCCTCTCCTGCAAGTTCAACTGCTTCAGGACCCTCACCAAACCCACTTCCTCCACACACAGCTCCGACTCTAACCACCTGAAGTGCATCCTGCTTAACACCCGCTCGGTCCACAGACACGCAACTGAACTCTGGGACCTACTCGACACTGCGTCACCGGACATCGCCTTCCTTACAGAAACATGGATGAACACATCATCAGCACCCGACATCGCCATAGCCATACCAGACGCTTACAAGATTATCCGAAAAGACCGCACCAATCAAACAGGAGGAGGCATCGCCATCATCCACAGGAACACCATCAAAATCACGACCAGCTCCGACGATAATCTTGCAACCGCCGAACATCTCCACTTCCAGATCCACACCGACCCCAGGACCACACTTAGAGGCACCCTCATCTACAGGCCTCCAGGTACCCGCACTCAATTCAGCGATGACATCACGGATTTCGTCAGCCCACATGCCCTCGCCTCCGAGAACTACATTCTTTTAGGAGACCTCAACTACCACCTTGAAAACAAACACGACAGCAACACCACCACCCTTCTGGACAACCTGGCCAACCTCGGACTCAAACAACTTGTTGACACCCCCACCCATGCAGCCGGACACACACTCGACCCTATCTTCACTTCCAGCAAGCATATCTCCTCCGATCGCACCACAGCATTCCATTGGACGGACCACAGCTGTGTTCACTTCAGCTACAAAACCACCCTGAACCACAACCGCCCACAACCTATTCCTAGGAGAAACTGGAACAAAATCACCTCCGACCAACTCCTCACATCACTAAACCAAAACCCTCCCACCCTCTCATTGGACCCAAACCAAGCGGCCACCAATCTCAAGCAATGGATCACCCACAGTGCTGACGAATTAGCACCCCTGAAAAAGCACCAGATCAAATCAGCCAGCAAAAAGGCTCAACGATGACCTTAAAATATCCAAGAAGCTATGCCGCACCCTGGAGAAAACATGGAGAAAAAACCCAACCACCGACAACATGGCCACCCTCAAGGCAGCCACCTGCAGCTGCAAACACCACCAACTGATTCGATCCGCAAAGAAATCAGCATTCAAGGATTGTCTCGACAACAACTCTCACAACAGCAAGGAACTCTTCAACATCGTCAAAGAATTCACCAACCCCACCGCAGCATCTAACAACATCACTCCCTCCCAAGACCTCTGCGATGCGCTATCCTCCTTCTTCTACAACAAAATTGCCAACATCCACAACAGCTTCGAGAATACCCCCAGCGATCAGCCCTCCCCACCCCCCTCAGATCCTACTCCGCCAACTAACAACCTCAGCAACTGGAACCCAATCACCACTGAAGACACCACCCACCTAATGAACTCAATCCACTCTGGCTCGCCAACCGACCCCTGCCCCCACTACATCTTCAACAAAGCTGACTCCATCATCGCACCCCATCTCCGTGATGTCATCAACTGCTCGTTCAACTCTGCCACCTTTCCAGATAGCTGGAAACATGCCGAACTCAGCGCCCTTCTGAAGAAACCCACAGCAGACCCCTCGGAACTTAAAAACTACCGACCCATATCCCTCCTCCCATTCCCGGCCAAAGTCATTGAGAAAGCCGTCAATAGCCAACTCGCCGCCTTCCTTGAATCCAACAACTCCCTCGATCCATCTCAATCCGGGTTTCGAGCCAAAGACAGCACCGAAACACTACTAGACAACGGAGAAACAGTGGCCCTCATTCTACTCGACCTCTCCGCCGCTTTCGACACAGTCTGCCACAGCACCCTTATACAACACCTCAGCAACATCCGCATACAAGGAAAAGCCTTGGACTGGATCATCTCATTCCTCGCTGGGAGAACTCAAAGAGTTCGACTTCCCCCATTCAACTCAGAGGCCACTGAAGTCATCTGTGGTGTACCACAAGGATCTTCACTCAGTCCCACCCTCTTCAACGTTTACATGAGTCCACTCGCCTCCATCGCGCGTCAACACAACCTCAACATCATCTCTTACGCCGACGACACCCAGTTAATCCTTTCCCTCACCGAATACCCTAACACCACCAAAACCAATGTTCACGAAGGCATGAAAGAAGTAGCCGAATGGATGAAACATAGCCGCCTAAAACTCAACTCAGACAAAACCGAGGTGCTCATCCTAGGATCTTCCCCCTCTGCCTGGGACGACTCTTGGTGGCCCTCCGCTCTGGGCACAGCACCCACTCCCACAGACCATGCACGTAACCTTGGCTTCATCCTAGACTCCTCTCTCTCGATGTCCAGACAAGTCAAAGCAGTCTCATCCTCCTGCTTCAACGTACTTCGCATTCTCAAAAAGATCTTCCGCTGGATCCCCTCGAGACAAGAAAGACTGTCACCCACGCACTGGTCACGAGTCGACTGGATTATGGAAACACCCTCTACGCCGCAATCACAGCAAAATTACAGAAAAAACTCCAACGCATCCAAAACGCATCAGCGAGACTCATATTAGACATCCCTCGCCAAGATCACATCACCGGACACCTAAAAGACCTCCACTGGCTTCCCGTCAACAAAAGAATTACTTTCCGCCTTCTCACCCACGCACACAAAGCCCTCTACAATCTAGGACCCGAATGCCTCAACACTCGACTGTCCTTCTACAAACCCACCCACCAACTAAGATCGTCCAATCAAGCCCTCGCCGCAGTCCCGCGCATCCGAAAATCCACCATGGGTGGCAGATCATTCTCCTTCCTTGCTGCCAAGACCTGGAACTCACTCCCCACTCACCTCCGCCTTACTCAAAACCACATCTCCTTCAGAAAAGAACTTAAAACCTGGCTATTCGACCAATAATGAACTCCTTCCCCAAGCGCCTTGAGACCCTCCTGGTGAGTAGTGCGCTTTACAAATACCTGAACTTGAACTTGAACTCAAAGGTTGACCATCTCCAACGTTTAGAAGATCGCTTTTAAAAAGAATTATTGTCTTTACCTAGTAGCTGTTCAAGTTTTACAATGCACCAGGAACTGAATGTACCATATATGTCAGATGTTATATCACTGTCCCCAGTCTTATTATGGCTTTCAATTCGGAAAAGGGAATCACTGGGCCTAATCCAAAGTATTATTAAGGATTGTATGGCGTGTGAAAAGGCCCATAAGGTACCTTGGCTCAAATATGTTAGAGAAACATTAGTAAGGCTGGGCCTAGTATCACTTTATAACAAACCTCTTAACTACCAAACAATCCCTACAGCTGAAATCAAAACTCGCTTTCAAACTCGTAGGGAAAACAATAGATATGAATCTAATTTTAACAAAACTACGGTAGCATTATATCTGGGACTGCCTTCTGTGCCCGATGGTCTGAACTCATATCTGACCTTGGTGACTAACATGCGTCATCGATACGTGCTGGTACGCTTTAGACTAAACCTCATTCCCTGTATGCTGGATTTTCCCACAGGAGTATACACAATTAGTGAACTGCCAGTGTGTCCGTGTGATTGTATTTGCCCTCTGTTCAACCTCCATTTTATTTTTATTTGCAAATTTTATACCCTTGAGCGTTAAAAGTATATTTGTCCCATTTCCCAGAAATATAAATTCTCTCAATGCCGCCCAGCCCTGTATTTTCTTCAAATGATACTTGACCCTTTTGTATGTTTTTCCCTTGCGGCCTTTTTATGTATGTGCTTAGCAAAGCTAAGCTAAAGATCGATTAGCCTGTAAAGTGTCCCAAATTGATGATTGCACTGTTGAGTATGTAGATTGTATATTTAAAAGAATCTATTAATGTGCTATTAATTGTATTTTTAACCTCACTTTTTACCATGCTTTTTTATCTGCAATCATTGATGATTTATTATGAAAATGAGATATTTTACTTGACTATATGTTTGTCTCTTCATACTTTTATGACCTAATTGTTAAGGCCGAATAAAGTTAACTGAACTGAACTACAATAGCAGCATGCTTGGCCCCTTTGGTACGGGCTTTGGTACACACGGACCAGAATGGGTTTGTCCCCACTAGAAGCACAGCGCTTAATATACGAAGGCTCTTCAGGGTGCAGCGCTATGCAATGGACATCTGGCCCCGCTCTGGCTGTTTGGTTTTAGACCTGGAAAAGGCCTTTACACTCTAGAATGACCATATCTATTTGATGTGCTGCGGGAAATGGGTTGGGTGATACATTTCTGCACATGGTCAGGTAACTGCACATTCGCCCTCCGTTAGAGTCCGGACGGGCCGACTGATATCTGACAGCATACAGGTAATAGAGGTACCAGGCAGGGTCCCCACTCCTTTTTTCGCTTGCCATGGAACCGCTTGCGACACAACTCAGCAGGGAGGGAGCAGACTGGGGCATTCAGCTGGGGGATGGTCCACACACAATCTCTTTATACTCTGATGACTTGTTATTGTATCTTATGGACCTTCATGATATCCCGCCACCATAGCAGACACACTCCAGGGTTTCGAAAAGATATCTGGTCTACGGGTAAACTGGGCAAAATCGGGCTTGTATCCCTTCAGGGACTAAACTACTGTAGTAAAGGTGTGCATGAATAATTTTCCTCTCTGCTGGTACCCATCCATGATTCGACATCTTCGCCATTTTCATTTACCGGAACCCACCTGATAACCTGTAGGACAACTTGATCAGGGCTACGTCTGCCATTAGAGCTCAGGTTCAGTTTTGGAAGACCCTTCCTCTGAATGTGATGGGCAGGATCGCACAAACTAAGATGGTGGTGCTACCAAAATCATTGTATTATTTTTCCAATCTCCTGGTCTACGTCCCGGCCTGAATATTATGTGATCTTGAACAACTGATCCGGGAACTTATCTGGAATAGGGTTCAATCCCGCATAGCACTGTGGAAGCAGCACTCCCCTACTAGCAACGGGGGGCTTGGTGGTCCCCAACATGGAACTACATGATCTAGTGGCGCAACTACAATGGGTGACAAAGTGGTTTGCAGGCCTTGGCCTAGATGAAATGGCTGCCATGCAGCCACCATGAACCCAATCCCAGATATACCACCTGTTTCACCCTAATGCCCAATCACTGCACCCATCGCAGACCTGTCTTGCCCTAGCACATAGCTGCTATAGGAGGAGCTTGTAACTCACCAGGAGCACAATCCATTATGACCTGCTGCTGCCGCTTTTGGGGATACCCAGAGATAAGATGGGCACCTCTAATGGGCTTGTGCATTGGCACACAGCGGAATTGTGCACACTGGGTGACCTTTACACTGAAGGCACCCTGTTACCTTTCGAGACGCTGGCGGAGGACTATAACCTGCCAGCAGGACAATTCGTGCTTCACAAGGTTGCTCTCTGCGGCATGGGGTGGCATCACCTCCGAACCAGAGATGCACCTTCTGATACAATACTTATATGTCATGGATAAAGGATCCCATATTGTACACTGGCTGGCTGAGGTGTTACTCACCCACACAATGCCGTCATGACGGACCTTCATTTACAGTGGGAGGCGGATAGGGGACAACAGTGAACAAACCATGAATGGGACATGGTGTTAGAAAACCCCATGTACATACTGAGAAACTCTAAATTCAGGCTCATACAGACATATATTACATATTTACTACACACAGGGCATACCTATCCCTGGACAAATTAAACAAATATTTTCACAGGACCACCTCGGCATATCCCCGCTGTTTACAGACAGATGTGGACCTCCTCCACATGCTTTGGTCCAGTGACTCCTTACATAGATATTGTCAAGAAATCACTGTGGCACTCGCACGTGTACCGACAGGCCAATATTGCATACATGGAACGCATGCATACTAGGTTTTTCCCCCAGGTCAAAGAAACACAAGGTTACGTCCAGGTTCATTGACCTAGGCCTTATAGAAGCAAAGAGATTGATTACTAAGAGATGGAAACATAGTAGTCTCCCTGCCATCAACAGTTCTCTTCCCATGTGGGCACAAGCAGAAAGCACATCATTGCACAGGGAGGAAGTAGCTGGGCTACGCAAATACCCGATAGCAGTTTTGGGATTCTATCCTCGGGGGACCTTACACGAATGAATGAGGAGACCAGGAATAGTTCTTCAAAAGAGGCTGGTGAGGGAAAGATAGATACGGATACTCAGACAAAAAACACCGCAGGTTCCGGATAAGCTAGGGGCAGACATGGAGGAGGGGATAGCTCCACGATATATAAACACCATAAGAGGGGAAGTCTAGATGCCTACCCCATTGGACATTGCAGAAGATGGGACAAACAATTTGGCACAGTTGCAACGAAATGGTAGAATTTACCTGTTACATACACCGGCCCAGCTTGATGATCTGATGATGGTTTTGTTTGATTGTTTGATTATAAATTGTATCATATTTTGCTTTATCCTGTACTTCCAAATAGGACAACTAGGTGCAGAAATACGTGTTAATTTCCGGCTGGGCGAGTGGACAAAAGACACCATTAAAACGAGACAGAATGCATACAAAGTCACTCCAATGGATATAAAAGGACATCTCTATTGCTAGCTATACATGATGTAACATATGTAGAACACATAACTCCGTAACTTTTCTGATACATAGAACTTGTAGTGGAAATAATTCAAATGTTTCAGCAGTACATGCGACACTGCTTATTGTATATGCTGTAATGATTTGATCCCTTCTCCATATATGTTTATTGTTATCTGTATCTTTTGGGAACGGAAAAAAAAGGGATAAAAGTGGAGCGAGTGCTGGCGAAATTTTGGGAGATATATTTGGAGCAATTATATCTAGTTTGGGAGTGGTATTGAATGACATCAATATGAGAAGGCTGTCTACAATTGTGGAAAAGTTGTCAGTTAATACAGCTCAGCCGCTGTTGCTCGTAGATGGAGAGATGGTTTCAGTAAGGGCTATGGTGATGCAGACTGTCTTGCTTTAGGTGTGTTACTAGCAAAAGAGGGCAGAGTTTTCAGGATGATGAAGGTCCAACAGTGTTGCACTTACATTAAGGATAACAGTAAGGACCTGAGTAAATACATAAGTAACATCACTGAGATACTTCATGAGATACATGATTTGGCAACTGAGGGAATTTGGGATAAGATTGGGAAAGGATTTGGAAAGGTTGGAAGTTGGTTTGCAAATCTCAGAAAGATAATCCTTTGATATATCTTGAAGCTAATAATCATTGTCCTGGTCTGTATTATCATTTTGTTGGGCATGGTAAGGGCATACAAATTGCATAAGTTGAGGCAATTGGAGAATTCCATTAGCGAGACAGAAAGGAGAACGGAAAGACTGCAGGACAGTCATTTTGAGAATCTTAAGTGATTGGAGGAATTTAGACAGAGGAGACTAGCTACGACATCAGTTTCGATTGGTCTACTCTAAAGGGAGTTAGAGCATTTCATGTGTAGGGGTGCAATATAAAGCAAACACAAGGAGATGATGGATGGAGCGCTGAAACTTTTCAGACATCCAACCCCAGTCACAGATCAGGGTTGAATCCATCATCGTTCTTTAGCTACTTTGCCACCTCAGTTCAGACACAGCTATATGCAAATCAGTCTTGACCCTGTGTTTCAAGGGAACAGTCCAGCCCGAACTGCCAAGCCATGTCTTCCCAGGACCGGAAACAAGCATCCTGGGACCGGTTTCTGGCTAACAGCCGTCATCAGCCAGGGTAGCTTGAGTCCAGTGGCAAAGTGAGCAAGGGACCCACGTCTGGGCATACCCTGCCAACTTAGGGTGAACAAAGCAAACACAAGGAGATGATGGACGGAGTGCTGAACCTTTTCAGACACTCAACCCAGTCACAGATCTGAGTTGAATCCATCTTCAATCTTTAGCTCACTTTGCCACCCCAGTTCAGACACAGCTATATGCAAATCAGTCTTGACCCTGTGCCTCAAGGGAACAGTCCAGCCCGAACTGCCTAGCCGCGTCCTCTGTGGACCGGAAACAAGCATCCTGGGACCAGTTTCTGGCTAACAGCCATCATCAGCCAGGCAAGCTTGAATCCAGTGGCAAAGTGAGCAAGGAACCCACGTCTGGGCATACTCTTCCAACTTAGGGCGAACAAAGCAAACACAAGGAGATGATGGACGAAGCACTGAAATATAATCACATGTGTAGAACGCATCTGCATATAATCTTTTGTTGTGTTAAACTAAGTGTTCGGATCTTGAAATGTAATAAACATAAATGTGATGTGTTTACGACATTATGTAGAATCTGTGAAGAATTCATGTGGAAAAGCAAATGTAATCAGCAGAAAACACTAAAAGAACCACTTGGGTTGTGCAACTGACAAATATTCATTGTTGAATGTGTTTATTAATTGTGTGATTTCATATGTAGATGGGATTATTAACTGAATATGCCCTAATCCCTATACAATTATGTAAAGCTCATGCTCCATTTCTTTTATGTTAGCTGAATTTTGTACGTCTGAAATACATTTTCCCTGGAAGCTCTTGTATTAGTATTAATAGTTGGAATTTCATGTGCAAATTGGATTCTGCCCTTTCTCACATTTGTGTTGCAGGTGGAAGAAGCACCCTTGCTAGTTAGAATAATGGCTTTGCTTATTGAGTTAGGCAAGGAAAGAAGAGGATACCTTGGGAGTTAATGCAGATAAAGCAAATTATTGTATTTTCTCACTTGTCGCTGTTCAGGAGCATCACCATCCTGTGGAAAAGTACCTATGAGAATGTAATCTCATCGGATGGCATGACCCGAAAGGAATCCTGAGAAGACACCTGTGATATTGGAACGTTGCAATTAGGGAGAGACCCCCACTTATTCTTTGACTTTGGAGAGGGAGCATCTTAGAACTAGTACTGACTCAGCAGCTTCATGCTACCCGACCCATTGATGTGGAGAGACTTCTAAGGAAGACTCCACACTCTGACACCTTTATCTACGCTGCCCGGATAATGCCTATGTAGGGATGTCACACTAGTGCTAAAGTAGGAACAGTTTAATGCTTCATTTTCATCAACCCTCGAAGTAGGGGAACTTGGACTCATGGTTTCTGATTTTCTGCATCCTAATTCCAGAATTAAGTGTCTTGTGCAAGTTGCTCCACCTCAACCTTGCTCTCAGATTTGGCTTTATGTTGGTTCCAATGTATTTCTACATCCTCGTCTTGAGGTGTCTTTATGTTCAGCTATTTATGGCTTTGTAATAAGTCAACTAAGCTTACTTAGTACTCTGTGTTTACTATGGGTCTAGAGAAACTGCGATTGAATTGATTGAAATTGCTAACGATTTCTCTCTCCCCTGCACACTTTCATGCTGAGAAAATGTAGCATCAACTTGTGGTTCTAGAGCAGATCTAGAATGCACAGACCCACTCCTTCAGTTGTTAGCAGCAAAGGAGGGTTCTCACATGAAGCAAGGGGAGAATCTAGAACATTCTAGAAAAGACACCTAGAACCCCAAAGCCCCAAATAAAGAGTACAATAATCGAGAATGCAGAGCAACCGAATTTGGTGGAGACCGACGGAGCTTGATGGAGAGATAAGAACAGCGGCAAACGGAGGAGTAAGTATCAATAGGGATGTGTTGTGTGGAAGATTCCAGGAATGAATTGCAAAGTCGGTGTAAGAGTCGAGTGAATGTGGTTTCGGTCTGGACGTTTTCCAAGGATTGAGATTTGAGTTTCCTATCCTGAAGTGGCCTAAAATCCTTGGATGTATTAAATGGTGTAGAAGACAGCGAGTTATTGTGATTGTCTGACCCAAGATTTGAGGAGTTGTCGTGAGATGTCATTGACAGTTCCAACCAAGACAGGGAACTTTGTGTCAATGGGACATATGGGAATCATTTGGTAAACCTTGTGTACAGAGGTGAAATATAATGATTCGGGTGACCAGAGCAGGTTGAGGGTTGCCATGTGTGAATGTTCTTGGATGACTGAATTCTATAGATCTTTGAGATGGCAGACAATTACGGAGTTTAAGATGATGGTGTGAGTGAATGTGTACGGTGAAATTGTGGAGGGTGAGCCACTCTGAGGAGTAAAGGTGATGTCAGAGTGTAGCACGCTGCGATAGGTCATTTGGTGTAACTCTGCGCTGAGTGTAGTTGATAGTCATTAGGAAGTTGTGGTTGAGAAAATCTTGTTTGTCGAGAATTTGGAATAACTTGTAATGAAATCATCCAATGTTTTAGGGCATTGCAAGATTTTTTCAGGGGTGATCAGGGTGTTTTTACTCAAGTGGGCAAAGAAGCAGCACCCAAGGATACTCCAGCACATTACATGGATACAAAAGTAGGACTACATACTATAATTTGGCTTCAAAATTGGCACAAAATCACTGAGAAAGAGGGGGAATTGGCACCCCCACACTATGGTTCATTTTGATTGGATGTGCTGCAACACTTGAGCGGAGTGATGTTTGAGCTGCGACCTTTGCCTAAAGCAACACAGTTTGAGGTGTTAGACATATGGATACGGGCAGCACATGCAAAGAACAGGGAAAGATACCAAGGAAAGATAAAGAAAGCTTTGAAAGCATGTCAGGAAGCACGATGGGATGCAGAGATTAAAAGATGAAGAATAGACACCTTTGAAGGAGAAAGGTTGTAACCAATGCTGGTGAGAGAGAGAGATTCTCAGAATAGGAATGGAGGGGAAAATGGAAATTATGGGAGTGATACGGACATAGCTTGTTGGATAAGTTGTTATTGGATCATCCTCCACCTTACAATCCTCACTCATAGGAGGGAAGGCAAGAGTTGGCGAATACAGGGAACATGGAGAGTGTATCAGCATCTCAAGCAGGTCCTAGTGCAAGAGGTGTTGGAAGGATTTTAATTGCTATTGCGAATGAATTCTCTCCCCTCCACGCTTTAATGCTGAGAAAAAGTACCATCGGCTTGGGTTTTAGAGCAGATCTAGAATGTACAGGCCCAGCCTCTTCAGTACCTTCCCTGAGATTTGTACTTATGTCACACAATGCAGTACAAATTTCAACAAAGTGACAACCGCAGCAGGAAAGCAAGCCATGGAAAATGTATTATTTCCCTGCAATTACACATTACATGTGGAAATTTCACATCCTTTTCCATTTGAAACAATGGGTTTGTGGATTTAGTCATTTAGTGCTAGGATTTCACACAAAACATCTTGCTATTTTAATACATCTAAATGTATGCGCAATTCAAAAGGTTTTTTTGTGACATTCCTGTTCCATTATGCACGGTTGCATGGAGAATAAGGCTTGCATAACTGATTTACACAAAGAAATGGTGTTGATGCAAATCCGTACAAACTTATCCAAAGGGGCTGATTTAGAATTTGGTGTAGAGGGTACACTTTCTCAACAGAAACAAAGTGCCCTCATTGCCAAAATCATGGCCCAACAATCTGATTTAGAGGTGGGGGACCAACATACTGCTTTGATGACTCAACAGAGTACAGGACTTCAGAGGTAAGCTGTCCTACAATCTTCCCAAGTTAAAATGGCTAGTGATATGGCTTTTTATGTGATCTGCCTCTGCAGGGTAAGACCTGGCTGTGATGGACAGTAAAAATAAAGTAAATCCCCCAACACCATAGGATGAAACTCCAGTGGTGTGGGAGGCGTGCACTTAACTTTTTTCTATAACAAACTCCTGCTTTGGCAGTCTGTTTTTTAAAATAAAAGTGAATCTTTGTAAAAGTTTGAAAGCAGGCCGTCATGTTCGACCAAGCTGTCTGTCAAATGTTTACAACATTTACAGAAACTTCTGTGATTCTTGAATATTGTTTTTTTTATTGACCATTGCAATTTCTTTAATTTTAGTTAAATATATTTCAATTTATTTTTAAATCATATATGAACACAAAAAATAAATCAACAGGATATGTGACAAAGTGCTCAGGCAATTAAATGGATCCCCTGAAGCAATTCAGATGCATCAAGAATGAGCAAGAGATGCAAATTCATGAACCAGACAACTAGGATCCAGAGAAACTTAGTGATACAAAATTTGATTTGTAATGCGCCGGAGTGTCTTACTTTTTGAACATCAAGAATGTCTTTGCTTACAGCTAACTGATTATAGGAATGTTAACTATCCATATCAAAGGAGGCTTCTGTGGAGGGGACTGTTGAAGCAGGTTTATCCACAGCCACTGGGGTGGAAAATGCTTTCAACTGAGTCTCAACAACCAACTGTTCACTAGAACTGGTGCTAAGCACTGTATTCTAGGTCATTTGAAGTACTGCCGGAACATAGGTTCTCATGATTTAATGGCATTGCTTTTCATCTTTTGAAGAAGGTGTGACACCATCCATGAGTCACACATAAATGTGAGAAGCAATGCTTCATTTTTAACGTAATTAGTGCAGGAACCTTTTAAGTTTTCCAGTAGAGCCCATGGGCAGTGTTGCTGAATGTCGGTATTGATACGCTTTGATTCCAGCTTGCTCCTCTTTTTTTCCACAACCTTTCTCTTCCTGAATCCTTTTCTCGCCAATGCAGGATCTTTTTTCACCCCTGATTTCTGCCTTTCACACTTTTTTCCTATTTTGATCTTCTTTTTTTCTCCGCTTTCTGCTTATCTCTTTCTGGACTTGGGTCAAAGACTGATGTTAAATAAACGTTTCCATAATTGAATTTTAATGCCCACCACTGGTATTTACTGGCACAATTTAAGCACATGACTTGCACATTTTACTGCTAAAATGATAAGTGGAGAAGTAACTTATAATAACTAGTTTTGACAGGTTTCACAATATTTCGGTAAAAGGCAGTTTTAGTTTTCCTCCTCCATACTAAGCCTTTTCCTTTGTATGGCGGGTAGAATATATTATTTGTATTGCTTTCTGTATACCATCACAGTTCAATACTCCATCTCCTTCTCCATGGAGTTAAACAGCCACCTGCAGTGGATGTAACATGATTGGATCAGTGTGAGGATGACTAGACCGGATTGGTGGGCAGATTTTTTCACCAAATGTTCAATAGCATCTTTGACTCTGGGAAAATACCGGTAAATTGGAGAGGGGAAATTATTAGACCCATACATAAATGAGGAGATATTCTGTTACTTAAAAATTACAGGCTAATCAATCTCTTGGATATCAGTGAAAGGTGTTTTCTAAAACAATTTTGGAAAAACTTAATGAGTGGGCTAAGTAAATGAAGTTTTGCCTCCAGAACAGGGTGGCTTCCGGGAGGGCCGCTCTACAATTGATCACTGCTTTGCGTTATTGATACTGGCTCGGAAGTCAATGGAACAGGGAGGTAGTTTGTTCTGCTGTTTCGTAGCCTTTCGGGCCGCATTCAACCTGGTAGATCGAGAACGGCTATGGGAAATGCTGGGGGACTTAGATATCCCCAGGGGGCTCCTGTCTATAATACAAGGGCTTTAAATGTGTGTGAACATTGAAAATGCGCACATCCCAGTATTTGGGCACTCCCTCTGGTTCACAAATAGGTAGACTCCATTTGATTTTATGAATTTATTCAATAAGAGTTGATTGTTTTTCAAAAGTTCATCAGTGGATTATTTGCATCCAATTCATTAGACTCTACACAAAATCATCGTCGCTCCAATGCATTTCGGGTCCATTACCCTTTCTCAAGGAGCACTGAAAAATGAGAACGATCTATATTGGTATCATGGTTACATTACCAAATGATAACATATTCAAAACAAACATTTCCCAAAGTGTGAATTCAAAAGTGTGAATTCAAAGACAAACAGAAGACTGTGCAGAAAGGTATATAAGTGACCAAAAAAGTATGGGATAGTTGACCATACCGGGGTAGTTCAGGAGTGTCAGGAAATAATTGGCGCACCCAGAAAAGGAAACGAGTGAACGGTGGAAGTGCTGGGGTAAACAAATGATAAACGCTCACGTGTAGACGGGGCTGTAATGCGGTGCTGGAACGGAACAAAATGTAAACACAAGCGGTTAGAGGAACGCTCGAAGAGCGAGTGTTAATGTGAGCGGAAGCTTGCTGACAGGGCACAGCTTATGGGCTTACCGATGCGGGATTCCGTGGGGGGACTAGAGAAAGTCTCCAGGTGGTTGACTGCAACTCGAAGTCGCCGGGTTGAAGTAACGGCTCACGGGTGAAATTGACTCAATATAAACACGGAGTGGGATGGGCGGACATGGAAATCAACAAGGGACCAAGTTGTGTTGACAGTGGGGGCCATATTAGAATGGGCAAATGGAATGAGCGTGAGGTTGGGAAGACAAACGATATGACGTGGGTTGGCGGAATCATCAAGGAAAGAAAAGTGTGAGGTTATGGATAAGTGGCAAAAACATTATCAAAAGCGGGTGATATTAAAATAAACACAATGAGTACATAAATATCTCAGTAAACTCGCACAATGTGAATGTGTCCTTATATACCCGGCCGGGTATTTTACAGGAAGCAACTTAGTTCAATGCGGTCATTAAGACCGAAAGGTTTGTATGATTGTAAGTATGATTGTAAGTGATAAATCCAACCTGATTTATCTCCTCAAATGTCCATGTGGAAAGATCTACATAGGAAAAACAGAGCGAAAAATCAAAGTCAGATTGAATGAACATAAATCTAACATCAGGACAAAACAAACCAAATCTAGTGTGGCTACACACTTTATGGAAAATCATCATACTGTGGCGCAATTGAAATTTTTGGTCCTTGAAATTGTTGAAAAAAAGGAAGGAAGAGACAACAATAAGTTTCTATTACAAAGGGAAACTTCATGGATTTATCACTTACAATCATACAAACCTTTCGGTCTTAATGACCGCATTGAACTAAGTTGCTTCCTGTAAAATACCCGGCCGGGTATATAAGGACACATTCACATTGTGCGAGTTTACTGAGATATTTATGTACTCATTGTGTTTATTTTAATATCACCCGCTTTTGATAATGTTTTTGCCACTTATCCATAACCTCACACTTTTCTTTCCTTGATGATTCCGCCAACCCACGTCATATCGTTTGTCTTCCCAACCTCACGCTCATTCCATTTGCCCATTCTAATATGGCCCCCACTGTCAACACAACTTGGTCCCTTGTTGATTTCCATGTCCGCCCATCCCACTCCGTGTTTATATTGAGTCAATTTCACCCGTGAGCCGTTACTTCAACCCGGCGACTTCGAGTTGCAGTCAACCACATGGAGACTTTCTCTAGTCCCCCCACGGAATCCCGCATCGGTAAGCCCATAGACTCGAGCTAACTCCTCAGGCACACGCACGCCGGGAGCTTTTAGAAGCACTTTCTTTTTAAAACTTATTGTGATCCTTCTGAAAACTCATTGATTCTCTGTGAATTATTTGCCTACCTTAAACAGCCCAGAGCGCTCCTAGCGCCGGCTGCAACGACTATTGAGACGCCATTCCGGCGAGATCCTCGGCCACGCCCACTTTGCAGGCCACGCCCCCTCAGCCAGTAGTAAATAAAAGCGCCAATTCTCGAGCGCCCACAGACTCGAGCTAACTCCTCAGGCACACGCACGCCGGGAGCTTTTAGAAGCACTTTCTTTTTAAAACTTATTGTGATTCTTCTGAAAACTCATTGATTCTCTGTGAATTATTTGCCTACCTTAAACAGCCCAGAGCGCTCCTAGCGCCGGCTGCAACGACTATTGAGACGCCATTCCGGCGAGATCCTCGGCCACGCCCACTTTGCAGGCCACGCCCCTTATTTCAGCTTCATTATGTGTTGTCACAGGAAGCGCAGCGGACGAGCGCAGCGGGAGCGCCGTTTGCGCGCCGAAGGCGCGCCTAAGGCAAGCCCGTCTGCGCCCGTCCGTGCCTGGACCGGGCCTAGGGCTCCTTCCCCTGTCCGTTCTACCATTCACAATCCTGGAATCCCCATTAGATACAATCCCTTACGCCTTCGTGCGCTAAACTTCATCTCCCATCAGTGCCAGCGTATTAATCTAGCAAATCAACCTCTCCACCTTCCGTACACCTGTCCAAACTGCTCGTTTGTCACTAATAATTACCAACTGTTACCTACGATATCTACCACCAAAAAAGTTTTGCCTAAACCTTATTTAGCCGCTTTGCTAAATGTGCGCTCCCTCCCAAAACATAAAATTGAAATTTCCAATTTCATCGAGACCCACAATGTCGACCTCCTTTTCATTACTGAAACATGGGGCGATCTCTCCTGCGGACCTGACTTCGTCACGGCCACTCCTGAAGGATACTCTATCGTTAGACTGGATAGACCTCCTCCCAAAAGGGGAGGCGGACTAGCTATCATTTACCGTTCAAACCTAACAGTACGAACAGAAACCATTCCCATTTCTAGCTGTGAAGCTTTGTCCTTCTCGATCTCTGTCCCAAACGCACCTCCTTTCAAAGGTATACTCATTTACCGCCCACCAGGACCTCGCAGTCCTTTCCTTGCCAGTTTACCCCTGCTCTTAGAACCACTGGCAGGTGAAAGTCACCACACCATCCTGGGCGATTTTAACTTTCATCTAGAGCTTCTGGACAACCCCGATACTTTTGCTCTTTTATCTGAACTATCCAATATAGGTCTCTCCCAACTGGTCACCGGCTCCTCCCACACCGCGGGACATCTCCTGGATGGCCTATTCTCCAGCGAGACATCCCTAGTGATAAAGGATCTCCTTCCCTTCACCTGGACGGACCATTCTGCCATTCTCTTTAACTTTTTACTTCATCCTATTCCTCCCAGAGCCCTTACTAAACCTTCAGTGAATAAATTCAGAGCCTGGAAAAGCATTGACATTCCGGCTTCTCAGTTATCACTCGCGTCCTCACGACCTCCCACGACGGATGACCCTGAATTAGGTGCCAATAACTATACTACCTGGATTCGAAACACTGTCGATCATACAGTGCCACTTAAGAGACACTCCTCCAACAGAACAACTAAGTCCTCACCTTGGTTCAATGATACTCTAAGGCTAGAAAGACAACAGTGTAGGCGTCAAGAACGCAAATGGAGACGTGATTACGACCCTGAGCAAAAAGCCCTCTATAAATCCATACTGCTGAAATACAAACAATCTATTATTACTGAGAAAAGTAATTTCTACACCAATCAAATTAATCTTGCTCAAGATTCGACCAAACAACTTTTCCAGGTAGTGACCCATCTCTCAGGTCAAACTACATCTACCCCAGTCACGTATACCCAAGAACTATGTAACTCCTTGGCTAATCACTTCCAAAAAAAGGTCACTGACATCTTCTCCCAATTCGAAGCTCATGCCAATGATACTGGACATTCAAACTCTGTCTCTAACGACCGTCTTCCTCCTGCATCGAATTCTTCCATTCCCCCGCGATCAATCCCTTCTAACTCCTTTCAGGAGTTCTCCCAGATCTCCTCTGATCTTGTGTCCCAACTTTTACATACTACGAACTCCGGTTCCCCAGAAGACCCTTGCCCCCCCTCTATCCTTAAAAACTTTCCTGAACTCCTTTGTCCTACACTCACTGAGATATTCAACGCCATGTTCCTGTCCACGACCTTCCCCTCCATCTGGAAAAGAGCCATCGTCAAGCCTCTTAATAAAAAAAGCTCACTTGACCCTACGTTAGTTGCCAACTACCGTCCTATCGCTTGCCTCCCGCTCCCCGCCAAGATTATAGAAAAAATCATGAACAGACAAATCTCCGACTTCATAGAGCACAACAACTGTTTGGATGAGACACAATTTGGCTTTCGAAAAGGACATGGGACGGAAACTGCACTTATCAGGGCCACGGAGGAAATTAGAAGGTCTTTGGATGGTGGAGGTTCGGCGGTGCTTATTTTACTGGACCTGTCTGCGGCCTTCGACACGGTCGATCACTCCACCTTGATCGGCCGTGTCGAATCGGCCGGCATCACGGGCTCGGCGAAGGACCTCATCGCCTCATTTCTTACCAATCGAGTTCAATCTGTTACCTTCGGTAATTTCAGTTCACCTTCTTTCACTCTTCCTTGTGGTGTACCCCAGGGATCCTCGCTAAGTCCGACATTATTCAACATCTATGTGTCGGACTTGGCGAGGACAATAAAAGTCCATCACCTGGCGGTTACATCCTATGCCGACGATACTCAGATTGTCCTAGCCATAAATAAAAACGGAGATGAAGTAGCCTCCAATTTCAATCTAGGAATGATGGCTATAAGTAACTGGATGACACAAAACTGCTTAAAACTGAATTCCGATAAAACGGAGGTGATGTTGTTCGGAAATCTTTCCCCTGCCTGGTCTCCCACATGGTGGCCTGATGCCTTGGGACCTCCCCCCTCCCCAGTAACCAAGGCCAGGAATCTTGGAGTTATACTGGACACTAAACTCACCTTCATGCCTCACGTCAACACGGTAGTATCTTCCTCATTCTATACTCTAAGAATGATAAAGAAACTTCTACCTTATCTTCCAATGAATACAAGAAAAACTCTAATCAGCGCACTTATCATGGCTCGCATTGACTACTGCAATGGCCTGCTAGTCAATGCCCAAGAGGGTGTCTTAAAGAAACTGCAACTTGTGCAGAATGCCGCGGCCAGATTGATTACTGGACTTCCCAAGTACGCCTCTATCTCCGGAACTCTCCGGGAGCTCCACTGGTTGCCAGTGCAGAAAAGAGCCAAATTTAAGGCTCTCTGTATTGCTTACAAGGCAATTCACGATCAAGGACCAACGTATCTGAAAAACTCCTTTCGTCCTTACGAACCTACCAGATCCCTACGATCATCAACTGCTGGACTACTCCAAGTCCCAAGGACAAAAAGAGTTTCCTGGGGTGACAGATCCTTCATAGTAACTACCACAAAACTTTGGAATAGTCTACCCTCCTACATCAAAACATCCACTTCTCTGCTCTCCTTTCGCAGACAGATAAAAACCTGGCTGTTTAAGCAATAATCGCCTCATGAGCTAATTCGTTTCACTCAGCGCCGAGATACCTACGGGTAATTGAGCGCTTAACAAATAGCCTAAAATAAAAAATAAATAAGCTGTGCCCTGTCAGCAAGCTTCCGCTCACATTAACACTCGCTCTTCGAGCGTTCCTCTAACCGCTTGTGTTTACATTTTGTTCCGTTCCAGCACCGCATTACAGCCCCGTCTACACGTGAGCGTTTATCATTTGTTTACCCCAGCACTTCCACCGTTCACTCGTTTCCTTTTCTGGGTGCGCCAATTATTTCCTGACACTCCTGAACTACCCCGGTATGGTCAACTATCCCATACTTTTTTGGTCACTTATATACCTTTCTGCACAGTCTTTTGTTTGTCTTTGAATTCACACTTTTGAATTCACACTTTGGGAAATGTTTGTTTTGAATATGTTATCATTTGGTAATGTAACCATGATACCAATATAGATCGTTCTCATTTTTCAGTGCTCCTTGAGAAAGGGTAATGGACCCGAAATGCATTGGAGCGACGATGATTTTGTGTAGAGTCTAATGAATTGGATGCAAATAATCCACTGATGAACTTTTGAAAAACAATCAACTCTTATTGAATAAATTCATAAAATCAAATGGAGTCTACCTATTTGTGAACCAGAGGGAGTGCCCAAATACTGGGATGTGCGCATTTTCAATGTTCACACACATTTAAAGTCATATTTTTGGCGTAAACGGACGGTTACGCCACCAGTTGGAGCACCTTTAAACCCCAAAACGTATTTAATTATACTTTCCTACTAACAACGCTGGGCATTGCCCACCTTATCTTTTGAGTATAATACAAGGGCTACATAGTCAGAATTAGGCCCAGGTTATTTTCGATATAGAGGGTACACTGTCACAGAAGATACTGATTCAAAATGGGCTAGGACAAGGGTGTGTTTGGGCCTGTTGTTTTTCTCTTTATTTATGGCAGATTTGCCCACTATCCTGAGATTGGTGCGGGGGGCCAGCCCAAAAGTAGATGGGAAACATATTTCATACTTACTTTATGCAGATGACTAGGTGATTATGGATCAAGCAGAGATAGGTCTGCAAAGAAAGCTCAAAAGTGTTTGGTGATTACTGCAGTTGTAAGAAAGTAATTGTAAACTTGGAAAAAACAAAGTTTTTCTGCTTTAGCAAAAAGAGGAAGATTTTCAACTGGATCCTAGACTCCATAAAATTGGAGAAAGTCAATGAGTATAAATATCTAGGAATCTGGTTTGAGAAATCTATGAATTGGAAAGTTTACCTGGATGCACTAAGAATTTGGGCCCTATCCTCGATTAGTGGCTTGGGAAATGGTAATGACATCTATGGGGAAATGACAGATTGACCAGTCCTGAAAGCTAACAGGGCTATGGTACCTCCTCAGTTCTTATATGGCGCTGAACTGCTATACTTAAGTGGTAAGAGGAAGAGTAATGTTGAAGAAGGGAAATGTGTAAATAAATTACTGTCCCTACCTAGATCCTCCATGATACAGGCTGTAAGACTAGAAACTGGAATGGTCTCATGGGAGAAAATGGCAATAATGGCACTAATAAGATTCTGGTAATGCATGGGTTGTGAAAAGGTGCAAAAAGTCTCCTTTTGGTGTAAATGTGAGATCCTACAGAGTAAAATGAAGTGGGCAAAGGGGATTAGAGAAACAATGACTATGGTGTGAAGGGTACTGAGGGCTGATGTGTGCCAGCAGAACTTTCATCCGACTATAAGTAAGATGGAACTCAGGACAGCAGGGAAAGAAATATCATGGGACATGGATAGGCAATACTTGTAAGGGAAAAGATCTGAATGCTTTATGATGAAACCTTGGCAAAAAGGCCAACAATTCCCATACATGGATATTCTTCCCAGTCGCTGGTTAAGGAGAGAATTATTAAAAATAAGGATTGGGCTTAATCCATGTTATGAGAATGATAAGAATAAGAGGACTATGATTGCCTCAGAAGTGAAGTGTACCTGTAATATAGCGACAAAATACAATATTTTCCCGATCTTATTGGACTGTCTAAATGTTCTTGATGCACAAAAAGTGTGGCTACATCCAATCTTCCTAAAATACGAGGTTCAGAATTGTGAACAAGCAGTAGATCTGTTATTTGATATGCAATCATTAGATGTAGCATGTGCATTAAGGAAGTTCATGCTTGCAGTTAAAACATTCTTAAAATGCTTAGAGTGGATGTTTTAGTACCAGTATGGATCTGATGAAAAACACACCAGTTTTTATTAATAATATTGAGAATTTAAACAATTGTTAGATAGACTGTATTTCTTTTAGAAGGATTTTTAATATATTTGAAGTGTTTTACAGGTATGATATTGTTTTTAACTCAAGCTGGTTTTTAAATCAAAGATAGTTATGTTTGTATATTTGTTCTTGTTTAAAGACCAAAGGTCTAAATAAACAATCTTTTTGAATTGAATGTGCCTATTTGCGATTTGCACATTTCAATTCATAGTTCGGTGACCGCTGACTTGGCTATGATTGGCAAGTGCCCTACATGCTTGTCCTAATCTCACCAGCTCCTCGTCAGTGACTTTTCAGAGAAGTTCAGCAACCAAACTACTGTCTTCTGATGTTTACTTCTCTCACGGAAGCATGTGTTGATTTAGTGGATGAAACACGCATTTGAGATAGAAAACAACATACTGCACACAAGAAAACGTCTCAGTGTAGGCCCTCTGTAGGTTATTTGAATGAGAGAAAAAGTGTCACCCGCACACTGCTGCCCTTCGTAAACACTGTCAATACAGTGTCTCCGCGCTTGCATGCAACCACCACCCATTTGCATGCCTCACCATTCTTGGTAGATGCCAACTGCCAATGGTGACTGACTTATTACCCACAAAAGGACAGGCTCCCTAAGACACAAGCAAAGAACAAGACTGTCTTGTACATTGACCAACTCTGGCGATGTGGGTAGCTGTGGTATTTAGGCCAGAGCTCAGTCTACACTGCAGGAAACCTTCCAAGCCCAGACATGTCTGAAAACAAGGTACCTAGTGAAGTCTAGTCTGTGTGGATCCTAATACCTTTTCCTAACTAGAATGCCCTGCTAACACCAAACTTTAACTAAATCACAGATTATCATATTTCTCTGAAGGGAAGTTCAGAAATCTGTGAGGATTCATAAAATTCCTACCATCCAGCGTTCCCACACTTCTCTAAAATAAAAAAACACTACCCCCAAATTTCACCAAATAATATACATTTAGTACATTAATTACATAGGACCTTATAACAGCAATTTATTTGCAATGACCATACATTAGATAAAGATAAAGTAGAATGTAAAAGGAGTCAATGCATTTCAAAAGACAGATTCATACTACATATATCTTAAATTACAATAGTGAAAAGTCTGAAAATGTTAATTCATGTTCTGTGGGGATGTCTAGAGAGGTCAATTATAATACAAATTCTTTCAGCATCAAATGCCATGATTATGGTAGAAGATGTATTTTCAGTGTGTTGATCCTGGCAGAGTTAACTAGAAATTAATCAATTTTTGAAAGATTGTCTATTATAGCTGTCCTTTGTGAGATGGTATTTATTTAGAAAGTTTTTTATACCGTGAACATGACCACCAAGGGTATCAGAGAGCTTTACAGATTATGCAGGAAGAAGGGTGCAAGCAAACAAAACAGAATCAACAAAGCGAAAAATTCACAAAAAATGTCAGATATTCACTTAAGTCAGGCAGCTGGGCCACACAACAACAGCTATAGTCCCAGAATCAAACGGAGAAGCTAGAACGAGGCATACATTTCTTCATCAGGAGCCCTTTAATTTCTTTTTTGAAGAGGACAGTGGAAGGGTTCAGCTTTACTTTGTGGGGAAGGGAGTTCCAGATCCTCTGAACCATACCTGAAAAAGGCTCAATTGTAGGTCTTTTTTTCTTGAATTTTTGTGGTTGGAGCACTAGGGTGCTGGCGCTTCTGGGGGCTCTCGAACCACATGAGAGCTCCAGTGTCTGAGCAAGGTACAGCGGGGTCTTGAAATGGATGACTTTGTGTGCCATGCATGCAATTTTTAACTGTATCCAAGATTCAAATGGAAGCCAATTCAGGGCCAGCAAGTCCAGAGAACTATGTTTGTATTTTTTGTGCCAGTTAGGAGCCTAGCAGCAGAATTGAGGGCAACCCTAAGAGGGGCTGTTTTCACTCTGGGCAAGCTACAAAGCATTGCGCTACCATAGTCCAGCTTTGAGATCACTAATGCTTGTACTGCAACCTGTAGGTCATGATCAGGGAGAAAGGGTTTGAGTTTCCTCAGTATGCTGAGTTGGAAGTACGCTCCTTTGGTGAAGGAACTGATGTGCTTCTGCATGTTCAGACTTTTATCTAATATAATACCCAGAGAGGATGCCGAATCCACAAGGTGAGGTCTGCGGTTGAGAGCAGTAAGCTGATTCACCCATTGTTCCATGACCGGAGATTGTTTGAGGATGAGTTTAGTAGGAAGAGCATTACGCTTCAGGTGGTTATGTGACAGCCAGCTTTGTGTTTCCCTCAGGACTGAGTTGAGGGACTGAATGTCCTCGGGGGAGGCGATCTTCAGGTACTGTTGGGTATTGTCTGCATACATGTGATAGTGAATGCTGGATGATGTCAGAATTTCTGTAGAGGCTCTATGAACAGGTTAAAGAGTGTGGGAGAAAGTGCTGAACCTTGGGGAACCCCCAGAGTGACCGGTGCAGGAAGGGACAAGGATTGATTCACGTTGAAACTCTGGGACCTGTCATGAAGGAACAAAGACAATCAGTTTAGAATATGCCCAGACAGCCCCATCCTGTCTTCCAGGAGATCAATTAGGTTATCTTGTTTGACAGTAATGAATGCCGACAAATGGTCAAGAAGGATCAATATATGCAACAATGGTTCTGTTGGGAAGAAAAAACAATTACTTTGTTTGTCCTAAAGGCTAATAAACCTCATAGGATATTTTAGGTGTTGTTTTAGAAATACAAATACCTCCTAACTTTGAATGAAGGGAATAACCAAATAAACAAATTAACACACCGTTTCCCGCTAGAGTGCAGTAGAGAGCGATAGATGAGACTATCGAGATTGCGGCCGTTACTCTGGGCAGCAGGCCGGCGAGCTGCGGAGAGGAGTGAGACGGCGGCTTTGAGGCACTTTGCAACTCCGGGGGCCCTGTGGGGTGCTCGATGGGGGTCCGTGGCAGCGACAACAGCGGGTCTGTGTTTGGGCTGAGAGAGACTGCCGAGCCAGCTGCCAGCTGCACTTTGCTGGTGAACGGAGGTGAGCTGAGGGCAGTCGTGCGAACCACAGGGTGGGGCGGTCTCGGAGCAGACCCAGCTGCACTCCGGAGCATCACGCATTGTGCCGAGTGAGAAGGCAGGTGAGCACGGTCCCAGTGAGCCCCGGTGAGCCGGCTGTGTGCGGTGAGCCGAGAGAGAGCTAAGTGTGTGAACAGACTACGCTTTACGCCTTTGTTTGCTGGCTGGCTGGTTCTTGTCCATAAGGCTTCCCTCTCCTCTTTGCGGCTTTTGCAGTTTCTTTTCCCTGTTTCCCCCGAGCCACAGCGCTGCTTCAGTGAAGTGCAGTGTGGCGCATTAGTTCCTGGCGCTGCCATCAAAGTGCTGCTATCAGAGCCCCACGAATTTTCAAGCATCAGTGGAGGTGTTTAAGTTTGTGCCTCATCCCTCATCCCTCGCATCTCACACGTATCTGCCACACCTCTCCTTGCTCTGCTGTGCCGAAGGGGATCAGAAGGGGGCCGGAGCTGGTGCCCCTGGCCGTAGAGGCAGGATAATAATCAGAGTCCTGTGGAGTCCTGCGGAGTCTTGTAAAGAGTTCTGTGGCAAGGCAAGGCAAGGCGAATCAGAGAATAAGGTACAGGGTGGTGTATTGCTCAACTGTTTATTTACTGACCAAAAGATAAAGACAAAGAAAGACATAATTAAGTCACACCATGAGGTCTGGTAAAGTGAGAAAACCACCAGGGGATAAGATATCAGCCTCACGAGGTTCTCTCAAATGGAAAAGACTGGAGAAACTGAATGCTAATAAGGCAAACAGTCCAAAACGGAATCCACTCATCTCACCAATTGCAACTCTCTTTGAGCAGTCAATTCAAAATAAAAACTCTTCATGTTTTAGATTCCAGTTTCTGAAAGAACCTGGGAGATGTACTATTTTCCTCAACCGAGGGAGTCTTGGGCCTATCAACTCCAATTGCTCCTTCAACAACAAGGACTTCCCCGGGGGAGTACATGGCGGCTATGCCATACAATGCTTTTTCATCATTACCAATGATAACTGCCCCTGGGAGCCTTAGTATTTAACCAAGTGACACTTGTGATACTTGTGAGCCCAGCAAACATACTGAACAGTCGGAGGCTTTTGATAACATAGAAAAAACAACAGGTCGTCGGGGGAAACACAGTGAAGGTACAAAGTAGCATTAGTACACACTACCCCAGTGGTTAAACCAATGACATCTTCAATAAAACTCCAGCCCCCAAAAATGCAAACAACCACCAATCTAAGTTCAGCTTCAATAGATTCTACAGTCACTCTGGAAGTCAAAGGCGCGGCCCTGATGGAATTGGCGCCAGATGTGTTAGCCTGCCACAGCCCCGATACAAGCCTATCGACAGAGAGAAGTGAACATATGGTTGAGCCTCTTGAGTTTTTCCCAGGCAATAGGGAGTTAGTGGGGGTAGGAGCAATTGAGAGTAACATTGAGAGTAACAAGGAGGACAGACGCCTGGATAGTGAGCGCCTCATAGACCACTCATTGAGGCCAACAGGTCTCAGGGCGGTCCAACTGCCAGTAGTGAATACAAACTATAATGATCCGTTAAAGGAGATACCCATGATTAAAACACAAATGGACATGGCGTTTGTGAACGTGGTTTCCCCACTTTTAAATGCCTTGCAAACGTCCATTGAAACTTTGATAATGCAATCTGACAAGTTGGACATTCAAATCGACTTAATGAACTTTATAGCGTCTAATATTGCTGGTATAAACACAAAGTTGGACAATCTGAACAGCATAATAATTAAAGCTCAAGCACATACTTATCAGTTACAATCCCCTTGCTCCTGTGGCCCTGTCCTGGATAAACTGAGTTCTCTTCCTATCATTCTTGAACAGATTCTATAATTAAATCAAAGACAGATCAACGCAGATCAGAAGTTGGACGGTTTGATCAGTTCCAATTCTGAAGTAATTGTACAGCATGACGAAACAACCCTAACTGCGTTAAGAACAAATGAGGCAATTACGCCCAAGGTCAATGCCAACATTGGTGAAGGAACCAATATAACTGCTGAGAAAGACTCCAGTAATAATGAGTCCGCAAAACAAATGTTAACCAAGAGACAAAGGAAAAAAGAGAGGAAAGCCCGAAACAAGAAAAGTGAGGTAACTTCAAAAATGGGTAATGGTTTATATCCCATTTTTTCTATCCTGGAACAAGGAACAGCAAAAAATACTGACAACTGCGGCAGCCATCCAGTCACATCAGCAAGTCATGACACATCTAAAGTTGGTAAAACATTGTCTACAATAGCCTCAAAAAGCCTTCAGCAAACAGGGACAGCAAATAAATCCTTACACATTACCAAAACACTGCAAACTGAGATGGGCTGCACTAATCATCTGATCATTTCAAATCCAGACAACAAGTGTAAGTATACAGGTGATCTGAGCATGGAGCCAGCAGTAAAAGTCAAGATCAAGCCTACTGAAGACAGTGACCAAGGTGGGGAAAAGGATGACAAGGAGGGGCGATTGCAATCTAATATCTGTACAGAGAAGTTAATACCATCTAAACCACAGGTAATTGATCAATCGGCAGATAAAAATACTGCCTCAGATTGTTTAATCAGCCTTGCCCAAATGTCAGTGTATAGTCCAAAGGTAATACCAAATTCCTCGACACAAACAATAACAGATCTGGCAAATCCAACCAGAAAGGATTTACAATATCGTGAGCACCAAAGACTGAACGTGGAGCTAAACTCCCCGACGCAGAAAAGTTAAAAATTTTGTGTAAGGAACTCAGAAATTGCTCAAGTAAAGACGGAACCTGGCATTCCAAAACGGCCAATCAATCAAGAATCCGGAATAGAATTGCATAAAATAATATGGGCACCAGAGTACAAGACACAGGGGGCCCATGACATACTGAATAGGTCCAACATTCTGAAGTTACTAGCTGAATTTGAAGACCTAAAAGATATCAAAACAACGGATCTTGAGCAGGTTCAATTTCTTTAAGGCCTTAACGATATATCAACAGATCAGTCCCTGACAACCTGGAAATCAACAGAAATAGCAGAAGCAATTATGGGAAAAGCGGACATTTCCCAATCTTGGGGCATTCAAATATCCTACCAAATTTCCCCACGCTACCCGCCTCCACTGAAGAGGTCGGGCGGAGTTCAACTTATTAGGAAAATTGGTGATATACAAACCAACAAAAACCTGTATACTCAATTCTATTCAACACAAAGGGTAGAAGTGAACCTTTACAAACATGTGATCAAATAGTACGGCATAACGGGGAGTCACAAAACACCATGGATAACTGGAAATTGCTCCCTGGAATGTTAAATGCAAAACTGACCGTTCAAAGGTAAACTGAAACAAGATACAAACAAGGTCATACACGTGTTATCTTGGAACATTGCTGGTGCAAAAAGACTATTAGAAGGAGGCCTACCATTGGAAGAATGGCGCGGTTGTGACATAATTGCGTTACAAGAAACTTGGCTACAAGAAGAAAATGCACTAGTGGGGTTTATATACCATAACGTAGTTGCTGAAAAATGTACGAGCCATGGACTTGCCATGGGTGGCCTTTCAGTATATGTGTCCTCATCTCTAAAAATTACTTCAGTTCAACTACAATCCCCAGATCCTAGTATTCAGCTAATCAAACTATCAGATCAACACACAAAGAATTCTAAGCCAACAATCTTGGTTAATTATTACACGCAACCCAAAATTAAGGAGAAAAAGTTAAAGAATGAGATATTGTGCAACGTCATTACTGACCTTCGATCCTCAGATCCAATATAATAATCACTGGTGACTTTAATTCCTTTTTTTTTTTTTTTATTTATTTTTTATTTTCCAATTAAACACAATGCATAGACAGTGCAACACAATTTCCTATATAATTAACAAACATAAAAAATAACTGAGTATTGAACATAACATTGGAAAAAAGAACATTACAGCAAAATTACTACTATAATTAATACGCATTACAGTACTTCAGACCATGCACCATCCTACTGAAGTTACCCAACATAATAACATCTTATCATATCCCGAATCCAGCCCGCCACCTACTAATAGGTTCCCATATTCTTAAACCCAATTGCCTTCCTCTCCTACCTTTCCTTGCATATATAGCTTTTTCCAAATTATACACTGCCAATAAGTTAGCAAGCCATACTTGCATACCAGGTGGGTTCTTATCCAGCCATGCCCTTGCTATACAAAGTCTATATACAGCCATGGCAACAAAAATAAAGTCTCTCTCCCGAAAGGTATCCTCCACTACTATTCCCAATAGTATCTGGGCGGGTGTAAGGGTAATTTTCACATCTAGGGATGATTCCAAAAATCTCTCTATGTCCTTAATTAAGGAATGAAGCTGAGGACATAGGGCAAACATATGTACTATGTCAGCGTCTAGTGAATTACAACGTGGACACGAAATCCCCGTAATGCCGCCCCATTTCGCTATTCTGGCTGGAGTGTGATAGAGTAAGTACAGAGTTTTGTATTGTTGTGACTGCAGTGGCGCAGAGCAGAGTATCGTTCTTCCTAAATCCAGTGCCTCCTGAAACCATCCAACTTCTCCATCCAATTTCTCTGCCCACTTACAGCCATACTTATCCCTATCGTCCTGCTTTAATTCAACGAGGCTTGCATAAAAGCTACGTATTGAGCAATCTCCCCCTAACCTAATCTTTTCCATAATATCCACTCTATTAAACCCGGTCCGTCCACCTAGCTTCGTCCCCAAAAAACTCCTTATCTGCAGGAATTTAAAAAAATCCCGTCTATCTAATCCGAACCTCTCCGTTAACTCTGTAAACTGCACAAAGCCTCCTAAATTCATCACATCTCCTACCTGAACAACTCCTTTCGCTGCCCAACCCTCCATTGTCCTGTCCCCAAAAATTTCAGATGGAAAAGACCTATTTTTCAGCAACCTAGTATACCAATTAAACCTCCCTATACCCACTTTCTTCATAAGAGCAGTCCAATTCTTAATTCCAGCTTCCAAAGTCTTGAATCTAGTTCTTTTATAATAAGCAAACTCTGTACAGTATAAAAAACAATTTTCCACCTCCTCCCCCAAGACTGCTGCATAAACCCTATCAGAGCTATCCATCGTTCTCTGATCAAGCCCTGCCCCTCCAATCAGCCCTTGGAGGTATTGAGTTGCGGCTGCCAGATAATATAGCCTGAAATCGGGTGCTCCCCACCCACCTCTCTCTCTAGGAAGGGTCATGAACCTATATGCTCTACGGGTCTTACCCTGCGCCCATATGAATCTATTAAGTAAAGCTTCCAGAGTATTAAACCATTGCCCCTCAAAATAAAGGGGTATTGCCCTAAACAAATATAAAAACTTGGGCAATATTAACATTTTAATAACATTCGTACACCCCACTAAAGAGAGATGCAGATTATTCAATCGTTCCAAGTCCAGCTTTACCGTACTCATCAAAGGGGTCATATTCCTCTGTACCACAGTACCAAGATCCGCTGAAATTATCACCCCCAAATATACCGCCGACCCCGTGACCCTTTGATCCGTACATCCCACAACATGTTGATTACAGACTATTTGGGTTTTAGCCCTATTTAAACTATAACCTGAAACCTGACCAAAATTAAGGGCCTCAGCTTCAACCTCTCTAATAGCTCCGTCTGGGTTAGATGTCAACACAGCCACATCGTCTGCGTAAGCCAAGGTTTTAGCCACGCAGCCCTTCAATCTCATTGGGGGGATCTCCTGATTTCCTTCCAACCTACGCAAAAAAGGATCTAAGTATATTGCGAAAAGAAGAGGCGATGAGGGACAGCCTTGTCTGGTTCCTCTTTCTATCTTCACTGCTGCTGAGTGTCCTCTGTTGACCCTAATTCTGGCGCTAGGGTTCTTATATAGTGTTTGCAGGGCTTTAATAAACCGCTCCCCTATGCCACCCCATCTTAAAGTTTGCCATAAATAATCCCAGGAGACCCTATCAAAAGCTTTCTCAGCATCCAAAAACAAAGCCGCCATAGGGTCTCCCAGGATACCAGCAGCGTCGAACATTGTAATCACCTGCCTTGTATGCACTGTAGTTCCTTTGCCTGGTATAAACCCATGCTGTGAGCAAACTACAAGATTCTCAACAACCCCTGCTAATCTCTTAGCCAGCATTTTGGAGTAAACTTTAGTGTCCGCATTCATCAGCGTAATCGGTCTGTATGACCCAGGTTGAATTGGGGGTTTCCCTTTTTTTAAAATAACCATAATATCAGCTCCGCCCCATGAATCAGGTACTGCCTCTCCAATTTGAGCTAATTTCATAACCCCAAACATATCAGGCCCCAGAACACTAAAGAAAGTTTTATAAAATTCCACCGGAATCTGATCCGGGCCCGCAGCCTTTCCAGGAGAGAGAGCACCCAATGCCATTGATAACTCCTCCATCTGAAAGGGTGATTCCAGCTCCTCCTTATCCTCCTCCACCATACGAGGCGGAATAATGCCGCTTAAATACCTTTCAATCTTTTCTACCTCTCTTAAACTGTCCTCCTGGTATAGCTGCGCATAAAATCGCCTGAACACCTCCCTCACCCCTTCTGTATCTTGGATATTAGCCCCCTGTTCGTCCCTAATTTCCATGATATCCGCAGCTGCCAATCTCTGCCTAGTGCGGACAGCTAGCAAATGTCCCACTTTCTCACTGAGCTCATATGCTCCTTCTTTCTTAATTAAATAGTTATCTACTGCTTTTTTAGCTATATGTTCTATTGCTAAGGCTTTTAATGAAACTATTTTAAGTAAATGTTGTTCCAATGGAAGCTGTTCTTCTATAGCTACTCCCAATTCCTCTTCTGCTTTCAGTAATTCACTATTTATCCCCTTAATCCTGTCTTTTTCCTTCTTCTGAGATGAGAGTACGAAGCTTAGGGTCTCTCCCCTAACCCCTGCCTTAAAGGCATCCCAAACCACTCCTGATGGTGCCGTACCTCTGTTAATGTCCCAGAATCCCTCAATCCAACCCTCCATATACTTCCTATACCCCTCATCCGCCAAAAGTGCTCTTTCAAATGTCCATTGTGCTTCCTTCCTCCCCCCTTGGCCCATCTTAATAGTTAGAATAACAGGGCTATGATCCGACACCACTCGCGGTTGTTTTTCAATCTGTGCCCCCCCGATCAAGGAACCCGAGATGAGAAAATAGTCTAGCCTGACAAGCACTCTATGTGGAGCTGAGTAGAATGTGCTTGGATCTTTATTTGGGAGAGTCTTAATCCATGGGTCAGTCAGTGAGTTATGTGCAACTAGCCCTGCTATAGCCCTATATGTTTTCTTCTTCCTACCTCCATAATGGCCCCCTACCTGTAAGAATGAACTCGAGGGATCATGAATGTTTAAGTCTCCACAAAATATAATTGGTTCTGACCAATGTGCTAGCTCTGCGTCCAGGTATTGAAAAACCTCAGGATCATCTTCCGTTGACCCGTAGACTGTTGCAAGGGTAAATTTATCACCTTTAAAACTTAACTCCACAATCACCCACCGACCCCACTGATCCTCCTTCTTCCTTATTACCACCACGTCTCTACTTCTGCCTAAAACTGCTACCCCCCTATTTCTAGACCCTTGTTTAGAATTGGCCAAAACCATGAACCCTAGCTGTCCCAAAAGGTAACTCTTAGATGCCTCCACATGTGTTTCTTGCAGACATACTAAGTCTAGTCTCATCAATCTCAAAAGTGCAGCCACTCTTAGCCTTTTTGCAGAGTCGTTCAACCCACAAACATTTATAGTGGCAATTCTACAGCTCATTTAAGGGATATCGTACTTTTCCCGGGGACTATGAGACCATACATAAGCAGCTGCTTCAAATTCTTACTATTCTTACTCAAGTGCTGAAAAAACCAGATAAAGTGTGTGTTACACTGTCCACCCTTGTGTTGTACTAAACATTGTGCCGTTTTTCCTCTACATTTTTTATTTCCCCTTAACCCCCTTATCCCTCCCTGTCCCCCCTTCTCCTCCCTTGCTGACCCACCCCCCTCCCCCCCTTTACAGGCAAATAGGTCCATAAGACCTATGTGTGATCGCTGCAGATCGTGGCTGTTGCTAGCCACCCCCTGACCCCCCCACAACCCCCCTCTTCTCCCCTGTCTTTTTCCCCCCTATATCTATCCTCCCCTTTCCCATTCTTATTTTCTTAGTTACAGTGCTCTGTACTTCTTTTAGTGTATAAGCCAATAAGATACTTTTAGGCGTTTCAACCATTCTTTTTCTGTTTAAGCTCTTCCAAGAACTGCTGAGCCTTAACCTCCGACCAGAACATTAGCACCTTCCCTCTCACGACCACCTTCAATCTTGCTGGAAATAACAGATACGCCTCAGCACCTACTGCCTGAAACGGCTTAATAAGCTCCCTCAACCTCCATCTCCTCTCTACCGTCACATGGCAAAAGTCTGGTCTAGTGAAGAAGGTAGTCCCCTCAAATGTCCGCCTATTATCTGGCCTTGCTTTTTCCAAAAGTTCTTCTCTGAGGAGATAATTACCTACATAAATCAGAATAGCTCTGGGTAGAGGTGGTTGTCCCCCCCCACCCCTGGCTTTCTTGACTGTGAATGGGAATCTGTGTGCTCGTTGAACCTCCTTTTCCCACTGCCAATCAGATTCCGGGAATGCTCCTTTTAAGAGATTTACCACAAACTTTAAAACATTCTGCCCTTCTGTCCCTTCTTCCACTCCCAAGAGGCGAACATTATTCCTCCGCTGGCGGTTTTCACATTCCTCCATCTTCCAAAGCAAGTCTTCCGCCATCTTTTCTTGAGTACCTTTAAAGTCCTGCCATGCTTCCACCTCATCTTCTAATCTCCCTGTCCTCTCCTCCACCTCCGTAACTCGGCTTACAATACCATCATAAAGTTTGTTGACTTTTTTTAAGGTATTATGAATTTTTTTCGTTGCATGCCTAGCCCTTCTACTTTCAGCTCTGGCCTCCCCCTGCATTTGCTTTAGAGTACTCGTTATCATATCCAAGGGAGCTTGCAACTGTGCTGGAAGTGGGGTTACATCAGAAGCGACTCCGCCTGCGTCTCTTTCTTCCACATACGTCTGCGACGTTGCTGAATAGTCCCAGAGAAGCTTCTTTCCTCCCCCCACCGGGGAACCCTGTCCTTGCCCATGCTTTCTTCCCTTTACCCTTCTTTTTTTCTGGGTACTTTCCTTCCCTGATGAGCTCATGCCTGAAGTAGTCTCTTCGTCCTCCTCAGTATCAGACTCACTCATTAATGATTCATCCGTGTCTTCATTAACTGAAAAAAAACAGTCTCCTTCAACTGAGCCTTCTACCCCTTCCGAAACATCAACTGTCTTTGATGATTTGCCCTGTTTTGCCAGGCTGACCGTGCTGCCCCATGACTTTCCGGCTTTCATTTCAGCCTCAACCTGCATAAGTGCTTCAAGCATATCAGCATTCCCTGCAGCTTTAGCCAAATGATCTACATCATGGGGTTGGTTTATCGCCAATCCAGCCTGTTCAACGCTGTGACCCTTACCAGCATGTACGTTTAGCTCGAGATCCACAGCTGCCTCACCATCCTTTTCCCCTCTTGCTCTGTCACCTCCAGCTTTGCGTCCGCTTCTGCCTTCGCCGCCATCGCAGCCATCCTCACGGTCTGTCTCGCAGTCTGCCTCAGTGCGTGACTGTTGCCTAGCGACCAGAACAGCGTCTGCAGAAGCGTCCTCTGTAGCGTCCTCGAGGACGCCTCCGGTGCCTACTGAACCACCATCGAGCTGCAGAGAGTTTTTTGGGGTAAACGCCTCAATCACGGTAGGCTGCCTCATACCCATGTCTCTATTCTTGCCCGAGGGTCCCGCTGCCGCCTTTTCCGCATTGTTTGCACTTTCCTTGGTTACTACCGCGGGGCCGCTTTTAGATGTTTCTTTTACCGGCGCCTTACCGCGTAGCTCTGCTTTCTTTCCTTTCGGCGTTGAGGCTGGGGCTGGGGCAGTTGATTTTCGTATGGCCCCCGGCGCCCTCTGTGACCCAGATCCTGCCTCAGTCTTTCCAGGGTCCGCATTCTGCTTCTGCTTGCCTGAGTCCGGCTGCGGCTGCGGTTTATTTTTTTCCTTCTCCTTCTCCTTCTCTGGCTTCGAAGGACGCGGTGGTAGCGGCATCTTAGTCACAGAGTAATTCCCACTCAGACTACTTGCTACTTTTAATTGCAGACAAGTGAAGCCAAATCTTCTACTGAGCACTTTTCTAATAAAGGATAATCCCAGCAGACTTATGCGACACCAGAATTCAAACGCCATCTGGGGAACAGGGTTTCATCCTAAAGATTTAGCCTACAGGGGGTATAGCCAGGAGGTAGTCAAGAGCGACTCCTCACCACAACCCGTCAGCGGCCATCTTGCCTTCCTCGCAAGATACTGGTGACTTTAATTCCAACCTGATCTTAACACCGGAAGAGGATGATAAATTATCAGCTGATAACATCCATTGGGGTGTTCCCCAACAGATGCAAGGTGGTCTTAGAATACGGAAGGATCGACTAGCAACCGAACTAGTGACTGAACTGGAGTTTCTTGGGTTGGTGCACTGAATGGGGGGTTTCCTGAAGATCAACCCCCCAGTAAAACGTATTATGGTCCACACTCTCAATCCACCTTGGACTTTACAATGGTCAGTCTTTCAATAATCCCCTTGGTGATCAGCTTTCAAATTGAGTTTACCCTGTTGAGTGACCATGCAATGCAACACACTATAATCAACCTCAATAAGGAAAGATTGCAACCGTCATACATGTTAGAAGGTCAGCTAAGTTCTGTTAACCTGAAACGCATAAATTGGTCCAACACCAATGATCACAAGTGGTTCACTATAATGAAGGACACATTGAGTGAGATCGGGAATGCATCAACGGATGTGATTCAAGCATGGTCCCATTTTCTGTTAAAACTAAAACAAAAAATGAAGTTGCCAGTTATGAAATCCAGTATAGATGGACCACAGCAAAAACATCCGAAAGAGCTACAAGACCTGCGTAGACAACTTCAGAAAACTCAAAGGAAGATAAAGTTGACTGACCGTGGTACCAGTCAATGGGCCAGCTTCCGTATACAAAGAAAAGAATATAAAAATAGGGTCTGGGAACATAAAAGGTCAACTAATGAGAGTTTTTGGTCCAAATTAATCTTCAGTTCAAACTCCGGAATACCAATATATTTTGGCAAACCATAAACCAGTTAACAAGACCCTGTAACTCCCTCATATCAAATGTGCAGGAATCGGAGTGGGCATTGTTTCTTGCTATTAAATTTACAGATATCTCGACAAAAACTCAGAGTAACACTCTTGGTCTAAACAGTCAAAACAAAATGTGCCCCACAGAAGAATAAGGGAGACAACCTTTGACTAGTGATCCCTGTAACGTATCCAGCACTGTTCCTCAGAATAAACAATATACGGCGGAAGAGATCATTAAACTGATCAAAAAAGCTAAACCCAATGGGGCGCCAGTCCCGAACTGCATCCCGCAAGCAGCTTACAAACATGCTCCGGAATTTTGGGGACCCTGTCTGGCGCAACTGTTTTGGGATGTGCAAAACTGGAACAGAGTACCCAAAAGCTGGCAAGGATCCATATTTACGCCAATTTATAAAGGTGGTGAAAGATCAAATCCAAATAACTATCGCCTAATAGCATTGCAGGACGTTGAGGCAAAATATTTTGCAACGCTTCTCTTAAATGATTTGGTCACTTGGTCAAGTGAAAAAGAGCTGATACCCATTAATCAGACAGGGTTCAGGAAGGGGATAGGTACAACAGCAAATATCCTATCCATCACTATGATCGTGGAGAAGTGTATTACCAGCAAACGGGACCTGAACCTGTGTTTTATTGATCTTCAGACCGCATTTGACAGTGTGGACCGTAACTTATTGTGGTCAAAATTGAGAGCATGGGCAATACCGGAGAATATTTTAAGGGGTTTGCTGTTATTTTATTCTAGTACTTGGTCGCAAGTAAAAATAGGGGATGGCACACGGTTGTCGAGAAAAGTCTTTACATCAATTGGACTCAAACAGGGGTGTGTCCTTGCCCCTCATCTATTTAATCTCTTCATCTCGGATCTCACTGGGAAACTGAACAATTGTAATGCTCACCCACCTAAATTAGGAGACCTACAGCTGACCCACTTGGCTTACGCCGCTGATATAGTACTCATGAGCCTAACGAAAGTTGGTTTAACCAGATTAGTTACTGAACTCTCAACATTTCTGTTGGCAAATAAGTTGGCTTTAAATGTTTCAAAAACCAAATCCATGTTGATAATCAATCGCCATGGATCTAACTGCAACATCTGGCTAAAAGGAAAACCATTAGAGAGAGTCTCAGCATACAAGTATTTGGGTTTCTATCTGGATGATAAGCTTGATTTTAAAGAACAGAAGAAATATCTGACGCAAAGAGCGGGTGCCCTGATATTCGGACTAAGTACATTGACAAAAAAACTTGAAGGTCCATCACTTAAACCTTTAATAATTGTAATGGCCAACAAAGTTCTTCCAACACTGTCCTATGCAAGTGAGGCATTGCATGGAAAGGATATGGACCTACTTAACAGTTTAACAACAAACAATCTAAAAGACGGTCTTACGATTACCCAGGATGGTGTCGCCCAAATGCAACTAGAATTTGGCAAAAAATACGAAACTGTGGGCAGATTATACTCATATATCAAGGTATGGTATCAGATCAAGCAAAAAGCAACTAATAATAACCTTAATACACACACCTATGGCAAGAGCTTGAATCCCCCAAAAAATCGAAAGCAAATCAATTCCTCACGCACGCTTTGGAGGTGACTTGTTCAAAAACCCTATGGGACAAAAATCTGTCATTTGCAGCATTAAAACAAGCATTAAATAAAGCGGCCAAACTCCATTCATTGGTATTGGACAAAGAGATTTTTTCCCATCGCTCGCACTCCTGGGCTGGGATAAACGGCTATAAAACACTAACCCTAGCAGTGTACCTGGAAACAACATATTCCATTTTCATTCAAAGAAAGCTGATGTTACTGAGATTTGGCAAATTCCCGACATTGGCAGTTGAACCAGCTTGGAAACAGCATGTAGCTGTAAAATGTCGATTGTGTGGTAGCCCCAAAGAAGATTTAATACACATAATCTGCCACTGTAGGATGTTGTCTAAGGAACGTTCGTACCTTTTAAAGCAAAGTTTTCGGATCAAGAAGCTACGAACATTTAGATCTGCTATAATTGGAAGCTTGGATATAACTGCCCCTCGAATGCATTGCAAGTTGGTGAAGTTCTTGCAAGCATTTGAGAAATATCTTAAACAAAACGAAGATCCCAAATGTTAATAATCTGGAAAAATATTGACTTTTAATTCTTGTTCTTATAAAATGTTTTTAATCCTTTTTAAATGATAATTTATAAACTTTTATAATGTGTGTGTGAAATACATCAAATTGTTATGGTTTTAAGTAACTAAACAATAAAGTTTAAATAAAAAAAAAAATAATAAACACACCATTTTTTGGATTCAATCCTGCATATTCATTATTTTCTAGACCATTAGTCATATAAATGACACTAATGTACATATACTAAAGGGGTTGTCCTAAAAAAGATTTTACAAAAGCATACAAATGACGGACACATGATTTTGTGAATAATAGTGAAAAAGTGACATTAACTGCGATTCACAAATAAACATACATAAAAACAATTAAGAATCAGTCCAGAATTCACAATACATTAGTTACAACCATATTTCAGTTTTCTTTTGTTGTGGTTGAAACTTGGTACGGACTGATGGACAATGCTACGTCGACGTTTCGACCCTATGTTATGGTGCTTGTTTTATCGCAACCGGTTCGGGTCTTCATCAGGCCTAAAATTGCAGGTGGATAACCTGTGGGGGAAGAGGGAAGTCTTTTAACGTCATGGGTGTGTTATAATGCACTATGCGGTGAGACTGTACCCATTATGGTTTTCTCACCAGTAAGGATCAATGACCTGCATCTATTTATAGGACGAGGGTCCAAGATAATGTCCACGAAGGGAGACAATCGAAAGTGGGTTTAAGTGATGCGGTATGCGGTGGCGCCTGTTCGTGTGTGCGTATGTGTGTGACAAATGTCAGTAGGGGACCGTGCCACAGGCGGAGGGATAATCCTGAACCTCCAAGTTAGAAACAAGGTGTCTGTACAGTAGAAATGGGTGACCTGTGCACACGTAATTTATGTTTGCAGAGCGAGTGCTGCGAGTCTCGAATAAAGATATACAGATGCACAACAATCACAGTAATCCAAAGTTGCATTTGTTCTTTGTTTGATGCTGATCAGATGCCCAGCCAATTGGACCCACGACTTCTTCAGGGCTAAAGGGCGCTGGGGGTCGCGCAACACGGGGAACCTCACCCGGCCCAGAAACTGAAGATTGATAGCTCTGTCTCAATTCTGTGGGTGGTGGTGCATGGCCGTTCTTAGTCGGGGGAGCGATTTGTCTGGTTAATTCCGATAACAAACGGGACTCCTCCATGCTAACTAGTTATGCGACCCCCAGCGCACTTTAGCCCTGAAGAAGTTGTGGGTCCAGTGCCCTGACGAAACACGTGTTGGCTGGGCATCTGATCTGCATTAAACAAAGAACAAACACAACTTTGGAATACTGTGGATGTTGTGCATCTGTATATCTTTACTCGAGACTCGCAGCACTTGCTCTGCAAACATAAATTACCTGTGCACAGGCCACACGTTTCTAAGATAATGTCCATGATCTGCTCTGTGAAGGGAAGGTTGTCATGAGGGGGTGGTAAAACGTGTGCAGTTTGCATGAGCGATTGTTGTAACCAGTCATGGTAGTCTATATTGAGTCATTTCAGCTTCACACTACTGCTAGTTAGGGTATTTGCACCCTTCTGCAGCAGGCACATTAACCTAACAAACTATCTGGCTCCGGCAAATAAATTCACAATCTCTAGAGCAGATACATTAATTCACCAGGCTATATTTCACAATAAGCAAGTGCAGGATGGAGCAATTTAAGTCAAATGTAATTTGTACCTGGCTTGTGATAACTCTGCCCCAGCACAAGAGGCTAATCAAAGCATCTTACCATCTTGGAATATGAAGTTTCCTGACTGAACATTGCTTCTGAATGACTAGTAGGGTTGGGTAGTGGCAACCACATATGTATAAGGAATAGAAAATGTCATGAACGTTGCTGGCTTTAGAACAACAAGACTCAATGTCCTGTACAGTTGTACAATCCCTTTACACAGACAATTTTTGTTTGATACACCATATGTGAAAGGTGCAAAGGTAGTTCAGCAAATGCCCATTCTTTGCCTCTCAGTTGTCAAAGCGAACTAGGGTTGATACCACTTTTCATATCAGCTCCTCATATCCAACAATTGGTGTCCCACAGGGGTTCATCATATCCTCTCTACTATTCAACATATACCTTAGTTACCAAACCTGAGTAAATCATTCAATCTCACCTGTTACAACTATGGTGTACAAGCATTTAGACTATCCTGCCACCACACGCCAAGAAGTTTTTATTGTTTCAAATTAATTCTATTTATAACTGTATTTCATATTGCAACAAATGTAATTAATCTAACAATAATGTTTATATACTTACTTACCTGTTACAACTATATAGATGACACCCAATTATTGTTTCAAGTGATTGTCTGGAAGATCTCTACAATTTAAAACTTAATGACTGACATCAGGCCATAAACACATGGATGATCATAATCCCAAAAATGTCCAGCACTCTTTAGCAAAGTGAAAGTGATCTGTTACTATGCAATGCAGTCATAACAATATGTAATAAACAATGTTATATCACAGTGTTCCATTCAGTGAGTCCCGGTAAATGATGAGTTTTCAGTGGACGAGTAATAAATTCTTTATTTGTTTCAAAAATCTGAATTCTTTCTTCATAAAAACAAAGCTGTAGCCGGTGCCTACGCGTTTCGTCCAACAAGGACTTCTTCAGGGCGGATGAATCGCTGTCTGGATTGAATAAGAGTTTTACTGTTTCTTCTCGTGATGATTATTTACATGAGTCACTTCCTTAATATATTTGGTGCAATTTCTGTATCACTACTGTGCTTGTGAATTTTGGATTAGCGTCTTCCCTGATATGTATTTCATATTCTTTCGATGATAAATAGTCTGCGATGCGCTGGATTTTTATGAGTCCAACATATTGTATTCGATCTGACAGCTGACTTTGTGGCGTTGTGTCCACATGGATGATGATTAACCATCTGAAGCTAAATACCTCTAAGCCAGAGCTTATGACATGTAGACAATGAAAGAAATTCCAGCCTACTGTCCAAGTAATATGAAGCCACTCCAACAATATATTCCAACAATATCAAGAGAAGTCATTAACATAGGAGTGACTATTGAATCAGACCTATATTTGCTACCATTTTTTATTGACATAAAACAAAGTGCCTTCTACACAATGAAAACATTACGTTGCCTTCTTGAAAACCAACAGAAACTGCATGCCATTTTCTCCAAGCTTAACTATGCCAACAGTCTATACCTTGGTGCATCCTTATTCACAAAACGCAAAATACAACTCATCCAAAATGTTGCTGCAAATTTCCTTCGCTTTCTTCTCCCACGAGAACACATACACATGAATCCTGTCTTGCAATCACTCCACTAGCTACCTATATCAAAAGGGACACTGTTCAAGGCATTTTGCATTGTTCACATAGCCTCCAAGGAAGAGGTTACTACCAGCTCAATTCAAGCAATACAAGAAATACAAACAAATCAGGAAACTGTGCTCCAGGCTAGCACCCCTTGTACCCCCTTACCATAAGAACTCCGTAGGACACACTGCTTTCTCTGTACAAGCTACCAAGCTCTGGAACACACTTCAAGATAGCATTAGTAGCACCCAAGAGCCTACCCAGTTCCCTAAACACTGTCATATCTCCAGCCTCCTTTGTCACCTTCACTTCCCCCTATCGAACAGAGAGTGCTCGTCAAAAAGCTGTGCATCACCCACAGAATCTTGGGGGGTTTTGTCCCCAGAATCTTGAGTGACTTATGCTCCTGCTATGCTCCCACACGAATGTTGCATTCAGAAGATTTGCTCCTGGCCAGAGTTCCTTTAATACAAAGGGCCAGAGCAGGCAGGCGTTCTTTTAGGGTGTTGGTTCCCGCCCTCTGGAACTCCCTCCCCATCCACATCCACAGTACCCCTGACCACCTTACCTTCAGAAGGCTGGTGATAACATGGCTAATCACTCAATTTTAATCTCTCCTCTGTTCTGTCGTCTCATTCGGTGTTCATCTTAGTGTTTTAACTCCATACGCTTTACAAGTATCTTAACATAAACATAAGGCAGTTAAAAACTTTTGCTATTACAAAGACAAATACACCATCACACATCCTGGCAACAGAACCTGAAAAGACAGTCACACCCTCAAGCTCAATCTTCAGCTTATAAGACACAAGTTAGAAACAACCCAACCAGCAAACTACATTTTATAACTAGGTAAGTTAAGGAGAGCTGACATGATTTTGGTGCATACCCAATTTACTAAAGCTAGGAAATCTGAGAATGCGTCAAAATGCTACGCCTTCCCCAGTGAGGTACAATAAGGAGAAATATCTTTATTTCTCCTACTTATGTGCCGCATTATGCCGCGCACATAAAAGGAGGTGTATGCATCTAAGAATTGCTTTTGTGCAGGAAGTTGCCCCTTCGTGCACAAAAACAATCCTGCCTGCAACACAGACAACCTTGCACCTTGGTGCAAAGCTGCCTGTGTTGGTGCTAAGCTGCTCATAGTGTGCCAGCACTAGGACACATCAAAAATATGCCATACTTTTGTAAATATTGCAAAGTTCTGCTCTCTGCCTTTCATGCAATGAAGTACAGCTAGTTGTCTTGCTGAGTTGTGTGAAATGTAAGTGAACCAGCCCCAAAACCCAGGGCAGTCTCCAGCTAAGCAGACTATAAACATAAGAAGTACCATCATTGGGGCCATCTGTGCTGTTTTAAGCTGCCAGTGAATGAAAAATCCTATACGATTGTTTATGCTTCTGTGTCTCTCACACCTTATCATCCACCACACTGCTACATGCTGCAACCCATAACAAGATAACCGCACCTTGGTGGTCATCAAGCAAAACAATAAAACACTTCTTACATTGGATTACAAATCAAAGACAACACACACACCACCCTATAGGGTGTAGTTAGCTGCCAAAGTTGGTAAGCACTTCAGTGCCACTCATAGGGGTAGTAAGCTCTCTACAAATAGGCAATACAATACAACGTTCATCACTTTCATCACCAAGATTTTGTTTTGATCCATTCTGCTTTGATCCATAACACTTCAGAATGTAATAAACAGAATGTATTACTGGTATATGTTGAAATATGTGTACAGTTCATTTACAGGTATATTTGTTTTTTGTGCATTAGAAACAAAGTGACATCCTACAGTATTTCTATTTGCACTCCCTGCACATAGTGCCACTGGAATTATGAGATTCTGCAGCCATGGAACTATACAATATTGCAGCTGCTGCATTTTCATCATATTATGAATTTATTGCATTTGCCACATAATCCATCATCTGATGCATATTTTGCAGATTTTAACAAAAAACGAATTTTGTTTCTAGCTGAAACAGATCACAATTTACAAAAAATGTTGCAACATGTGCAGCAGTACAATGGAAGGTCCTTTGCAAAGGTTGAATTGCCACCTTTTAGTTACGTAGGGCTCTATTTGGATGTGGAACCGGGACTGATGAAGTGAAGCCTTTGCCCAGACAGTGCTACATTGTAAACGATGACAAAATAATAAAGTGATACTATAAAAATATGTGGAGCATTAAGGCACAGAATTTGTGTTTTCTTGCCACATAAATTAGTCAACACTGCAACGTAATTTAGGTCTCGGCTGCTGCCTAATTCCAGTGGCCCTTTCTATACTGCGGAAACATTGTCACAGAGTTCACTTTAGACAATCCTCTCACTTTCAAAAGGGAGAAAAGTAAACAACATTTTCATGTTAGAAGAAGCAATTTGCCAGAAGACAGACTGATATTTAAAATGTCATGGAACACACAGCAAATGTAACAAGATAAAAACAACTATCAGAGGGATTTTTATTGCTCATTCACCTTCTAAACTCCAGCACCTGTAAAGTGTTCCATGCTTTGCTTGTTTGACGGGAAAGATTATTCTGGACTGGCCCTGCCCGTATGAGTGACCCCTTTGGCTACAGCCCTGTGCCGAGCTACCAGATGGTAAAGCACAGGTTAATTTGGAGTTTGCTTGTGTTTCACCCTGAAAGAGACTGTGGTTGCTGCTTGACTAGGATTTCGCCCCTTAAACCAGTAACCCAATTTCATACATTTATAAGCAGTTGTGAGATTAGGACTTGTTTTTGTGCAGTATATAAAGTGATTTTTTGTAACACTAAAATCCCAGACAAACAATTTGATACCAATTTGAGTTCCTTTTGAATTCTGTTTGATTGGCTCTTTTTGCTTTTCCAAATGTACCCTCAATCTCCTTGACTCTTTATGTCTGTACCTACTAGTATGGAATTTGAGCTTACCAATCTGGAAAACTACACTGTGGTTGAGCTCAAATATTTCTCTAAAGAACGGGGACTTCCAGCCAAGAGGAACATCAGAATGCTGAAGCTCCAAAAGGCGCTGAGGACCTGGACAGAAGTCCACCAATCACTGGTTACAGTTGATGTGGAGAATGATGTGGAAGGTCAAGATACAGACCGTGGTACAGGTCCTAAAGTGCAGCACTCAGGGGAAGGGGAGAACCCAACCACTGCAATAGAACTCCCTGCCGGAGCAGAGAGCACTGTGTCTTCACAAGGCCTGACCCCAGAGGAGCTGGCGGGCAGGAAGGCTGAAAAGGGGTTCAGTCTGCAAACGGCCAAGCTAAGGTTGGAGAAGGAACAGAGGATGGCTGAGAGTCGTATCAAGGGATGAATTGGTCGTGGAAGAAAGGAGAATGGCTGATGAACTCAGTGTCATTAAGCTGGATAGAACAGCTGTTCAAGTGGAGTCCAGCAATAATGGTGGCAGCATACCTGCAGTGCCATGTGGAGACAAGAGAGTCCACATGTCAAAGGATCTGGTACCTAATGTTGTGGTACAAGATGTCATTGAAAAGTGGTTTAAAGCCTACAAGGTTGGTCTGGAGAATCATAGGGTCCCTGAGTCTGACTGTAGGGTCAGTCTCTGGAGGAGCATTCCCAGCGAGGGGAAAGATAGCCCCATGGTTCACCGACGAACTCAAGAGCTCCAAGAAGAACTGCCAAGCCCTCGAGAAAGGCTGGAGAAGGGAACCGACACCGGACAACAGGACCTCCTTCAAACTTGCCACCCGGAAACACCACCAGCTGATCCGCGCCGCCAAGAAAACAGCATTCAAGGACCGGTTGGACAACAACGCACACAACTGCAAGTAACTCTTCAACATCGTCAAAGAGCTCTCCAACCCCTGCGCAGGAAACAACGACATCACCCCATCGCAAGACCTCTGCAACTCCCACGCTTCATACTTCCACAACAAGATCGCGGACATACACAACAGCTTCAACAACCAACCAACGCACACCATGACCGAACAACCACCCCCCACCACCACCCTCCACGCCTGGACCCCGATCAGCACCAAAGACACCATCCGCACGATGAACTCCATCCACTCCGGATCACCGACCGACCCCTGCCCTCACCACGTCTTCAACAAGGCCGACGCTGTCATCGCACCCCACCTGCGAGACATCATCAACACATCCTTCGACACCACCATCTTCCCTGAGAGCTGGAAACACGCCGAACTCAGCGCTCTACTCAAGAAACCAACAGCGGACCCCACCGACCTCAAGAATTACCGCCCCATCTCGCTCCTCCCGTTTCCAGCCAAAGTCATCGAGAAGACCGTCAACAAGCAGATGGCCGATTTCCTCGAGACGAACGGATCCCTCGACCCCTCACAGTCCGGCTTCCGAGCCAACCACAGCACCGAGACCGCCCTCATCGCCGCCACCGATGACATCCGAGCCCTGATGGACAACGGAGAAACAGCGGCCCTCATCCTCCTAGACCTCTCCGCGGCATTCGACACGGTCTGCCACCGCACCCTAGTACGGCGCCTCAGCAGCGTCGGAATCCAGGACAAGGCGCTGGAATGGATCATCTCCTTCCTCGACGGAAGAACACAGAGAGTCCGCCTACCACCGTACAAGTCAGAGGCCACCGAAGTCATCTGCGGCGTCCCCCAAGGATCATCTCTGAGCCCCACCCTCTTCAACGTCTACATGAGCCCCCTCGCGGCCATCGTACGCAAACACAACCTCAGCATAATCTCCTACGCCGACGACACCCAGCTGATCCTCTCCCTGACCAACGACCCCGCCGCCGCCAGAGCCAACCTGCACGAAGGGATGAAAGAGGTAGCCGAGTGGATGACAACCAGCCGCCTGAAACTGAACTCGGACAAGACGGAAGTCCTCATCCTGGGCTCCTCTCCCTCCGCCTGGGACGACTCCTGGTGGCCTCCCGCCCTGGGCACCGCACCCAAACCGACAGACCATGCACGCAACCTGGGCTTCATCCTGGACTCCTCCCTCTCCATGACCAGGCAAGTCAACAACGTCTCCTCGGCGTGCTTCAACATCCTACGCATGCTACGGAAGATCTTCTGGTGGATCCCCACCGAGACCAGGAAGACCGTCACCCAGGCCCTCATCACCAGCCGACTGGACCACGGCAACGCCCTCTACGCCGGTACCACCGCCAAGCTCCAGAAGAGACTCCAGCGGATCCAGAACGCCTCAGCCAGACTCATCCTCGACATCCCACGAACCAGCCACATCTCCGGACATCTGAGAGACCTTCACTGGCTCCCCGTCAACAAAAGAATCACCTTCCGCCTCCTCACCCACGCACACAAAGCCCTACACGACCAAGGCCCAAGCTACCTCAACAGCCGAGTCAACTTCTACGCTCCCAAACGCCACCTCCGATCAGCCAACCACGCCCTCGCCGCCGTCCCCCGCATCCGAAGAGCGACCACAGGAGGAAGGTCCTTCTCCTACCTGGCCGCCAAGACCTGGAACTCCCTCCCGACCGACCTGCGCCTGACCCAAGACCACCTCTCCTTCAGGAAGAAGCTGAAGACCTGGCTGTTCGAGCAGTAGCGGCTCCCCCCCCCCCCCCAGCGCCTTGAGACCCTACGGGTATGTAGCGCGCTTTATAAGTGTCACTGATTGATTGATTGATTGATTGATTGATTCCTAGAGAAGCGGTTACACAATGAGATATCCCCCCATGAAGAACACCCTTGTCAGGAACTATGGACTCAACCCCAAAAAGTGCAGACAGACATCTAGGGACAGCTAGATGCTGACCCATCAGTCCTGGGTCAATTGTGAAGATTACTTTTGCAAGGCACTGAGTGGATAGGTGAAGGGAAGTGAAGTACAAAGGGCTGTAGAATTTAGTGGCAAGGGAGTACATGTTCAGTCTTTGGATTGCAGAGCTGCTTCAACACCTGGTTGATAGCAAGCTCACTGACACCAGAAAGCTTCCAAGGAGATAAACTGATGGATCTGCATCAGCGCCTGCAAGAAGATATCAAGGGTGGGCAGGGTCCCCACCAGAAAAAAGAAGGAGATAAAAACAAAAACAGGGAATTCTCTAAAGGTCCCCAAAAGAGTTCCACATGGCAGGGTTCCCTATCTCCACCTGAGCAGAAGAACAGTAAGTTCCCTGACCATATGTCCTCAGGAAAATTCACCTCTAAGTGCTGTAAATGTCTTCAGTTTGGGCACTTCAAAGGTAATACCAAGTGTCCCAAGTGGGCACAACCCCCCACTCATGGGCAAACACCAAGACTGGCTAGTGTAGCACTTGAGGAGAATGTTGCCTCAGTTAGTACAGATGTTATACTAGTATCCCTGGTTGAGCGAGAGATTATCCAAAAGCCCATATGCCTAGCAATACTAAGAAGTTCAGGCAGGGTTCACCCTCAATAGGCAGATATAGGAGCCAGAAGATAACAAAGGAGGAGAGAGAGAGTCTCAACAGCGGATTCGTACTCCCTGGGCAAGTTTATATAAACAAAAATAATCCACCTTGTGATTTGGTGAAGTGTTCCTTACAATGGTGGGGAGCACTCAGAATTGTTTCAATACCCCTCACACACCTAAAGGACCCTTGGTGTCATGCTTCATCATTGGGGTCTTTGTACCCCTCTGCGGGATGCGGTGTGCTATGACATAACGACTACGCGGGAGCACTTTAATCAATGACTATGTATGGTGCGTGTGGGGGGTTTGTATTTACATTTTTATGTGAGTGAGTGGTGGGGTGAGTGAAATGATAAAAAGTACCTGGCTCGTAGGATAGGACTAAAAATATTTTATTTAGGTCCCCGGGCTGGTACTGTTAAAAACTGTGAAGTGCGAGGTGTTTATGTTGTGATTATGTACATCACCTTATGTGTGCGTCGACATGTTTCGTAGACCAAGCTCCTTCTTCAGGACGGGGTGCACAAATTCCCCACCTTACTCACGTTTCACTAAGTAAAATCAATGTTATGTATTAACAAAAGTGAAGAAATTATATGTGTCTTATAGGTTATAATGTACCTACAGCGGTGTATCCATAGTTTTTATGCCAATTGCATTATCTAAAGGAAAAAGAAAGAAACATCATTGATGCTCCTGACGACATTTCGCTGGTCTATTCACCTAGAGAAAGTGTCATGCAAGTAGTGCTCCCTGGTTAAGGCGGTTATACTACAAATGAAGGATAACCCTGTAAAAAAGACATGGACATGACAAACATACATGTAACAGAAAACACACACTCTATTCATGTGAGGGAGGAGTCCTGTTTTGGGGAGGAAAAGCCAAAGACGAAACAAACATTATAGGCATACTTGTCTCTATGGTGTCGAGAACTTCATGAGCCTCCTGAACGTCAGGGGGAAACTATGGACCAAGTGCCTCCCAAGAGAAAGAGCAGTAGGGTCAAAGCAGTGCCTTTCCCCCTGCCTACAAGTGAAGATCAGCCTTCACAGGAGGCTGATTTTGAGACCTCTGAGGGAACTGTCCCAGAAGAGCTTGAACCTGACCAGGTTGAGTTTCTTGGGACAGGGGGACACAGTTAGACTGTTCCTCTCTTGTACCCCTCAGACAGCAAGCTGCTTCTGAGGTTGCTGGGAATGCTACAGGTACCCACAAAGTGTATTGGGATGGAGGACTCCTTTATTCTGAGGCTAGAGACCCCAAGCCTGGTGCTTCCAGGAGGTTGGTTATACCTCAGTCCTTTAGGGGTTTCCTTCTTACCTTAGCCCATGATATTCCTCTAGCAGGATACTTGGGCCAGAGCAAGACTTGGGACAGGCTTGTCCCTCACTTTCCCTGGCCCCATATGTCAGAAGATACTAAGGAATTTTTGTCGCTCCTGTGTAACCTGCCAAGCCAGTGGCAAAGCAGGTGGCACCAAAAAGGCACCCCTGATACCACTACCTGTGGTGGGGGTACCCTTTGAGAGAGTTGGGATAGACATCGTTGGACCAATGGATCCCCAAACAGCATCTGGGCAAAGATTTATTCTGGTGGTAGTGGATCATGCCCCCAGGTATTCAGAGGCTATTCCCCTAAGGACCACGACAGCTCCTGTTGCGGCAAGAGCCCTCCTGGGAGTATTCTGAAGAGTGGGCTTTCCAAAGGAGGTAGTATCCGACAGAGGGGCAAACCTCATGTCAGGATATTTGACTGCAATGTGGAAAGAGTGTGGTGTAAATTATAAATTCACCACTCCCTGAAGGACTGGGTTCTTTAAGACCCAGCGGTGCCAGGGGACAACACCTGAAACCTTCGTGGGTAACCTGCTCCGGCGTACGAATGACAGAGACACGGGACTCTTCCTTCGGCGTCAAAGATTCAAGGTTTATTTACTGCAGGGAACACAGAAGTCACGACAAGTACAACACGTGCAACTTGGGGAGACTGCTTCAAATTGGTTCTGTGGATCGCTCCTTTTATACACGATTTTCCCATAGGTTTGCATAGCAGACAAAGGTTTACAACCCGGTTCCCACAATTATCCCCGAGAGGGGTCGCTTTGGTCACTTTGATGCTCATAAGGTCCGGAACATAAGTGCGGAAACATTTGGCGGTTCCCAACTGTAAAAACCCATCTTCCCACCATTAGTACATTCCAATCAGCAGTAAAACAGATCGAAATAGGAACAAGGACAGGTGTGGAGGAAGATGGAAATAGTGGGGAGATTGGAAAGGGTGTAAAAGAGGAGGTATCGGGAAACACGAGCTACAGGCATCAAAGGGACGTGCCTAATGAGATGCACGGCTGAGACAATAAACCGGCACGGCGAGATGGGCCTCGAGCGGGGCCATCTGTCTTACAGTATCATCCCCCTCGTCATAAAGACACTTACAAAGGACATGTGTCTTCCGCAAATATCTTGGGAGTCCCAGGGTCGCGAAGCGGACAGCGTCCGTTCGCTGGCTACTTGAGGGCAAGAGACAAAATGGATGCCGTATCTAAGATGGAACCCGTGGGTACAGATGAAAAACCCACGTAGCAAACGAACGGTTTAAGTTAGCACAGCGAAACTGCGCACACTTACATAACTCATCATTTGCGGTTCGTAGATACCAGACTCGACCATATTCGTACGAGTCGAAAACACCACTTACAATTGTCACGGAACCTCATCCCTACCATCCACAGTGTCATGGGCTTGTTGAAAGATTCAACAAGCCCTTAAAGGGTTTGAATAAGGGTTTACCTGAAAAGCTTAGGCGAAGATGGGACATCTTTCTACCCTGCCTTCTTTTTGCTTACAGAGAGGTCCCACAGAAGGGGGTTGGCTACAGCCCTTTTGAACTTTTGTTGGACATCCTGTAAGGGGACCCTTATGTCTAGTGAAGGAAGGATGGGAGTTACCTTTCAAAAAACCTAAACAAGACATAGTGGACTATGTACTTGGTCTCCGCTCCAGGATGGCTGAGTACATGAAGAAGGCTTATAAAAGCCTTGAGGCTAGCCAAGAACTTCAAAAAGCTGGGCATGACCAAAAGGCTGTGCTGACTGAGTACCAGCCAGGACAGAGGGTGTGGGTGTTGGAGCCAGTGGCCCCAGCAGCACTCCAGGACAAATGGTCTGGACCCCACACCATTGTTGAGAAAAAGGGAGAGGTTACCTACTTGGTGGACCTAGGCACTCCCAGGAGCCCCCACAGGGTGCTCCATGTCAACAGACTTAAAGCACCCTGGACTACAGTCTTTTAGACATATGTTTTCTTTGACACCTAGTCAGACTAACTGGTGCACCCATGAGGTGGACACTGGTGACAGTCTGCCTGTGAAGAATAAGATCTACAGGCAACCTGACCATGTCAGGGACTGTATAAAGATGGAGGTGCCGAAAATGCTGGAACTGGGAGTATTTGAGCCATCAGAGAGCCCATGTTCTAGCCCAGTGGTCCTTGTAACAAAACCTCACACCCAAGATGGTAAGAGAGAGTTGAGGTTCTGTGTGGACTACAGGGGTCTCAATGTTGTCACTAGGACAGATGCTCACCCAATTCCAAGGGTAGATGAGCTCATTGACAGATTGGCTTATGCCAAGTTTTGAGCACATTGATTTGACAGCTGTCTATTGGCAAATCAGGTTAGCTGAGAAGTCCAAGGCCAAAACTGCTTTCTCAACCCCAGGAGGTCATTATCAATTTGTGGCAATGCACTTTAGTTTGAAGAATGCACCTCCCACTTTCTAAAGGTTGGTGAACCAAGTCCTCACTGGGTTAGATGACTTTTGTGCAGCTTATCTAGATGATATTGCTGTCTTCAGCACCACCTGGGAGGATCACCTGATCCACCTAAAGAAGGTGTTGGAGGCCCTGCAGAAGGCAGGCCTACCTATCAAGGCAGCAAAGTGCTAGATAGGGCAGAGTAAGGTTGTGTAACTGGACCACCTAGTAGGTGGGGGTCCGGTTCAACCCCTGGAGAGTAAGATCCAGACCATCAAGGACTGGGCTCCTCCAACCACCCAGACACAGGTCAGAGCTTTCTTGGGCCTTTCTGGGTACTACAGAAAGAACTATGGGTCCATTGTGACTCCTCTTAATGGCTTGACTTCCAAGACGATGCCAAAGATGGTTCAGTGGACAGTAAGCTGTCAAAAGGCATTTGATGACCTGAAGAAGGCCATGTGCTCTGCACCTATCTTAAGGAGTCCTGACTACTCCAAAGAGTTTATTGTCCAAAAAGATGCTTCTGAGGTGGGGGTGGGAGCTATGCTTTCACAACTTAATGTAATCAGCGCTTAGAGACCCCGGTGGTTATAACGCGCTATACAAATTAAATAAATAAATAAATAAATAAATGGTCAAGACCAGCCCATTGCTTTTATTAGCAGAAGTCTGACCCCTAGAGAGAAACATTGGTCAGCCATTGAGAGGGAGGCCTTTGCTGTGGTGTGGGCCCTTAGGAAGTTGAGACCATACTTGTTTGGCACTCACTTCAAGATTCAGACCAACCATAAGCCCCTCTTGTGGCTAAATCAGATGAAGGGTGAAAACCCCAAACTGCTCAGGTGGTCCTTTCACTACAGGGGATGGACTTTACAGTGGAGCACAGACCAGGGACTGACCATGGCAATGCAGATGGTCTCTCCAGGTACTTCCACTTAGAACATGAAGACACAACTGGTCAAGGTTAGTCTAATGTCCCTGCGTTTGGGGGGGTTGTGTAGGAGAGTAGGGTCTGCTTTCCGATGGTGACCCCACTTTTTGCTTCACTGGCTTTCGACTTAATGTGGCTGTGGGCCTGCTAATCAGACCCACAGCCCAGCTGCTCTCTCTCTAAATTCACTACAATGTACTTTAGGTGCATTACCAATTGGATACTGGGTCACCTTATGAGTCCCTGTACAGTGTACTATAGGTACCCAGGGCATAGGTGCATCCAAGGCCTACCAGGGGCTGCAGCATGTATTATGTGGACGTCCGAGCATACCCTGCCAACTTATGGCGAACAAAGCGGTACAAAAGGGGGTGGTGATGGACGGAGCATCTGAACCAATCAAAAACTCACACCCCAGTTCAGACATGGCCATATGCAAATCAGTCAGACTGATTTTCAAAAGGCCATGTATGAACTGGGGTGGCAGAGTGGGCTAAAGAACAGTGATGGATTAAACCCAGATCTGTTGACTGGGTGTGAGTGTTTGATTGGTTTAGATGCTCAGTCAATCACCACCCCCTTTTGTACCGCTTTGTTCGCCATAAGTTGGCAGGGTGTGCTCAGACGTGAGCCCCTTGCTCACTTTGCCACTGGATTCAAGCAAGCCTGGCTGAAGACGGCTGTAATGCCAGAAACCGGTCCTAAGAAGCTTGAATCCGGTCCTGGGAAGGCATGGCTCGGCAGTTCGGGCTGGACTGTTCCCATGAGGCACAGGGTCAGACTGATTTGCATATGGCCATGTCTGAACTGGGGTGGCAGAGTGGGCTAAAGAATGGTGATGGATTAAACCCAGATCTGTTGACTGGGTGTGAGTGTTTGATTGGTTCAGATGCTCCGTCCATCACCACCCCTTTTGTACCGCTTTTTTAAGATGAGGGCAGCCATTCAGCCCCCCTCCCTAAACTTTAAAAAGTCCCATGGGACCGATACTCCAGGTCTGTGATTGAACTTTAAAGGGAAGGGGGCTGTTTGACCCCCCCTCTCTGAGCCTTCTATGTCCCAAGTGATCCCATCTACTGTGGCCAGTTCACATACTGTGTCCTGGGGACCCTACTCATGGGACACAGCAGTTTCTATGGACACATCAGCACGACCAGGCAAACTTCTGTTTCCCTGCGCCTGGCGGGAGCAATTTTAAAACTAGCGCCAAACGGTAGCAAACACAAAGTATGTTACCAGCAGGTGGGAGCTTTCCCTGCCTGCACTGATACGGGCAGGGAAACAGATCAAAACATTTCTTCTGTCTAGAGGGAGCAGGATAATTAGCTGCTCCCTGCAGTTGAGAGCAATGCTGGCTCCCCTGGGGATTCCCCCGTTACCCCAGACAATGTGCATAGTGGGGACTCTAAGAGAAAGAGGTTGAGAAATAGAGGGAGAAGGAGGATAAACAAAACTAGGTCGGCCTCCAGTTACATGTAGCAAAAGATTTATGTCAGTGTTTATAAAATTTGTTGAGGCCCACTAGCATGGTATTTTAATCCACATACACCCATTCCACCATCACATCACTTTACACCACACATAATCTTTTCACAAATATAGTGCTCCTGCGTAGTTCGCTAGTCGCAGCACGCCCCTTTTCGTAGAGAACTGGGATGGCCCCAATGATGAAGCATGTCACCGTGGGGAAACCCCGGTGAGTGAGGGGACTCTAGAAAGAAATTTTTCTTTCTTCTTTTGGTAAACACTTACATAAATCATGCAGTAACCATGACATACAAACTAGGTCTCTGAATCCATCACCCTGGGTTCCTGATCTTTTGGCTCTAAGAGAAAACCAGGAAACACACCTATATAAAACTCAGGCCTCAAGGATGAGGTCCACAGTGACAAAATTGGCTCTGGGATGGGGCAGTGCAGCCCCCCTTTCCCCATTGTGAAAACAAAAAATATGGGCCTGAGGCGTAGTGACCGGGGTGGAATCGCGGAGATCTTTGCTACTCGCTTTGAACAACTCTATGTCCCCACATCCACTTCAACACAGGAGGAAGCGCAGACTTACTTTCCACACCCCCCCTGCCGCGCTTGGACCCACAAGATGCGACTGATCTTGATGCACCTCTTCATTCTGGAGAGGTGCCTAAAGCAATAGAACGCTGCGCTCTGGTAGGGCCATAGGTCCCAGTGGTCTTCCAATTGAATTGTACAAAGTGTCCTCCCGGATCCTAGCCCCCTATCTCCTGAGTTTTTATAATGAAAGTGTAGATCATAGGGACCTGCCTGAGAAACAACACCTTGCGAATATTGTAGTTATACATAAAGAAGGAAAATCCCGGGACCAAGGCGGCTCCTACGGACCGATCTCCCTTCTTGCCCCGGAGGTCAAAATCCTAGTTAAGTTCTTGGCCCTTCGCCTGTTTCCCCACCTACATAAGTTGATCCACCCAGACCAATCCGGTTTTATGCTGACAAAGAACACAGCACTTAATCTTCATTGCCTCTACAGGGTGCTGGGCAGGGCCTCCACCATACAAGAAGATGCAATAATTGTGTCCCTAGATGCTAAAATGGTGCTCGATTTGATGGAATGGCCCTTTTTATTTGCCGTCCTGGAGAGGTACCGATTTGGCCCATGCTTTCTGACTTGGATTCGTTTATTATACACTAAACCCTTGGCACTTGTCACAGTTAATGGTGGTAGATAGGCGGTTTTGAATTAGGGTAGGGAATGAGGCAGGGCTGCCCCCTGTCACCATTGCTCTTCGCGTTGGCACTAGAGCTGTTAGCGGTGTGGATTCGAGGGGATCCGTCTATTCGGGAATTAAATTGGGCTCCTGATTGGTCAGATAGAATATCCTTATATGCTGAAGACATTATTTTGCATTTAGCTAAACCCTGGTCCTCGTTGCATTCAGTGCTCCATATCATGGCCCTTTTTTGGAAATACTCAGGCTATATTATCAACTGGGACATACTCCACGACTCACCCGAGATTGTACGGCCGAGGTAGTCACGGAGGTCTTTCGTTACTTGGGTATGTATGTTACGAAGGATCAAGATTCCTTTCACAGGAAGAATCTTCTCCTACCCCTATACCGCCTCCGTGCGGATGTGCAAAACTGGAAGGGGTTGCCTCTCACCTTACTCGGAAGGGCAGCCCTTTTTAAAATGATGGCACTCCCCCGTTTTTTGTACCCCCTGCAAAATACACCCTACACAGTCTCGCCACAATATTTCTCCACAATTGACTCTGGGGTCCGTTCCCTGTTATGGAATAGCGCCAGTCCTCGGATCGCACTGGATAAACTCCACCATAGCAGGTACAACGGTGGTATTGCACTTCATGCACTTAAACTGTATTATTGGGCCTCTCAAATGATGGTCCTCAATCATTGGGTTCACCGACCTATTGCGGATCCAGCGACAGAATTGACTGTTTTAATATGACAGGAGGTAACTATTTGAGGGCACTCTATAGCGGGCCTAAAATGCACCTTTGTTCGCACCCACCTCCACCACAGTTTCAATCTTGCATGCAGCTACAACCACGCTGGGATGGAAGGGTAAAATCACACGAGTTACCCAATTGCTGGAATACTGTCATTTGGGCATGTTGTCGAATCAGCCCGGTTTTGATAAATGAGACCTGATTGGCCTCTCTGAAGTTGGAGACATGTGGGTGAAGGGTGCGGTGGTTCCATTTGCTGAGCTGCAGGCCACATACCAGCTCCATGAGGGGGAAACCTTTTGTTGCTTACTTGCATGTAGCGCATTCACTAAGGCCATTCCTAAGGGCTCGGACCTCCCTGCCTCATCGCCTTTAGAGGATAGGCTTCCAGACGACTACTTGCCATATAAGGCTATTTCATTAACATATCACAAGATGATTAACAATCTACCAGAACCCCTTGATAAAATCTGTATGAAATGGGTGGACAATCTGGGGGACATTCCAGACGAGGACTGGAGGGAGGCCCTGGCTTTTCTTAAGGAGGTGGCCATTAGGTCCCAGCTCAAGCTCATACAACTAAAATTACTCCACAGAGCTTATTATACTTCCACTGCTCTGGTCAAGATGGGATTCCTAACCTCCCCACTTTGTCCCCATGACTGTGGTGCTCTGGGTACTTTTCTGCATCAATGGTGGGACTGCCCCGATCCTCCAACACCACTGGAATGAGATTATATCCCTTATGTCCCAAAAATGTTAAAAACCAATAGACCCCACCCCAAGGTTGTGTCTCTTAAATATTTAGGATGCCACGGATCTGAACCGTACCGAACAATTGTGGGTCTCTATGGGTTGTATTATAGAAAAGAGGAATACTGCCAGAACATGGAAGGGAGGGGTTGGGCTCCGAAGAACGGATTGGGCTGCAGATATGGACTGGTGCATTCAAGCCGAGAGGGTGATATACGAGGGAAGGGGCTGCCCGGGCAATTGGACTAGAGTGTGGAGTCCATGGAAGGAATATGGAGGTCTTTTATGATGCTATTTATAATGTAGAGGGAGAATCCCTTTAGAATTGAAGACTGCGATCTGCCTGTATGTCATTGCTACTGTCTATTTTAATTATTATTGATAACATTTCTTTATTTTCAGTGATGTACCCACTTTGACGATTGCTTTAATTTATGTTGTTGTTTTATATAATAAAAAGATTTAAATATATATATATAAATATGGGCCTGGGGTATGGCGTCCTCATGTCCTAATAAGGCTGGTAGGGAGGACTGCAACCCCCATCCCCTTGAGAGAGATGGATCTCTTAAAGACACAAGATTTGCAACCTAAGATTGTTCAACTCCTCCTGTGCCAATTTCCGCTTTCAAAATGACTTGACCCCATTAATATTCCATGCTAAGAAATGCAGCTGCTGCCCAGGGCCTTTGCCCTTATTAGTTATTACCATAAACCCACATTATCCATGGGTTTCCCTTTCCCACAGCACAACTCTAAGAATCATTTGCCTGATCAAGTTGCATGATTTACTTGTAGTGTAAGTGACCTTGCTCAAGATTAATTTGTCCCAAATAATACCTCAAATGCTCTAAAATTAAACAAAACGACCCCCATCCCACTCCTGACTCCCATATGGGTGAACTGGCCCAACCCCCACACCATGCCCACATACTACTGAAGCCCAACCCCACTCCTTGATGCACTTCAAACGTGGCCAAACACTGAGCAGCACAAGGCCTGGCCCCACTTCCCCAGGGTCCCCCTCCAGAACTGAAGACAAAGAGAAAATAAACTAAGAACATAAAACACCCCTCCAGGCCCCTCTCCACCATTACAACTCCTCAATAAGAGCCACAAGCATGAGCTAAAAGGAGGAGACATTACAGTCACTCATTCAGATAGACCCCACCATGAAGGAAACGAAAGAAGGAAAAACCCTAATCGTTAATCCAACCTACCATTTAGATAAGAAGATTTCAGCAAACTTTTACTTTTTTATTTTTTTATTTGCTTAATGGAAACTGGGAGAGAAACAACAGACCCAGTTGGTACAGCAGATACAGTAATAGACACCTGGTACGAGCACCAGATTGTCACAGCATAGCCAGCTACAAATTTGTAGGTCGCAGGAAGATCTGCTATTTCAATGTCAAAATTAGTGCCATATTCCAGATCCACAGTATGGAAATAAGATGGAATCACTTGTGAGCTGATTTTCATGATGGAATCTCTACACACGGTATGATCCGCGTCACCATTTTACAATCAGTCAAATCAGACAGATTAACATGTTGGTATTCGTGGCGGATTCCAACCCTGCAAAATGTCCCTGGCACAAGCTCAGTGACATCAGTGACGGCAGTAGGAATCGCATTATGAGAGTAGGGAAACAGTTGTTTTGTGCCTTTATGCCGATAATCATGTAGAGTGACTGCAGGTAATGCCCTTTGTGGCGCCATCTTAAGGGTCCGGTGTACAGCTGTGTAATTTGCTGCCTGTAGCCAGGTGATGCTGGCAGGTGACATACACTGAACAATGCAGCTATAAGATAATGAAAAAAGGTCCTCCCTGGTTGTGGTCCTGATGACATTTCAGGCACGCTTGGTGTTCTCTAGCTTTGCAATGGAGGGATTGGCGGTGGCCATTTTGTTGAGTAGGTCGAAAAGTTGTGGGCAGCCCAACTATGCGACAAAAACCTTGTAAGATGTTGTTTTCCCTACACTCCAGAAGTTGTGTGCTCACAATTGATGACACTTGTGATCTTGTGATCAGTTTTAGGCAGAATAGACAATATAATCCTTATTTTCAGGCCGCAACATTGGGAGTGTCAGGATTACACTGCCATTCACCATACTGTCCAAGTGATTTAAAAATAAAAATATTAGAAATATGACACATCTTGGTTATTTTAGATCATTTCTTTTAACTTTTAAAGACTTCCTTCTTCACTTTAAAAACTACCAACTATTGAGTGTTTTTTAATCTTAGAAGGAGAAAAGACAAGCTTTGTGATATTAAGTTGCAACATATCCAACACAGCTAACATATTGAAGTCATTTCTCAAACTGTTATTTCACTCATGATCTTTTGTTTCTTCAAAGGGGATTATTACCCCAAACTCTCCTTGTTCATGCAGGGCTGGACCTTCTTGTATCAAGGGTATCAATGCTTATGGGTTGATTCTGTTGTTCTGGTACTTTTGTGACAGGGTGCTTGTAGTCTCCTCCTCTCAAAAATAAGGATTTTGTGGTAGTCAGCAGCAAATGACCCAAGAACAATATTTTCTTAACATTTTTGACAGTGGTAAATGGAGTTTTTTGCATTTTAATGGCACAGGCTACAATTAGTACTTCAAGGATCACTGTCCGTTCAGGTGCAAGGGAGAACCAGACCTGGGTGGATGATTAGTGACTGGCAACATTTTAACTGGTTGAGGCTATAGGCCTTTTAGTGGGCAGTTTAATAGACATTATCCCTTGGCTAACTGAAAGGCTCAGTAATGATTAGCAACAACTTAGCTATAACATAACGTGTATTTGTAAAGCACACATTCACCCCGAAGGGTATCTTAGCGCTGAATAACAGATGCTTATTGTTACTCAATGGTACTCATTTTATCAACAGCAGAAGGATAAATGGTTGAGTGCACCCACCAGGATTTGAACTTGCGACCATGAGATCATACACAAGCCCCATCAGTGAACGCATAAGTTCACTAAGCCACAAGAACCAGCTTGTTATGCAATTGCCTGCTATATATATTTTTTTTTTAGCTTTTAGAATTTGAATACATATTTCGGATTTTGAATCCCTCATACTGTATGTTACCATAATAAAAATAAAAAAATCACCCATTCTTTGCACAAGCATTTAAGACCACATCGGGATGGAGAAACGTGTTCTGCATTGCTGTGGAGATGGTGTACAATGCCTCACATTCACCATAGCAAGCTGAATCTTTCTTACCCATGCCTCTGCAAACACAAATCATGCATGTGTGCTGGAAGTATTTTTGCGGTACAAAAGGGGGTGGTAATGGACGGAGCATCTGAACCAATCAAACACTCACACCCAGTCAAAAGATCTGGGTTTAATCCATCACCGTTCTTTAGCCCACTCTGCCACCCCTGTTCAGACATGGCTATATGCAAATCAGTCTGACCCTGTGCCTCATGGGAAACAGAAGAGGCATTGGCTGTGCCATGCAGAAGGATAACACAGGGGTCTTAGGAAGTGATGAATTATGATGGCTGCTGCTGCTTGAGGACCTGAACCATTCACAACTATGGGTGAGGTATGCGGGAGCTGAGTGCACCAGCAGCAAATTCTCTCCTATGGAAGCACTCTCCAATAAAGAGTCTTCCTAAAGAAACCCAACACACTTAGTATATGATCTTACTAATAGAAGCTTCTGCCTAGAAGCCAGAGGAGCCCATCAACTTGCAATGCCAGTCAGACTAAGCTGTGCCCTGAATGGAAGCAAGCTCTTGGTTATAACTGAGACCATCACACATTGCCTGATGCACCTTTTCAACAGAGGTGTGCTCTTAGAATTTGACGTGGAAGGCTTTTTTCAGGCTTGACAAAGAACCCAGTGAACAAAACTCACCTGACCATGAGCAATGCGACCATCATGCAGCCACTGGTATGAGCTCTGCTTACGCTCCTGTGATTAAGTGTAAGGTGGTGCGCCCTCTGTGGACCACAAGCAAAGTTTGCTGAGCTGGGGACAAGCACAAGAGAGTCACAGCAACACAAAATATCGGCGGGTGAAGTCCCAAGGGGGCATTCCTTTAATTTAATGGGGGATGGCCCTATGCAAAAGAGGGAACCATGTGCCATTGCACCTGTGACTTATTAGTTTTGGATAAAAAAAAGCAAACGATCCATCAGGAAGCATACTTATTGTGCGTCTCTTAGAAGTTGCCACTTAGTGTGACTACCATTGGTGCTTCGTGGGAAGGAGTAGAGGGAATCCCAGACACCTCTTTGGGCATCCATCTGCATGTGGATTCAGTTACACATGCCTGCCCCCTCCTCCCATTTTGGTCTGCCTCTAGTGAAAGACAGAGCTGGGTTTCAAACTGTGTTTCTTACTTTCACTAATGCACTCATCAGCACAGGTGTCGACTTTTAACCTTGTGCTGCAGACAGTGCATTTTTTAGTAAACTCAGTCACACAGTCTGAAACGTAACTAGGTGGACCAAACTAATGGGCTAATTTACAAACCCATAGCACCAACGGTGCATCACTTTGTTTTGATGCATCGGCGGCGCAGCATGCCTGCCCATATTTACAAGCCCACGTAAAGCCACCGCTTGTTTTTTCATGGCCTTGTAAATATGTCCCCCTTTCACGCATTACTCTGCATGAAAAGGGCATTCCATGGGTGTTGCTGTGCGTGTTCAAGATTCTGTAAACCTAGGAATGCATCAGATTCCTATACCTACACAGGGGAAGCTTAAGCGATGCACAACGAGGAAAAAGAACTTTATTTCTCCTTGTTTTTCCTTTTTCTATATGTGCTACATTCTGCAGCACATACAGAAATAGGTAAACACCTCTCATGATTGTTTTTTTGCAGGAAGGTCTCCCTTCCTGCACAAAGACAATCACCTCAACAACGCAGATACCCTTACACCATGGCACAAGGGTGCCTCCATTTGAGCATGGCTGCCCATTGTGCACCTGCACAGGGGAAAAGGACACAAATGCAATGTATCTTGTAGATACGACGCATTCCTGCCCTTTTCTTTTGATGCACTGTAGTGCAGCAGGAAGGTTTGCTGCACTGCTGTGCGTCAAGATATTGGGCCTCATTATGACGCATCGCTGCGTGAAAGCAGTGATGCGTCACTTCTCAGTGCGCACTCCTTGCGACATTCCTGATGCGTCATATTTAATGTATGACGCATCATGTCGCAAGGAGTTACAGATACGTCAGTATTTCTGACGTATCTGTAAGTGCAAAAGTGACGCATTGCTGGAGTGTGCCACAAAAGTGACGCAACTCCAGCAATGCGTCCTTTCACATGGGGCAAGCCCCATGTGAAAGGGCCTGCGTCAGTCTTACGCCTGCTGTGAAGCAGGCGCAAGATTTTGACACAACGGCGTCCTAAAAGTGACGCAGTGAAATCTCATAGATTTCACTGCGTCACTTTTATGACCCTTCCTTATGTCAATACGCCCCCCTTGCATACATTATACCTAGCGCAGGTATAATGTGGCGCAGGGGTTTACAAAGTGACGCATCTACCTAGATGCGTCACTTTGTAAATATGGTGCAACAAGACACATCTTTTACGCTGCTGGTGCGTCACTTCCGGCGGCGTAAAAGTGACGCATGGCCTCATAAATGAGGCCCCATTGTAAATAAGGCCTTAAGGCTCTTTATGGTGAAAACTGAAACAGTTATCATAATGTGTATTTCATGCCCCAGTCTTCTATGCCACGCTTGTGCATAAATGAATCAGGCACACATTGTGCAGTTTCTGTGGAAAAGTGGAGAGAACTCTCCTAATATTTCATGGTGTGTAGTGAAAGGAAATAATTCATATGGGAAAAAGCTTTGCAGGTAAAGAAGCAATGAAAAAAAACATCAATAGCATAACCTTACACTTTCACAGTACGGAATTATTTGGGGAGTCAGGCATGTACATGGGTAGTTATCAACATGGTAAATGCAAGGCACACACCTGTCAATTCTACAAATCAGGTGAAAATGTATAATTATACAGTATGCATTGGTATGTAATATGTTATTCAAACTTGCAATTTTTTGGTGAATCAGTCACATAAAGAATGTGCTATGTAATGATATGCTTCTCTTGAGCCCAACATGAGTACAATATTTTATGCTGGGTCATTCATAACATTTGTATTATCCACTTTGGATGCCACAGGGTCTGAAGGAATGGGGAACATACTCAGTGGGTGAAGCTAAAGATTGCTTTCGACTGCCATACCAAAATAGGTATCATATGTTATTTGCAGACATGTCGACTGAAAATAAATGCACTGTTTGATTATGTCAACAAAGAGATGTAGAGGAGTTGTGCTTTCATAAAGTGAGCAAAGGCAGTAACCTTGGGCATCAATGCTTGGTGGCTCCCAATTACAATAAGAGGGCCACAAAACAGCATTTTTAGGTCTTGACTCCAAGAAAACGCAAGCAGTCTGGTTGGGAAAGACCTATTGTGAACTTGCAGTGGGCTTAGAGTCCTCCCATTACTTACAATTGGTTGGCTATATCATCACTCTCATTAGCCTTCTTTTTATTCATTGCCTTGTGTGGGCTTGCCTTCCTCTACTATAGTTGCTCTCCCCTGGAGTACAGCCTCTTTACTTGTGTCCTTCTACTGCTTACTTTTCAGAAACGACATTTTTATTTTTGGTTATGCACATGAGAGTGCATTTGTTTTCCAGCAGTCTCCCTCATGTACGTCTGTTCCTCCTCCGCCGTGCTCAATTTTGCTCTCTCCCTCCTATATGGGCCTCTCCTCCCTCCCCTAATGTGCTTCTCCCTCAAATGCGGCTTTTTCTCTCCCACCCTGCTGCTCCCTTTAGCTAGCTCCTCTTTGCTGTTCCCTCTCACCTTCAACAAACTTTTGTTTTGTTGTTCACGACCAGGAAACAAATTGTTGCCATTCTTTATGCCTCAGCCATTTTTGTCTACTTCTGTTTTTTTTATTTTTATTTACTGATCAATTTCTGGATGGTAAATAAAAAAAATGGTGCCTGATTTTTTTTGTGCAAAAACAACAATTGATGGACAGAATGCAGAACAATGTCATACATTCACCCCAATACAGAGATCTGGGCCTAAATCCATCGTTTTTTTGTACTCCACACCACCCCACTTCAGACATGGCCATATGCAAATCAGCCTTGACCCTGTGCCTCATGGGAACAGGCCAGCCCGAACTGCCAAGCCATGTCCTTTCTGGACCGGAATCAAGCATCCTAGGACCGGTATCTGGCTTTTTTTTGTAGTAACATACAACAGTGTCTCAACAGGTAGTGCTCATAGCAATGTGAACGGCGCAAGGTGAGACACGTGATATGGTAAAGAAAACAGCAAAACAGTGCAGTTGAAATTTGGCACATAACATGAACGCTGTGGCCAAAGAGTGGTTAGAAACATGTTAAGGGCCAAGGACGGAGTAGTTCTGCCAGATTTTGTTGACAGCATTTCAACCTGCTCACGCCCTCTCCTTTTGAAGTGCTTAAGAAATGTTGGGTATGGTACAATACATTTTATTTTACGTACTGCTAACAATCTGCACTGCTCTAACTTTCTACTGCCCCTTAAGCCCCCCTCATGTCTTGCTTCTCAGATAATGCATGTTAACAAGCTACGCCATTGTGAATGTTGGGAAATCTGAATCTCACACTCCTGCAATTTTGGGCCCATATTTATGAGGCCATTGCATCACAGTTGCATCACTATTTGTGATGCAAAGGTGGTGTAAACCACTAAAATATATTTATGAAGTCATGCAAAGCCACTTTGTGTGGCTTTGAATGGTCTCATAAATATGGAGTAAGGCAAGGCAGCGCAAATCACTGTGTTGCCTTACTCTGCGCTAGGGTGGCATGCCATGGGCACTGCAGTGGGTGTCCCCATGCAACACCCATATATTTTGATGCATCCCCAGTTTTACAAGACCTTGTAAACCTGGGGATGTACCAAAATCTTACACCTCTCCAGAGGAGGCGCAACAAGGAGAAATGTCACTTTTTCTCATCGTTTTTTCCTCTTTCTTTTTTTATGCAGCATTCTGCAGCACACATAGAAAGTGGGAAAAAAATCCCAGGATTGTTTTTGTGAAGGAAGGTGCCCCTTCCTGGACAAAAACAATCCTGCATGCAAAGCTGACACATTTGCACCATGGTGCAAGGATGCCTGCATTGCTGCTAGGATGCCGAAGCTGTGCCAGCGCAGGGGTAAAGGACAGGAATGTGCTGTATGCCATAGATTCGCCGTTTCGACAGCCTTTCACCAATGTAGGCCCCCTTGCGATGCATGCAGGATTGTTTTTATGCAGTAAGTAGCACCTTCCTGCACAGAAACAAACCTAAGAGGCGTTTTCTTCTTTCTATGTGGGCTGAAGAATGCAGCACACTTAAAAGAGGAAAAAAGGAGGAGAAATAAAGATATTTCTCCTCTTTACACCTCATCTCAGGAGGTGTAAGGATTTGGCACTTACCCACGTTTACATGATGTTGTAAATCTGGGGCAGCATCAACATTGGAAACACCCACTGCAACACCCATGGAATGCCTCCTGTGCGCAGAGTAGGGCAACCCAGCGATTTGCAATGCTTTGCCTTACTCAGGATTTATGAGACCACTCCAAGCCATGCAGGTGGCTATGCATAGCTTCATAAATATGACTCAGAGTCCTGTGTCATGCATTGAACCACTTTATGTTGTGATAAAGTGACGTAGGGCTCTCATAAATAGTCATCTAAATGTCATGAGACCTCAGTTTATCCAATATACAGTGCATTGTGGGCACATTCCACCAGTTATTCCTTATTCTTTGTATTTAGTTAAATTCTTCCCATTTTAAAGGCACTCCTTCAAGTCCCAGAATGCTATGTAAAATGAGGACTAGATGAATAATAATGGCGGGTGATGGCTAAATGCCAGAACCCTGGGCCCGATTCACAGAATGAACTTACTACTTTTGGCATTCACAGAATGCACTTACTACTTTTGGTATTCACAGAATGAACTTACTCATTTCGGTATTCACAGAAGTTAGGACTACTAACTTTAGGACGCCTAAATGCCTTCTGTGAATACCGAAAGTCTTAAAATTAGGATTTTTTCTCAATTTAGTAGTAGTAAAGTTAGGACTCCTAACTTTAGGACTCCTAAATGCCTTCTGTGAATATCGAAAGTCTTAAAATTAGGATTTTTCTCAATTTAGTAGTAGTAAAGTTAGGACTCCTAACTTTACTACTACTAAATTGAGAAAAATCGTAATTTTAAGACTTTCGGTATTCACAGAAGGCATTTAGGAGTCCTAAAGTTAGTAGTCCTAACTTCTGTGAATACCGAAATGAGTAAGTTCATTCTGTGAATCGGGCCCCCTGTCTTTCGCATACCTATTGTCCATATAAAATCAAATCTACAAATAACTTTGCATTGTTTATTCTCCTTATAACTAAAACTCTCTTATTTAATTCCAAGCTGGAAATGTGTTTTTTGTGTACTCAGTGTTACTGATGTTAGTTTTATCCTAAGTACATTTCTTCAAATCCGTTTTTTTCATTAAAGCCTATAGAACACTTGTTATCTGTAAAACAAGTCTTTGAATATATGTTCACTGCTTAGATTTGATTAAGCAAACGTCTCCTTCCCATATTGTGAGATTTGCAGCGCACGGTTGTTTCAGCACTAATTGCACATAATGATTTTAGAATTTTAAACTCTCTTTTTCACCTCTGCTATGCATCTAACGTCAAGGAAAGTATTTATGACAATGTCTGCAGTTAGCTTCATCAAAGAACACGGTTGGAAACAGCTTGGTTACTACTGCTGGCCAAGCCAAACAATACATATTTACATATGCTGCACTGTTCCCAGGACTTCTGCTCTCCGGCAGAGCATTATTAGTTAGGTACATCGGATACGCCATGATCTGCTTCGACGAGTGATTGGCTAGGTGAGTGATTGATCAATTCGTCCGACGCTGCCAGGGGGCAACCGCTGCTGCCTGAGACACCTGCCTGTGACAGCTGTGCAACCTAAGGTCTTCAGGCTCACATGCATAAAGGGTTAATTCTTCCTTTGATCCTTTCCAGGTAAATACGTGCTAGTGCAGTGGGTCATAATTACGTGTGTAGCACTTTAAATCTTAGGAGTCAAGTGAAATGTAAATATATTGAGGCTCCGGATGCTCCTTGCTCCACTATAGCTCTTCTTGGAAATATAGCTAGCTCAGATGTGGAGGCGAAGTGACGCCAGGTTTCTGAGAGAACTGAGGAAAACTTCACTGGCATTACATTTGTAATGTATATACCGTTGGTTCTGCTGAGATGCAGACAAAGAAAACGAAAGAGTGCACTGTGCAGATAGAAAGATAAGCACAGGGGAAAGGTTTGAAAAAGCACATGAAGCACAAAGTAATAGTCTGTGTGGAATTAAAGTCGCCACAAACGCCACCCACTCCTAAGCAATATAAAGCAATATTTAACAACGCAAATGTTCCATTTTTGCTATTCATTTAACTTTGTCCTGAAAATTAAAACAGAGTTCTGTTGTTTCAAATTCTGGGCACACATAGATAGCAACAGAGACAGTTTTCAGCGGTAATGCCTCGAAAAGAATGCAGGTGGTGTTGGGGAACGTGAAGACGATAGTTGTCAAACAAGCAAGTTAAACGTTTTCCCACTGAAAACCATTTTAGGTACAAAAAACTAACAAATTGCAAAGGGACATTTCTATGTTCTGTATATCAGGATATGTGGAATTTTACGTTCAACAACAAGTGGGGAGGGTCTAAGGGCAGGTTTACCGACCAGCCAGATATAAGCCCCTAACTCAATATATCACAACAAATAATATCTGGGGGTCAAAAAAGAGAAAGGAGAGTTTGACAGTAAGAACCACTATACCAAATGCACACAGAACAGTATCAGTGAGAAATAATAGTTAGTAAATGGTCAAGTCGAGACTCAAGAGTACAAGGAGAAAAATGTATTGTTCCCATCAGAAGCCACACTGTACCGCCCTTGTTGTCATCATATGGGATCTCCTTACCCAGGAGACAAGACGGCCGGTAAACATTACCGTGACCGAAATGTGATATGAGAGCAGAACAGAGGGGTGTGGTAGTGGCTAATGAAAAGAGCAGTGTATGGTGATTAGAGTGGAAAAGTGAAGGGTAATACTAAAATTAGGTGAATGGGTGGAAAAAAGAAATTTTATTAGTATCCCCCAAACCCTAAGGTTAAAAGGCAGGTGTGGGTGCAGGTTTTAAATAATAACCGCACTTATTGGTGGTCGACATGTTTCAGCATTTCATAAGATTTTCTTAATGCATTCCTCAGGACCTATACAGGATACACTACTGCTTTTGTAAAAAATAAATAAATTATGAAGATATCACCTGGACATCCAGGCGTGCTCAACCGTATACTGTCAGTGCATAATGGTAAGGGATCCAACATGTAAAACAAACGAACAAACACACGAAGAAACAAATAGAACACGTAAAGTTATTCACATCGTTATTGTTTGTATTCATAATGACATTGCAATATGTTCAATCATACCTGTTCATTATTTCAGGTATGCACTCACCCTTGCGTGTAGGTTGAGGAGCTTCACCCCACCTGGCTGCAGCGCAGGTAAAAGGAGCACCGCTCTGTGAGAAATCACATAATGTTTACAGAGCGGCTAGTGATATGACACTAACCAAATTAATAACAAAGTATACTTCGAGATGAGAGGTTGTCTGAGCCTCTTGTAACCAGGCTAGGCGTGAACGCCGTAATCTGTCATGACTCGAAAATGATGACCACCCAGCAGGGACAAGTAATGCATGAAAGCCGATCCGTGTCAGTTATGTTTAAGAAACGCACACGAGATACGCTTCGTGTTATTGATGGCGGAGTAGCCTCTAGCGGCGTATCCGCACAGAATGAAACAACACAAAGTCACGCATTATGCGTTCACTCACCTTTCCGTCGGCGTCTCCAGGCAGTCTTCAGTACTGCTCGGGGGGGCGCCGACCGCGGAATGAGGTAGTGTTTTGTATGCTCTACAAACAAGACGTAATGTGAGCAGTCACGTGACGGCGAGAATTCTGGGAATTGTAGTTCGCTACCCAGTACTGCCTCTATTAGATAGAAGGGATTTTCTTTCAAGATTGTGCCATGGTGTATCTTTTACACACATCCTTGAACAGAATCACAGTGGCATAAATCATATGGTGTATGTGCACTGATGCGTGATGAATTATAGATGAATATTAATATTTACAGACGAATATTTATATTTATAGGCAGTGCCAATGCGCCATTAGAAGGGACATAATTCTGGGAATTGTAGTTCGCTACCCAGTACTGCCTCTATTAGATAGAAGGGACTTTGTTTCACGATTGTGCCATGGTGTGTCTCTTACACAAATCGTTAAACAGGATCCCAGTGGCATAAATCATGTAGTGTATGTTCACTGATACGTGATGAATTACAGATGAATATTTATATTTATAAATGAATATTTATATTTATAGGCAGTGCAAATGCGCCATTAGAAGGGACATAATGCACACGACCATTCAGAGGGACATCCAGGGTATGGGCTCATTGAGGCCCTCTTTGTCACTGTTAAGGCGGTATACCCATTTCTGTTCTATCTTGAACAAAAACCGGCTGGTGTCCGCACATGAGTCAGGAATGTGCGGTTGCTCGAGGACTGTCCAGTAGAAATCTTCAGGACCATGGCCCTTCTCCAAGAAATGTGCGGTCAGTCTGGTAGCTTGTTTACGGCACCGCACTGTGCTTTTATGTTCCTGGATACGTGTGCGTACCTTTCTGGTTGTCATACCGACATACCGTAGTTCGCAAGGACATTTGATCAAATATATCAAGTTACTACTGTTGCAATTCGTGAACTTGTTTTGTGTCCATGGGCGATTAGTGCCAATGTCAACTTCAGTAGATTTATTAGTCTGGGGACAGACAGTGCAATTTCCGCATGGGTGGTGTCCGACCACAGCTGGTAAATCCCAAAGGGTGCCCACTTGTCTCCCTTCTTTGCTACGTGGGCGTGTGTGAACCAGGATCAACTGGTTCACACACGATATGATTTATGCCACTGTGATTCTGTTCAAGGATGTGTGTAAAAGATACACCATGGCACAATCTTGAAAGAAAATCCCTTCTATCTAATAGAGGCAGTACTGGGTAGCGAACTACAATTCCCAGAATTCTCGCCGTCACGTGACTGCTCACATTACGTCTTGTTTGTAGAGCATACAAAACACTACCTCATTCCGCGGTCGGCGCCCCCCCGAGCAGTACTGAAGACTGCCTGGAGACGCCGACGGAAAGGTGAGTGAACGCATAATGCGTGACTTTGTGTTGTTTCATTCTGTGCGGATACGCCGCTAGAGGCTACTCCGCCATCAATAACACGAAGCGTATCTCGTGTGCGTTTCTTAAACATAACTGACACGGATCGGCTTTCATGCATTACTTGTCCCTGCTGGGTGGTCATCATTTTCGAGTCATGACAGATTACGGCGTTCACGCCTAGCCTGGTTACAAGAGGCTCAGACAACCTCTCATCTCGAAGTATACTTTGTTATTAATTTGGTTAGTGTCATATCACTAGCCGCTCTGTAAACATTATGTGATTTCTCACAGAGCGGTGCTCCTTTTACCTGCGCTGCAGCCAGGTGGGGTGAAGCTCCTCAACCTACACGCAAGGGTGAGTGCATACCTGAAATAATGAACAGGTATGATTGAACATATTGCAATGTCATTATGAATACAAACAATAACGATGTGAATAACTTTACGTGTTCTATTTGTTTCTTCGTGTGTTTGTTCGTTTGTTTTACATGTTGGATCCCTTACCATTATGCACTGACAGTATACGGTTGAGCACGCCTGGATGTCCAGGTGATATCTTCATAATTTATTTATTTTTTACAAAAGCAGTAGTGTATCCTGTATAGGTCCTGAGGAATGCATTAAGAAAATCTTATGAAATGCTGAAACATGTCGACCACCAATAAGTGCGGTTATTATTTAAAACCTGCACCCACACCTGCCTTTTAACCTTAGGGTTTGGGGGATACTAATAAAATTTCTTTTTTCCACCCATTCACCTAATTTTAGTATTACCCTTCACTTTTCCACTCTAATCACCATACACTGCTTTTTTCATTAGCCACTACCTCACCCCTCTGTTCTGCTCTCATATCACATTTCGCTCACGGTAATGTTTACCGGCCATCTTGTCTCCTGGGTAAGGAGATCCCATATGATGACAACAAGGGCGGTACAGTGTGGCTTCTGATGGGAACAATACATTTTTCTCCTTGTACTCTTGAGTCTCGACTTGACCATTTACTAACTATTATTTCTCACTGATACTGTTCTGTGTGCATTTGGTATAGTGGTTCTTACTGTCAAACTCTCCTTTCTCTTTTTTGACCCCCAGATATTATTTGTTGTGATATATGTGGAATTTTACCCTTGCAAAGTGTGTTCACGTGCAAGGAAAATCCACATCCGTAAATGCTGAAGGGGCTAGAATTTGTGGGGCAGATTTACAAGCCCCTTGCGCCTCTTTTACGCTGCAGTTGCATCACGTTTGTGACGCAGTGGCGGCGCAAATCCAGCGCCATGGTGCGGGGTACTTACAACGTGACGCATCTGGGAGATGCATCATGTTGTAAAGCCCTGGGGGGGTCGTTCCGGTGCAGGTACGCCTCCTAAAAGTGGCTGAATCTGGAGTCAAGCTATCCTGGCTGAAGACAGCTGATAGCCAGAGACCGGTCCTAGGATGCTTGATTCCGGTCCAATAAAGACATGGCTTGGCAGTTCGGGCTGGACTGTTCCCATGAGGCACAGGGTCAAGGCTGATTTGCATATGGCCATGTCTGAACTGGGTGGTGTGGAGTGCAAAAAAACGATGGATTCAGGCCCAGATCTCTGTACTGGGGTGAATGTATGACATTTTTCTGCATTCTGTCCATCAACTGTTTTTTTTTGCATTTGTCACCCCGAGAGGGATGGGTATGCTTAGACGTGAGTCCCATGCTCTCCACACCACTGGAGTCAAGCTATTCTGGCTGAAGACGGCTGATAGCCAGAAACCGGTCCTAGGATGCTTGATTCCAGTCCAGTAAAAACATGGCTTGGCAGTTCGGGCTGGACTGTTCCCATGAGGCACAGCGTCAAGGCTGATTTGCATATGGCCATGTCTGAACTGGGGTGGTGTGGAGTGCAAAAACGATGGATTTAGGCCCAGATCTCTGTACTGGAGTGAATGTATGACATTGTTCTGCATTCTGTCCATCAACTGTTGATTTTGTATTTGTCACCCCGAGTGGGATGGGTATGCTCAGACGTGAGTCCCATGCTCTCCACACCACTGGAGTCAAGCTATCTTGGCTGAAGACGGCTGATAGCCAGAAACCGGTCCTAGGATGCTTGATTCCGGTCCAGTGAAGACATGGCTTAGCAGTTCGGGCTGGACTGTTGCCATGAGGCACAGGGTCAAGGCTGATTTGCAAATGGCCATGTCTGATCTGGGGTGGTGTGGAGTGCAAAAAAAACGATGGATTTAGGCCCAGATCTGTGTACTGGGGTGAATGTATGACATTGTTCTGCATTCTGTCCATCAACTGTTGTTTTTGCATTTGTCACCCCGAGTGGGATGGTTATGCTCAGACGTGAGTCCCATAATCTCCACTCCACTGAAGTCAAGCTATCCTGGCTGAAGACGACTGATAGCCAGAAACCGGTCCTAGGATCCTTGATTCCGGTCCAGTAAAGACATGGCTTGGCAGTTCGGGCTGGACTGTTCCCATGAGGCGCAGGGTCAAGGCTGATTTGCATATGGCCATGTCTGAACTGGGGAGGTGTGGAGTGCAAAAAAACGATGGATTTAGGCCCAGATCTCTGTACTGGGGTGAATGTATGACATTGTTCTGCATTCTGTCCATCAACTGTTGTTTTTGCATTTGTCCCCGAGTGGGATGGGTATGCTCAGTCGTGAGTCCTATGGTCTCCACACCACTGGAGTCAAGCTATCCTGGCTGAAGATGGCTGATAGCCAGAAACCGGTCCTAGGATGCTTGATTCCGGTCCAGTAAAGACATGGCTTGGCTGTTCAGGCTGGACTATTCCCATGAGGCACAGGGTCAAGGCTGATTTGCATATGGCCATGTCTGAACTGGGGTGGTGTGGAGTGCAAAAAACGATGGATTTAGGCCCAGATCTCTGTACTGGGGTGAATGTATGACATTGTTCTGCATTCTGTCCATCAACTGTTGTTTTTGCATTTTTCACCCCAGTGGGATGGGTATGCTCAGACGTGAGTCCCATGCTCTTCACACTACTGGAGTCAAGCTATCCTGGCTGAAGACAGCTGATAGCCAGAAACCGGTCCTAGGATGCTTGATTCCGGTCCAGTAAAGACATGGCTTGACAGTTCGGGCTGGACTGTTCCGATGAGGCACAGGGTCAAGGCTGATTTGCATATGGCCATGTCTGAACTGGGGTGGTGTGGAGTGCAAAAAACCGATGGATTTAGGCCCAGATCTTTATACTGGGGTGAATGTATGACATTGTTCTGCATTCTGTCCATCAACTGTTGTTTTTGCATTGTAAATGTGGCGCATCACTGGTGGCGCATGAGTCGGCAGATGCGTCACAACTCTTCTGGTGCTTCTCTGCTGATTAGCGGAGATGCACCAGAAGTGGTAAATCTGCCCCTGTATTTTTTTCTGGCAGGGTAGCCATTGGAGTAGGTGAATACCCACAAACTCATATGATTGGTGTATCACTTGCGGGTAGTTTCCTACTCCTAAACTATATCAGAAGCTCTCCTGTCAAACGATTAGAAACTGAAGGTAAAACCCCCAAATTCAATGGATAGGTGGTAGAAGGTGATTATCAATAAGAATACATATTTGACCAATTGGAAAAATGATACAAATGAAAAAACTCTTTGTCTTTTTGAAGGCTGTGACTGGCTCAATTTATCAAAGTGAATCAGTTAAAAAAATCCATCCATGAAATATCATCTTTTGAAGTGGATCCCACACAGATGTCCATTGGTCAGCTTTATCAGTAGCCTGGGGACATTTTGTGGTAGATGTGTAGAGTTTCTGCTATGTCTTCCAACACAACACTTCACTAGGGCTGTGGAGAGCTATTCGCAGGCCAATAGGAACACATGAATTTAACCATCTACTGAGACAGTTGTCTTTCAGCAGTTTCTTTTTTTTGCATTGCCCTGCAATGGACTGACTGACTGACTTTGGCATCAAACTTCAACAACAACAACATAAACCATTTTACATACTGGATATCTCATGCCTCCGAACTCTTTGTAACAGGGTTAAAACTATACTTTGGGAACAAGGAAACCTTTCAGTTCGAATTGACATGGCCTATTTCCATTGGTTGCAACTCTACAATGTACAATTTTTTTTGTGAAAGTGTTTATTACTTGACCAAAATAGAAGAACATTTTAATTTGTACGTCTTTGAAGTCTAAGGGGTCGATTACAAAGTCATTTTTTAACAACCAATCATGATTTTTGGAAACCATTCAGAGTGTCCAACTCGGGTCCCAACGGCATTTGGAGTACCCGAGTTGTTCGGAGCCGACTTGTACAGGTCTACAGACTGTGTTTCTGAATGAGCAATCAGGATATCAGATTCGGACAGCCTTTCCGAATCGGTTGTTCAAAGACGGATTGGCTGTTGGAAGCTGACTTTATGGGCCCGTTACAGGCTCCCTTTCACCCAGTGTACTCCGGATCTGGCCCGTCGGGGTACCCTTGCATCCCCCCATTCCAACCATGGACAGTGTGGCAGTCACCTTAGGGTGCCCGCCCCAGAGTGCACGATTTCCCCCAACCACCCCTTTCTTCAATGGGAGCCTATGTATTCAGTCGGAACACAGGCTCCCATTGAAGTCAATGGGAGTCGTATTAAACGGTGTTCGGAACCATCCTAATCGGTCAGACGGACTCCCCGAATACAATTCGGTCAGAAAGCATTTTGAAACAGATTCGGTTGAAATGGTTTCCAAAAGACATTTTAATTGGCCCCTAAGACTTTATTTTTGCCTAACATGGGAGTGTTTCCACCCAATTTGTACAGAACATGACCATAACTGAATTAATGTACTGCATCACCTGGCTGGGATTTATTCTGATTGTTCAGAGTAAATGCTTTTTTAGATCAATCTTGTTACTTTGTTTGCAAGTGCTCTCCAAGGAGTTTTAAAGTTGCAGTTTTAAGATTAATTGACTGTAGGAACATCTCTTAGTCCAGTTTTTTTCCCCACAGAGTTCACTCAGATCATTAATGAATTCTGGTACAATTTGCTGGGGAGTATCCCCATTTAGAGTACTTTTAGAGCACAATTCTCTTTAGCCACGGGGCAAGTTGTGAGATTGGCTATTCGTAGTGTTTTATTTTAAAACCATTTATGATGGGTGTATCCCTTTGCCCATTCTGGGCCATTGTAGGGCATCAAGGTGGGCTGAGTCTTTCAGTGATAATGTTTCATGTTTACATTCTTTTGATAGCTGCATATTCTTGTAATGATAGTCAAGCTTAATGTACCTGTCATATTGCTCATGTTGTAAGTTATGTTGAACTATTAGTCCCTAAAGAACACATTGGTATACTGTTGGTTAGTTGTGATGCTCTTTATCATTTCTGAATGTTAGGAAACACGATGAGCCTCTCTCTTTGTTTCCTACTTGGGTCAAAGTGTGCCTTGACTTGCCTCCCTGTTGGCACATATTCCTTGTCAAGTCAGTATTTATTTCAGATACAACAATTCACTCACAATACAGTACAAACAACATTGAAACAATACAAACAAGGAGGAAACACATAACAAAATATAAAATATTACAAAAATAGCCATTTATTCATTATGTTATTCATGTACATTTTGTCCAGGAATGTCTTATGTTCCCAAGGTTCCCCCAGATAAATTGCAAAACTTACCGACACTGTGAATGACATGAAAAAAACAGGACTCATTCAAACCTTTGTTCTTACCACAACATTGGGCTGTATAATTCAAATTTAAAAGGTATTTCTATCCAACGTGGACAGGTTTGTTTTTTATGAATTTGTCCTGTAGAGTAAATATACGTTTTTGGTACAAAATTAAATATTTTCTCTGTAACAGAGCAGTATTCATATTCCTAATCTTGTACTCCATTAAAAACAGGTTTTAGCCAAGTCTTACTTTATTCACATATTTTGGTTATGATAAAAGAAAGCCCATCTATTGCATAAAAAGCACAAGAACAGCTACTCAAACTTCCAAATTTCCACTTTGCTGTAAACCAGCTAATGACAAGAAAACCAAAGTGGAATCTTAAGCACAAATGTTGCAAGTGGCTTGGAAACATGCCTTCAATTTTAGCCTCACAACTCCATTGTGATTTCACTCAGGTACATGCCGGGTTTAGAGTCAGCTTAATTGTGGATTTTAGTGGTTAACTCAAATGAAGATCAATGCTACTAAAAGCAAGATTATGTGTATTTTCGGTAAGAAAAGATGCAGGTCTGTAAATTACAACTGGATATTAGGAGGACAGAAATTAGAGGTAGTTAAAACCTACACCTTTTTAGGGAAAATAATTACAGCAAACATAAGTGAGACTGCCCATATAGAGCACAATACTCGTAAAGCATTGTCACATGGGATGGGATTGTGCTCTTTGTATAAAGCTACAGGGAAGAGACACTTTAAATTATTCCTTGATGTGTTTAAAGCTAAAATACCTGCCACTCTCCTTTATGGGATTGAATTAGTGGATATAAAACATTGGGGATTTGTGTCGAAAGTAGAAGGAAAGATCTTAAGGAAAATATCAACTCTAAATACGGCCTGCTCCGATAGTTCATGCAGGCTAGAATTTGGTTTGAGAAGCGGTTGGGTGCAGGGGCTGATTGCCCTTGTAAGATGGGTAGCCTGTCTGGTTAGAGGAAAAAATGGTTCCCTGAGAGAAGCGATTAAAAGAGAACTTTTGGGGGATCTCAATGACTTCTCTTTATTGGTAAAAAACTTTAGAATGGCTGTTGATCTACTAGAGTTGGATGCAAACATCTTATTCTTATTAGACCCCGTTGAACTTAAGACGAAATTAAAAAATGCATCCTGGGAACTATGTTATAAACTAGATTGGATAGCCCAAACAAGGAAAAAGGATAGACAACCTTTGCTAAATACATACTTGTTTAAACAGCCCCAACAATATCTCATCTGGAATATCCCTCATAGAATCAGAAGGCTATGGTTTTTATTGAGACAAGATCTGCTTCCTTTAAATTCTCTTCACGCAAAATGGTATGGTGTGTCTCCTGTATGTAATTTCTGCCATAATAATGTACAGAATCGCAATCATGTTTTGTTTGTATGTAAGGTATTGCGTCCCTTTCGCCTCAAATGGCTAAAACCAATTTGTCTACAGCTAGGAATTTTAAATGTATATACTTTCCTCCATGCACTTTATAGCCCACCTAATGAAATGTTTTGCTACAGAATTTTTAACTTTTTTTAATGCTTTTTAGATATTTATTAATAATGCACGCGGAATGGCTGAGGACTGCGAAACTAGTGACTGTATGTTTCACATCGCTTTTTCTAGACTGTAAGGTGTTATTTTGCTGATTCTTTTATGTGATGTATATTGTATGTTTTATTTTATGTGGCCCTCATCGAGAGCCAAAAACATAATAAACTTTGACTTTGACTTTGACTTGGTTAACTCAAATTTCCTCCTAAATCCTACTGCTTGGTGTGACTAGATAGCCCTAAAGGACAACATGATTGTGTTAGCCTCCTGAAATTATAGAATGTTAATAAACTCCTCAACCTAGTGGAAGTGTGCTTCAAATCCACTGCATGAACTCTTGATGGAGCTAAAAACTTACACAGTTGTGAGAATGCATATGCACCTTATGTACAACTTTTACAGACACCCCACACTGGCAGGTAGAAATCATTGGGTGACTGATTCACTGGAAATATGTTCTAATGTTATCACTGAGAACATCTGAAAAAATCGGATAAGCCAGAGCATAGCAGGACAATTTACATATAGGATTCTTGTTTTCAGTGCCTGCTCCTTTGTATTTACTTTCTATTTTGGACCAGTAAACAAAATGAGTATCCATGTTGGAACACTACATTCAAGGACATGCTTCTCAAAAGCTCTGTTGTCACCTCTGCCTGGGCCACCATCAATCACTTCTTAGCAAATGGAACATTCCAAATGGTCAAATTTACTATGAGTTTGAGCTGGTGCCTGACTTATACTAGGCAATGCAAGTTGCCAGAAAGCATAGTAAAGGTCCCAAAAAGCAGCAACATATCACATGCAAAAGCTATGTTGTGCTTAAAACCCTCTGAGTCACCCCATACTAGTGTATGCATGGAGGCATGTCTATGGTGTGCCACCACAAAAACGAAGGTGTTGGTGCAAAGCCTATTTGCTAAAATTGCATGATCTAGTTTTGTCCTCAGTACTAATGACAAAGTAAAGCAGGAACAAGTAATACCTCTTGATGTACTAACAGTTAAGATGTGCTTTACTCTGAAGAACAAATGTTACATGCCTAACCCCTGTGCTGTGTGTGAGGCTGTGCAGGACACAGGCCTAATATATCATGACCTTCACTGATGTAACCATTGGCAGGCAGCTCTTACTAAACCTGACACTGCACTATTTTTTGCCCATCACACAATGCAGTGCTAACATTTTAATACATTGCTCCCTTGTGTGAAGGTCAGTAAATCCAGAACCATGTGATCTTAAAACTACTAACATAAAACCTATTCTGAAAAAAATACAGCAACTTTTAATTACATTTCAGCATTCATTGAAAAAAAAAAATAGCCCACTCTTTTACTATGAAACTGGAATCTGTCCTGTCAGTGATACTGAAGCAGTGTTAGGTGTACCATGGGATGATATCAAAACTACTCTTGAATCAAATGGATTAGCTGTTCTCCTAACTGGGATCTTATCAGCTTTGGCTACAGTTCATCTTCATTCAATCCTATGCAGACATAGATATAGAGGAGTTTAAGGAATAATCCTGAAATGGGTTGCCTCCTAACTCACTGATATATAAGTCATCTATTTTGTCAGGTTGAAATGTGCTTCCTTCTATGACTCAGTCTCTTTATCTCTTCTTCTTTAAATATTTTCTTTTTTCTATCACTGTTTCTTCTTTTCTTTTTGTCTCCCTTTTCTTTGAAGAAATAGGTAGGCTAAATTAATAGAAACTAAATTATTGTTGGAATAATATATAATTGTATAATATATAGATGGAGAAATTATGAATTTTATTTGGTCATTATGTTTTGATTTCTGGATTAATTGAAATTACTGTTTTTCTGAAAAATAATTAATAAAAAAACAAAAAAAAGATATATGAGTCATCATCTTATTTCTTCCCTTCTTCTTGAGAGCATTGAAATACACATCTCCGGTACCCCATGACTCAATCGATGGTTCTTTCTTTCTTTTTCATTGTTTACTTTTGTCAGCTACCTGATCTTATCTTGTCATTTATCCTCTACAGGTATAACAATGGTGGCTACATACAAATTGTCTCAAACGCTTAAGCTTAAGAATCCATTGGATGTTTGCCTTTTGTGCTTTCAAATCCTTCCTGCAAAATTTTCTATAAGCTAGCTAACCACCATAACCTAAATACCTCATAAACGGAGATACTAGAATGGGTGAACGGGCCATCTATAACTCCTTGACTATCCAGCCTCAAGAACTAGTGCCACCACCATCCCATTCACCCAAAGCATGGAACCTAGGAGTCCTCTGACTTCTCACTCATACCACAAGTCAGTTAACTCTCCAAACAAAGGTACTACCTAATGAGATCCCATCAGTGAACTTTCCCATAGCTGATTCCCATAAAGATTTCAAGCTACCATTATTCTCCTTCTTGACTATGCAATTGAACTTTTCCTTGGAGCACTCCTGTTAAAACTACACATGTTACATACAATTCAAAACTCAACTGCCAGGCATCATATCCTTATAGTGGCTGCCCATGGGTAAACACATCCCTCTCAATGTGGGCATCGCTCATCGAGAAATCCATGTGTCTTGAAATCCTTCCTATCAAAGAAACTCCACACCATTCACCAAAAAGGCCATTGCATTAGGGGTTGACCCCATTTAACTATCCAACCCTTCAAAAATGTACAAACTGGGTGACACTCCTTCTCTTTTTCTAGACAACCCAGCTCTGAAACTCAATCACCGCACAAGAAAGAAAAATGGGCATTACCTGAATTTTTTTTTTAAAACTGCCATGCCCGGTGCATATAATCAAAAGTTAAAGATGGCAAGAAATATAGGTTGGAAGGTAGGTATGCATCAATATGTTTCTTCACAAACTCCCCATAACACCTTCCGCTAGATGCATCAAGTAACTCAACCACCATGTCTTTGAATCTCACAGACCTCTCGCAGCATCTCCCACATAGGTTAAACATTCAACATGCTCCCAAACACAAATTCCAAACATGCAACTAGGAACCTGATGCATGTGGAAGCACTCTGCATCCTCTTCAAAAATATGAGGAGCTGTACCAATGCTGCAATACAATTCAATAGTTACTGCTTATAATACATATGGTTATCGATTAGGCTCCTTGCACCCAGCCGCGGTCGGTAGTGGGAGTACCTGCCGGGCAGTGATGTGGGGAGTCGGAGATCCAGGGTGGGGGATAGTAAACTATGGATTACTGAGGTTTACAGGATATTACACCTATAAATAAATAAAACAAATTGTGTTGCGCGCACTGCATCGCATTTGGGGATGCAGTGCACACAACAAAATTTGTTTTATTGATTTACATGCTTAATAACCTGCATACCTCCGTAATCCATAGTTTACTACCCCCACCCTGCCCCTACCCCTCCCCATGTCACCGCCTGGCAAGTACGTCCACTACTGACCGCAGCTGCTTGCACCTCTTGATTCAGGGTTCAGCACCCTGGGAACCTAATCCAGTGTACTGTCAGTCAATACATGGATATTATCCAGCAGCATCAAAGGTGTAATAGGAAAATATATCTAGACTCCTGTTTTTCTCAAAATATATTGGTGTCTCTCAATTTTGAGTAAGATACCACCAACCTCTGATATTCATTCAACACATCAATACATCAGGGTGTGGGATAGCATTTCTTTAACATGCATATATTACCTGTCACCCGATTGTCTAATTTAGGAGCATATGTTTCCTGTTATCCTACTACCTAACCTAGGAGCTAATACTCAGAAGTCGCTCATCTGAACCATAAGTAGTTATAGGAACTGTTGGGGCCAGCATTCATAATAGTGACTTAAAGCTAATGAGTACTTAGGATCAGCAGCCGTCTCTTTTAATTACTAGTCTAACTCTCTTCTTTGAAAGAAAGTGGAGTGATCAATTGATGAGGTCACTAAAGGACATTTTGTTATCTGCTATTTTCTTTTGCATATAAATGCACACATTTTCACACATTTCAATAGTCTTTCAACGCCTTAACTGCGACCGTTATCTTGGCGCAGTGCGGGCATTCTAAGGGGTGAGCGGGGATGCGTCGGCCTTTGCCCTTCGGCAGCACTAGTTCGACGGCAGTACTCAACGGGTTAAACTATAAAAGCGTACAATAAAACTGTAAACACTTCTAATAATATCACTGGGAAATGTACAATTAATCCAAATGCAAATCCTAAGAAAGTGTTTCAGTACGAGTTTACAATAATAAAATAATTCATGAAAACATTTAATTTTATAAGATTTAGAACAAGAATACTGACAAAACTCATCATTATTTCCCCACTAATTTCCTGTGTTTCATAACATTGACAATACATCTATATACAGTTATGCAAACTTGATCGGTCTGTAGCAGTTGTAAATACTCTGAAGCCTCTTTACACTTCCTGATATTTAAAAGTGTCAAAAGTGGCTGTAAACTCATTTTCTCTGTTCTTTATAGAGCTCGCAGAGAAAGAACATGTGCAATTGGGATTGGGACGTAACCGGCATGACATGGGCACAAATCCAAATCCTTTTCAGAAAAGACATTAGAAGTGTAAGACACCAAGAGCTGGACCAGGCCAACTTTAAACATTAACAAAGGCAATCTATGATGACAAGTCACCCTCAACAAATAAGGCTCAATGACAGGTGTAGTACACATTTGGAGGTACATAATCATCCTAACCTTCTTCCACTCACCCTCCCACCTCTTCTCCACTATCCTGTCCAGTAATTCATTTTAACCAGTAATCTAGTCTGAATGTTAATAGACATCAGGTTGATGAACATCTCTGTTCTTCCAATTGTGGGAAATTCATTCTGTACATAGCTCAACCAATCATTTGGGCCTTTGACAGTTGTAGAAAGTCATTGATTACTGACTGTGTCAGGGCTGCCTCTGGTCTTGACCAGATTGATAGCCAGAGTAAGGTATATGCCATCTTTATAATTTCCACAATATCCTTCAATCCTACTTCCCCATGCATTGTTGACCATGGGGTCTTGACTGACCCCTTTTTTAATCTTAATGTAAGAGATGCATTCCCCATGTGGGCCAAACCTTATCCTACCTTCCACATCAATATGGGGTTGGGAAAGGAGACAAATATTTTTTGGGTTGGCCCCTTCACTCACTAACATGGACCACAATTTCACCCTCAAAAACATTGCCAAATGCTGCACTTAAATCCATGATTGCGAGGAAGAGATATCCCTCCCTGGCAGTAAAGTATTTACTAAGGTTCAAGCACTGAACTACCGTCCCTAAACCTTGTCTAAAACAATACCGTACAGATGATAGAGTCTGGTTTTCAGGTGCTCATTTTTCCAGATGATCCAACAAAACTCTGCAGAATATCTTTGCAGTTGAGTCTAATAGTGATATGGGGTGATAGTAATGAGGATCGCTCCTGTCCCACTTTTTAAAGATAGGAACAACAGTTGCTCATGATCGAGACTTAGGGGGAGCATCCTTTTTCACGTTCCTAAGAACGTTCACCAAGACCGGTGCCCAGAGAGCCAGATTTCCCTTAAAAAGAACAATGGGGACTCCATTGTGCAACAACACTTTTTGGCTTTGAGATCTGTTTACCACAGAGATAACATCCCCAAGGGGGCCTAGGATATCTTCTGAGTTTACTTGGCTCTCTATATCATTCACAATACAGTCTTCTCTGGGTACTTGCTCATAAGAGTCATATAACTTATTAAAATGTTCAACCCATTCATTATCAGGAATAGTTATCTCAACACTGAAACTAGAGTGGGTTGAGAAAATAGGAGCATTAACTATTTTCCAGAATTGCATAGCGTCAGTCCTGGAAGAAGCATAAGCCAGCTGTTGAAATGCCTCATCTCTGATTTCATCTTTCCTGCACATGACGGCTGCTTCATGGAGCGCCCTACAATTTTTTATATCTGATCGGACCCTCAGGGTAGCTTTCAGGCCATATAATACATTTCTATGTACTCCTGAGCAAAGCTTATTGAACCACTTAGTAGGCTTCTGTGAGTTAGTGCGTTTTGGTATGATTAATTGTTCCCCGGCCTGGAGGCAGATTTTGGAGAAAGCCCTCAAAATTGCCCAATGGTCAGAACTATCCCTCAGACAGGTCTCAAACTATACCTTACATTTGCCCACAACTGCACCAGATACTCACTGGGCTCAACATCGCTACTTTCCATGGAATCTCCCCATTTCTAGAATACTTAATAGGGCAAAACATTTTATCAAAAGGAGCTTGACTTAGCCAAAGAGTTAGGCCGAGGATTAGCGGGTTATGATCACTTAGGGCACATCATCTAATATGAAAATGATATACCTTACTAGCCCAGGAGTTAGTCAGTGCTATAAAATCAATTATTGAACCCTTGCCCCTACCCATGATTGTCATCTGCTGCAAGACTTCCAATGCCACCAGGTCAGGACTAAACATGAGGTCATACACAGTCAGCGGCCTATTCAACTTTTCTACGCAAGCATTAATGGCAAAATGAAAGCGGTTAGAGTGACCAGCATCAGAAAAGCCACAAGCATTACCATCAACGATTGAACAAAATCTGAGGTTGAAATCTCCACCCCAGACAATTACCTAGTCCTCCATTAATGTTGAGATGACCATCGCTAAGGCGGGTGCAAGCAAATCAATAATTTGGGTGCTAGTGCAACTGAAATTGTTGTGAGTAAAAGTTATTAAATAATACCAAAGATACCCCAGACATGGACTGACAAATTATTTGAAACAAAAAAGAGTCTTTCCAGAACTTCACTACCTTTACTGTCAGAGTGGTGCTTATAAGGGTAGGCAGACCTCCACAGTCATGCCCTGAGAGAGATAGAGTTGCATGATAAAACACTGATAGAAAGCTGTTAACATGTATTATTGCTCGAGACCAAGTTTCCAGGAGTCATACAATGTGGTGCGTCAATATTAATATTACCCAACTGCAATTGTTCAATTTGTTATGCATCCCTGCGACATTTCAGGAGAGTAATGAAATGTCTGGTGATGCGACCCCCCCTACCAGATTTAACCTCAACTCTCTGAGCCCTCTCAGACAGCCAGATAGCATTATCCTGGTCTTTAGACCGCAAATAAAAAGGGTTCACATAGTCCGTCGCAGTAGATGCCGCCACTAAGCCATTTTGGAATGATGTAGATGTAGCAAAGTCCAAGCCCTGATTTCCAATTTTTGCTAGCAGAGTTTGCTGGATAAGGCCCAAAGTAGTGTGCGAAGGATCACAATTGGTGTGGTCACAGTTTTAAATTAAGGGTGCCTTCAAGTGCCATGTGCTTGCTGTCTGGCAGGGCCAAGTTTCATTCTTCTTGCAGAGTCAATCAACCTCCTACAGTACAGTATAATGCTTCTGGATTGGAAATGAAAAACCCCTATTATATTCCACACTATGGTTACCGCTGGGTTTATAAAGGAAGCCCAGAAGGACTGGGCAAATTCTTTTGGCAAGCCAGTGTAGGTTGCCGTCCCTCCAGGAGGAACCTCACAAGCTTTGGGTCATGAACATTAATAACAATACAGTTCCCTGGGTCCATCTTGGGCGATTTGCCCATCCATTGCACCCTACGAACTCCATTTATTCCATCAGCAAGAACTTCACAGCTAATTTGCCTAAAGGCAGTACTTATCAAATGGATCACCTTGTTCTTTAATTGGTGGTCAAATTCCCATTGCACTGGAGCATTCTTTCAAACTACTAAATATGGAGTACACTCCGGGGGATGTTGGAGAATCTGGGATTACTGCAATCGCAATTTGCAAGAGGGGCGGGCTTAGATTCTGTAGAAAGAGGTTCCTTTGTGGTGAGTCACACTGCCCTTATTGTGAAAGACTGCTCTTCAGAATCCAGGCCTGGGGTTAACTCATGCGATTTGGCCCCCCTTTTTACGAAGTCGTTCTTATTGTCATCTTTTTGGGCATTCTATCAGTGGTTCATGGCGCTCTCCCTTTGGTCAACACATGATCAATTAGAGTGGATTGGGTGTATGTAGCCAACTCTTTCAGGGTCCTGTCAGTACTTTGTAGTGCGAAAGTAATGGGGATCAGCAGCCTTTCAAGAACTCCTTCTAAGATATGTAGATCCCACCAAAGGCTGGCTGAACTTGTCTCATCTACTGATAGCTTCGGAATCTGGAACTTGGGATTAGAGCCCCAATTTTTATCTGCTGAGCAATCTGGTACAGGATGCTTCTAACCGCTTTTCTTAGCCACACCCACCAAACTAGGACCCATCTTTTACATTTTGGGGAGGGGAGTAAAAAAATCTGAGTTGGGGCTTTTCTCTTGTGGTGTTGTTGCTCCGTTGTCACTTTGGAGCTATCTAAATCTCCTTTAGGTACACAACTGTTCCCTGGTACCTGAGTATAACCTTTAGTTTTACCAGGTTTCCCACCTATCAGCTGCACGTCTCCCACCTACATCAGATTTCTCCAAAGTCACAATCTGCCCTGATGTGGATAGTGAAAATAATGATTTCATATTGGCCTCTAGTCTCTCTTCCACAGATTGCATCTCAAGCTTAAGTACGGTCATAGTAGTGGTTAAATAGTAATTGTTCCAGCCCCCATTTATCCTTATGTCCGTGACAGCGGCATTGGCCTTGCACTTACCCATTGTTCCCAGGTGACAAGCTGGTTTTTCAGATGAGTTATCTACACACCAAGAGGGATGGTTCAGCCCGGCCTCCCCCAGACAATGACAGGCAAGGACGGGCCTGCCCTTGGTCCGGGCTGTGAATGGGCACGTCCCGTGCAGCAGGATGACATTGGCACTTTTATATTGCTATCTCAACTGCAGGAGGTTGTGGGATAGCAAGACCCCAGTAGCTCTGGAAGCTGGTCCCCCGTTGAGTGGTGGCATTACTGGTAGCTTCACAGTTCCCACTACACAGCGAGATGACGTCGGTGCTTTTACAGCGCTTACTCAGCTGCAGCGTATTGTGGAAGAGCAAGCCCATAGCATCTCTGGAAGCGGCTCTCCTGCAGCTTTGTGGCAGTGCTGGCAGTTTCACTGTGCCCCCGCACAACGGAATGACGTTGGTGGTTCTATACCACTTACTCAGCTGTTGTGTTGTTGGACAGTGAGTCCCCAGTGGCTCTGGAAGCGGCTCCCCCGCAAAGTTATGGCAGTGCTGGTAGTTTCACAGTGCCCCCCCCCCCACCCCCATGTAAATGCATATCTGTTTGATAAGCATGTTTACCATTTTGGTTCATTTCATGCAAATGTAATGTAACACGGTTCTATAAAGTTTAGCAGTGACACCAAGGAGTATCCTGAAATTACAGCGATCTGGAGCACTAGTGAAAACAAACATTGAGAGAGCGAGTAAGAGGTGGAACAAACAGTCGTTTAACACCTATCTATGTTTAAAATGATTGAACGGAATTCTGAGATAGCAGCAGAGGCTGTTCCAAACTTTGGCTGTCAGATGAGTGGATGGATTGACAACCTCCCTCATATGCCTTACACGCCAAATGTGCATAACACACAGATGGGACAAAGTAGCAAACCCAAGAAACTGATTCAGACTACTTCTGGAAATGAGCGACTAAAGAACCACTTTCAGACAAACAGCTCTGAGGCAGATAAAGAAACACTTACAGCATTTTTATAAGGAATCCTATGAAGGACGGAGAGAAGGTGTCTAAGGTCTGAGTCTTGATAAGAAAGATCCAAAAACAGTCTTGCTGTGAATTTGGGGATAACCTTGAGCCAGGCTAGGTGGTATATTTAGAGCCTTGTGTAAAACAAAGTGCCACCATTAAGCCTTGGGTAAGGAATTTAGTGTAATCTGTGGGAGGAAGAAGAAACATATTCCTCAGATTAAAGTAAAAGGAGGTAACCTTGATGAGTTGAGATTAATCGGAGAGCTTGGAATCAAACATAAAACCAATTTTACAAACCATATCAGCTGGAATTGGAAAGGACCATGGCTAAGCACACCACTAGCAGTCTGACCACAGGACTGATTTCCATAAAGATCCAAGACCATGATTTTATCACTGTTCGAGTGAGTTTTTGTCTCATCAATAGAGAGATTGCACTACGGATAGATTTGGGTTAGGCCTACATAATAGAGATGTCATCATCAGATATTATAAGGAATTGCGGGGATATTCTCAAGAAAGTGCAATAGTCATCACCAACCTAGGCTAACGCCATTTTACATAACGCCGTCTAACAAGGGAAACTAACACAGTGTTTAGAGCGTATTCTCAACATGCCTGCAACAGGCGATAGTTCCCCGCTAACGTGTCAAATGTCTGCAGTAAAATTACCGGGATGCCGATAAAAAAGGAAACCCAAACGTGAAAAAAGTTGCTATAGCCCCAACAGCGATGCCACTCCAACGTCATGCGGGAAAATTCACCATGAAAGCTGGAAAAATAATAAATAAACCCAAACAACTGAGAAGCACCATGGAGGGAGCTGGAGCAACTACAGTGTCCCAGCGCGCAACTTGCTCTCTTTCCCGCCCTCGCGAGGGAGGATAGGTTCTACACTTTGGCCTTCCATTCCAACCTTGAAAGCAGAGTTCAACAAGTTGAGTAGGCACAAAGCCGTTTTATTCCAACAGGAGATGGCCCTCACCTTCGACAGAGACACATTCAGATTGCAGGTGCTTTGGACCTTGAGTGAGATACAGTTCCTTCTTACAACTGACCTCCCACTGCATTGTGTGAGACTAATGCACCAAATATTCAACGCATCTGAGATGACAAGCTTTGCACATTGTTTCAAATGTGTGAGATGTGGCATGGTCCGTTCTGTTCAAACTATATTCTGGGTAATACCAGCTTACCTTCATTCTATTCATTCCAACGTATTTGGCGGTTATCTCTTACTATTGGTGCTAGAATCTGGTGTTCTTCTTCTCCTCTTTGTACTTCTTAATGGCTGCTCAGTTTGAGGCCACACACAGGCCAGCCCAGCTCCAACTGTACAGCAATCGTCTGTATGAGGCTTTTGGATGCTTGCCCTTAGCAACGATTGGCGTAATTTACGACTTGACCTTCCTCTTTGCATATTATACCTGCGTGGAACTAGGGCTTCATTGCAAACGATGTCATTTCTCCTGAGCAATGGAACTTTGCTTATCAAACACATGGTGTCCAATCCCTGATTTCAGCTGGTTGATGAGATGAAATTCCGAATCGGTAATGCCCATTCATTCCTATGGGCTTTGAAGCCCATAGGAATGAATGGGCATTACCGATTCGGTATTTACCGAATCGGTAAATACCGATTTTCACAAGGGTGCAGAGGGTGTCACTTTGACACCCCCTGGCACCCCCAAAACAGGCTCGGGTGCCATGTGGCAGGCATACATGCCCTAAGGGCAGGTCTGCCTGTCACATGGCATAGGTGTGCATGCACACTTGTGCATGCACACCGGAATCGGTATTTTACCATCAAATTGGATTTTATGGTAAAATACCGATTCGGTAAGGCCTCTGGGACTTAGCAGAGTCCCACCTACATCTGAGTGCCTCAGATTGGGTAAATTTACCGATTTTTTATTTTACAGATTCAGTAAAATTACTGAATCTGTAAAAAAATGCCCCCTACATACCTGTCACCCATTTACCGATCGGTAACGGCCAAAATCGGCCGTTACCGGTCGGTAAATGGCCTGAAACGGCCACCTGCATCTGGCCCTTGGAGCACAATAAAACTTCTGGAGGAGCCTCATTACATAAATGTTTCCTCGGTTCAAATGTGAGATGCTGCCATGTCGCCTGCAGAACACCACTCCTGTAACAACAAACGTATATCTGCTCTTGTAGAGGGCAAACAGTTAAAATGTGCTCATTCTCTTATTTGCAGAGGAGTGCAGGGCCTCCTAAAAGGGAATTCCCTTTTCCCGTGTCCTTGCTCAATATTATGCAGTCTATATGTTCCCTCTAGAAGGTAAAGCACATGTAGCATGACTCCGTAGTGTGCAGCACCCCGGGTGAAGTAGTACAAAGAGTTGTTGTCCCCCTTACACAACCAAGTCAGTGGTAACCCTGGTGGGGTAATCAAATGTGAACTAGGGGTTGCAATGTCAGTATCAGCAGAGTTGCACCTTGCACACCCCTCCGGAGAACTACAATGTTCACCAAAGGGTTGGATGTAATCTGGAATTGAACCTACCCACATGGGCCAATCAGAGTCCGTAAGGAGCCCTGGGCCACATTTAAAGAATATGCGGGGCACATGAAACTTTTTTCCACGTCTATGTGCTGTACTTACTTTTGTGTATCTAGCCACCAACATTTGCAATAACACGTGCATTAGACTCCGCTTTTTGTAATGGGCGCAAAATCCTCATCTGCATGTGTCCTCCCACGTTTGATCAGCACATGCTCAATTGCGGGACTTGTGCCTCAATTCAAAACATTGCACCTGATATTATATACAGACAGGATTGCTGTGCATCGATTGTATCCTGCAGCCCTTTTGAAATCATGTCTTCGTTTTATAATAACACGGTTCAATATAGGTTGGGAAAGAGATTGACAGCATATTTCCCTATTGAGTACATTTAGGGGTATGAGGAATATTAGAGACTATTATGTATGTCAGTGTCTTGGCATTTACTGCCATAAATAACAGCCAATTTGATGCAGTTCAATTTAGTTTGCAATAGAAGCCTAAACTTAGAATAATAGTTTTAATATAATAATTGTAGAATTAAAACTAGAAATGCTTAACTAAAAGGAACAGTTACAACGTGCATCGATGAATACACACTTCTTTGAAATGAAAAGTTAAATAAAACACCTTGCCTTTCATGCCAGCTTCTGCATAAAACAATAAGACCGGAGTGGGGCATTTGCAAATCCTGTAAACAATATTTTCAGAGTTTTTCCTCTGGATATCACACATTACCATCGGATGTGCATGTCATTTACCTATCTTGTTGACAAACACAGTGGACATGTGTCACCAATGATACCAAGAGACGCCTTTAAACCGATTTACACATGACAATTCACCTTGACTGAGGACTAGAAATGCAACAGAACCCCATCCCAAAAGTGCTAATTCCACTCGACAATGAGTTGTTTTGTTTCTGGCTTCCTGCAAAATAATGTAGCATTGTGAAGCGATGAGTTTTGACAACCCATAATGCATTATTAATGAACTAATGACACCGGCCTCAGTTCTAGAAAACAAACTAACAAGCTGCTTATGCACAAGCAGGACTGGGATTGGCTGATAAAAGAGTTAAGCATGCTTTTTTGCATGAGAAGCTCTTTTTTTCTAAAAATGAAGCCACGGGAAGCAGCTAGGAAGCAAGTTGATTGTTGGTTTTTCCTGAAATCAATTACACTTAGTTGGCCGCCAAGGAGACTGACATCTCTAAAACGTCTCAGGCTCAATTTCGGACCAAGGTGCATCTGTTGTAAATCTACTAATATTTGTGTTTTAGCTGCCATTGAATCAATATTCGCATTTCTTGTTTAAAAGAGCCATTCTGGATAGGATCCTCGTTCATGTGCATTTTTTTTTATAAATACACCCATGAAAAATTGACCTTGACTTACTTGGAATGGATTCCTGTCCTTTCTTTCTTCATTAACCCTCACCTCACATTCCATCTTCTGCAAGCCTTTTATTTCAGAGTCTAGCCTTCTGTTAGTCTCATCCCTGTCTGCCTCAACCTCTCTCATTGTAATGCTGCAAATGGCTCGCACAATATTTCACAGATAAACAGCCTGTCCTTCTTTAAAACCCTATCCCTGCCATCCCCAATGCCCTCCAGCCTATTTATTCATCTCAGTAAACATTCCCCTGAAATCACATAGCCCCCACCAATGATCACACCTAACTGGAATGTTTCTTTTTCTTGAGAGCTAATCACTAATCCCAATAACCAACATTACCACTGAGCTATGGTTCTGGAGAAGCGTACGCAAGCCCTGTAAAGCGCTACACTACAACACCTCGGTAGTAAGCGATATGTAAATGTTATTACAGTTGGATTCAATTTCATGGGTCATGTGAAAACCATATGCTGGTAAGTATGTACAAAACTGAGATTTACGTAACATATAGAAGACGGTGTCCGATAAATAATCAATGTATGTAATCAACTGGCACATGACATTTCGAGACTAGGGGGCATATTACCAAGCAATAGCGATAATTATCGCTATTGCTTGGTTAGAGACAAAAATGTATCGCCGACCTGCGGCGATTTTTATTGCAGATAAACCTTGGTATTACCAAGGTTTATCGCAAATGCGATAAAAATCGGCCTCAATGCATGAATATCGCTGAAAAGTCAGCGATATTCATGCATTACCGAGCTAATGCTCTTAGCCATGTTATCCACCTCCCATTGGATAACATGGCTAAGAACTGTTAGCGCGAATATCTCCAAAAGTTGGTAATAGGAGATAGCGATGTTAGCGACTGTTTTCAGTCGCTAACATCTTGACACGCCCAGTTTGCATGTCATTAGTGATAAATATCACTGACATGCAAAGTGGGGCCCAAGATGGTCGCTATCTCCTACTAGCTGTCGCTAACTGGTGTTAGCGACAGCTAGGTAATAGGGATATAATTTTATCTCCGCTTTCTTGGCTTGTAAAGCCAAAAAAACGGAGATAAACCCCCTTGATAATATGCCCCCAAATGTAAATGATCATACAGTTTACAAAATATGATGTCAGGGAAGTGGGACAATTCGAGCAAGGGGGAGTGGCGTTGATTAAAAAAGAACTCACAGTGCAGAAGATGAATCATAACACTAATTGTGGACATTAATGCAATCTGAAAATTATGGACTGAAGAAAAAAAGATTACACGATTCCTGTTTTGTTCCACTTTTTGAACCTTTGCTCAGAAATGAGTGCAGGATTTGCATTTTGCAGAGAGTGCCGCCCGACCAAATGAATACAATTCAGGACATTTGGCTTAGGGGAGAGGATGTGGCATAACGGCCAGGGCTGCTGACTTTGAATTTGGGGAAACAGGTTTGAGTCTCGGCCTCGGCTAAACATCTTATGATTCTGGGCAAATTGCATAATCTCCCCGTGCCTACCAAAAATGAATCAGTCCTTGTGTAATGTAACTGGTGCTCATGTAAAGCGCTGACCTTCGAGTCGAGTTCGTGCTATAAAAATAATTGCAATAAAAGTCCTTTCAGTTACATGTTTTTCATTACAACGACAATGGTTTTCACTTCAAGCTTCCGCCTCAGACCCTGCCATATCAGCATCACTTTCGACACCTCAATGGCCTTCAGGAGTTCTCTCTCTCTCCTTTCAGTGACTCTTCTGCCCCTCCGGTACCTTTAAACTCCTCAGTCTCGACTGCTACCTGCTGTCGATTCTTCTGTCAACTGTACAACAGGTTGTAGCCCAGTCCTTGGAACCGTCATCTACTAAAATTGGTCCTTTTCTGATTCTCCCTCTGCCAATATCATGCCCCCCACAGCCCCCGAAACCTTGCCCTTTGTCATGTTTACCCAACTGCCCCGTCTTTCATTACTTTGTATCACAGAGTGAAAACTTCTCTTGGGAGTGTCATCTACAATTGCTACTTTGGTGATAGTTCTGCTCGCATACCTCCCGACTACTTTCTAGGTTTCGCTTTTCTCCACTTGCTCCCTCTTTTACCAAATGTACCTTGGGTATAGGCCCTGCTTTAAAAGAGTCGGCTGCAACTTTTGTGATATTTCCTTTTGAGTGCCATTTTTCTCTAATCATCTAAATAGAAATGTTGATAGAAAACGACTTCGCTTTATGGTATAGCAGTGAATGTGGAATTGTATTTCTCAGCGACCTGTGACAACAGCAGCAACCGCAAGTAAGCAGCTCTCCTGCATACCTTTTTCTGCAACAAACTGTAAGTTAGGCAGAAAAAATGATGTGAAACATAAGTGTCCAGTTGAAAGGACAGAAACATAGAAAGGGAACAGAGACTTTTAATTAAGACGCCCGTCATTGTCTCTACCTTCCATCCCCGATCGTGCCTCGCGGCTGGAAGCCGCTAACAATGGAGGCGCATAAAGTGAGCTCGGGGCTCCCGCTGCGCGGGCAAAGCCCAGGCCAAGGGCAGGCCAGTCCTTGCCGGTCATTGGCTGACAGAGACTGGGCTGGGCTGGGCCACTCCCTTAACGTCTCCAGCCAAGGATGGGGCTGTCATCCATAAAGTACTGTTTGATACCCTGATCCCAATTGAATAATTGTCACCCCCTATCTCTCTACTACCACTACAGTTGGGACCTGTGAATTTACTGTGTGTTTCATTGCCGGGAAAAGCCCACAGCTGTTTAGCTGCTGCTGCCACTGTTTCTGAGGTAGAGGGGACTTTGACCCCCAGTCCCAGGACCCAGTGCAAGATCTGTTGTAAACTTCACAACAACGCACCTGGAAGCACCAGGCGGTGAGAGGACAGGGCCACGCCCCTGACACTTTGGTATTTAGCAGAACTCCACAGAATAAAAAGTACTTTGTATTCTACCCAATTGGCCCTGACATCGGGCCAGTAAACCATTTGTTAGAACTGGCTATTTCTGGTTGGCTAAGGCTGACGCCAAAGCTAGGCAGAAACCACCATTCTAGTCAGGGCAAGAGAGTCACACGCCAAGATAACCCCTGCTCACCCCCTTGGTAGCTTGGCACGAGCAGACAGACCTATCCCGGAGGCAATGTGTAAAGCACTTGCGCCAGCACATAACAGCAACAACATACTAGGCACACCACAAAAGGAACTCCACACAAGGTTATATAAAAATAACTTCTGTATTGTAAAAACACATCAGATAGAAATCACACATGTACATTGTGCCAACTGGCACAGGCAATATTCACAAGGGATTATTTACACAAGGACAGGGCCACATGGGCCACTGTCAGAATCAGCACTTAGTAGAAATTAGAATAAGTATAGCGCAAAATAACAGTTATAGATCACATCCAGTAACTACTGGGTACAGGTAAGTACCACCTACGCAACCTTAAACACCTTAGGAGAATGTCACGCAGGGAACCAGGACCTCACTAGGACCACCTGTACTAAAAAGAACAACCACCTAAGTATCACAATACAATTAGGGGTATAAGCAAGAACACATTACACATGATGCATAAAAACATTCAGAGGTGTAGGGAAGGAAATACACATGATGCATAAAACATACATTCAGCGGTGTAATAACAAGGAACATGATGCATCAAAAACACATTCAGAGGTGCAGGGAAGGAAAAACACATGATGCATAAACCAACACATTCAGAGGTGTAAAATCCAGGAAGACACATGATGCATAAAAACATTCAGAGGTGCCAGAACATAACTCAATAGCGCAAAAACGCATGATGCCTAAAAACATTCAGAGGTGTAAGATCAAGGTGCGTAATCATATTAAATGCATTACATTTCCTAGCACCATATCACATTGCACAAAACTCACATTAGGCAATTACCATCACATAGCTAATCATATTGCGCCTAAATAAAATCACATACCAGCCCCCATCTAATGAAGGGACTAAAGAGCCCTGTTGTCCAGAATGTCAGGGCGCCCTGCCATGCAGCGCCAGTCAGGGGTGCGCCACTGGCGCAAAACCTAAACGTTGCAGGTGCCCACTACATGCTGGGCACCTGAGGGCACTCACAAGGGCCTAAACGCTGCAGCTGGCACTAAGTGCTGCGCTGCTGTGACTGGCCGGGCACCTCTGTACCATCTCTGTCCCTCTCAGGGACTCACTCTCCATCTTGCGCCTAAACGGTGCAGCTACCCACTAATTGCTTGGCAGCTGGAGACAAACTGCGACAGGGTCCTCAATGACCCTAGAACAGAACTGCGCCATCTGTTGGAGCCTCACAGGCTCTTAAACTCTGCGCACGCTGGAGCCACAAAGGCTCTGAAACTGTTGGGGGGCGTTGGAGTCAGCTTGCTCTAAAAATACACATGCCCCCAAGTCCTCTGTGGGACTTTAAAAGAAATGGCCAGGGTAGAGCCACGCAGGCTCAAACAAAACATGCCCATGGTTGAAGTTCCCCCTCTGGGGACTCAAAATCATTAACTGTCCGGGAGCCTCTCTGGGCCCTAAAACAAAGAACTTGTCCCTCGAGTCTCTCGGAACTCGTGCACAAAATGCAGCCATCGTTGGAGTCCCTCCTGGACTCATAAACACAGAAATGCCCCCGGAGCCCTCTCAGGACTCGTACACACAAATGTGGGCATTGGAGCCTCAGGCTCCGTTGACACGTTGGGGTGGCCCACTGCCAGCTGGGGCCGCCCTACCTTCACTCTCACCCATGTGCCGCTCTCCGGCACCAACAGCAGCCGCATGGAGCCCCGCCCCAGCCCTTCCCACTGACCGGGCTGTCTCCTGTGCGGGGCTCCTCCGGGCGGCGGCTTCTCTGCTGCGTGGTGGCTCTCCTTCGCCGGCACTTCCTTCTCTCCCCGGGGCTCCCTCAGCACATGGGAGCCCCAGCAGCAGGCCACGCTTCTCCTCCGCAGCCACTCCGGTCTCCCTCTTCGCGCTGCAGTGCCGAGGGCGGGACATCCGGTTCGCCTATCTCGGGGCCGCGCAGTGATTGGCCTGCCGGGCGAACACTTCCGGGTCACCGCGGGCAGCGCGGCAGCCCGTTTTAGGCAGGCAGGCGGGGTATCAGTATCCGAGGGATAGACTCCCTCATAAGTTCAAATATGAAGCGAGGTAGGCACTCGCTATGCTCGTAATTTCGGGCAAATGCCGGGTGGGCACCGGCTTCAACAAATAAAGCGCTCCCCAAGCGCTACAGGCGAAATAGAGCGCTCTTAAGCGCTGGAAGCAGGATAAAGCGCTCCCAGGAGCCAGGGGCAAGGAAAAGCGCTCCCAGACGCTATAGGTCCAGTTCAGGGACAAGAGGTGGAGCACTGCAGCTCCCAACAAAGAAAAGTCCTCCAGTTCCCTCAGGAAAGTCCATCAGATATCCAGGGGCTGGGCAGGGCCCAGGGATTCCCCTGGGCCCAAGCATCAGCATGCCCCTGGTAGGATTCAAGTCAGAAACAAGAACCTTTTGGAAGGGGACACAGCCCTTTTTTATACTATAAAATCCTTTGTCTAAAGGGTGCAGGCAGTGTGAGAACCAGCTAGAACTGGTTATAGGGAACTCCTTTCAGTGTGAGGGGCAGAGGCGACAGTCACCCAGCAGGAGGTGGAGCCAGCATTGTGGCAGGCAGACACAGCTCTCTTCACTCCCAGGTGCTATCTCCTCCCACTTCCCTGGCAGCAGATGCAGCCTTTCATCCACGGGCTGCCTCAGACAACCTCCTGGGGCTTCCCAGCCCCTGTCACCCTCAAACCAGACAGTCAATCCACAAGCAGGCCCATGCACTCCTGGACCAGGCTCACCAGCCAATCACACGCCAGACACAAATTACACAAATATGCCAACTTCTAAAAGTGGCACTTCTACACTAGACACAGTCATGCCGCATATATCATTATGCAGCATTCAATCTCACGAGTTCGTACATATCAAACTCGACCCTGCACTCCCCACACATCAGGAACTACCATGGGCATACATATTCCCCATTCATTCCTATGGGAGGGGAGGTCACTCACCACACATACACAGAGAGCTCACGCACTTTACACTGTACCACAGTGAAAAAGTACGCAAAGGCCTAAAATCACCAACACCAGGTTCTAGAAACAGGCTAGGAAAAAGCTAAAAGTTTCGGGGTGAACCTGCCAAAAGGGCCGGGTCCAACACAACCCCCTTCCAGCCAAAACGCAGGGTAGACCAATCACTCCACTGATGGGCTACCTTGCTTTGGGCGACAAAACACAGACACGGACCCGCACGGCAGGGACACCCTCCGGTTTTTCGCCACTCTGAACCCACACGGTTTCCTCCAAACAAGAACTCTCTGACTCAACTAGGGTACCCCACTGGTACTCCCTAGTCATCCACGGCCAAGACCAGGCCCTAGGCCATCCAAATATCACAGGTCTTAACCAATCCACAGAGTGGGGGGCAGTAAACCCTGGCACACAATAGCCATTCTCCACTCTCCCTCTCAGTGTAGCTACAACTACCACTGATCCTACAACCTAGGGACTACACCCTCAGGCTGACTAGATGTCACGGGCAAGAATGCCCCACCCTACCTCTACTTCTGGGGTTTCCGCACCCTCACAGGAAAGCACTCACCAGAACACAATTCTCCTACCAGATCAGGACCTCACTCCATCACTGGTCTACCACCTGGAAACTATTCCACTTCTGAGGTACAAAGCTTCAGCACAGTTCCTCTTCAAGCAGGCGGGGGGACACAGCACACAGCAAAGTCCCCTTTCCTCTACCTTAGTGGAAACAACAAACTGCAGGTGGGCCCCAGAACACACAGCAAGGGCAGCCCCCTCAATCTCTTCAGCTGATCCACTTTGGTAGAGATTCCTCTTGACCTGGAAGTTTCCTAGTCTCCCAACCTAGGATCTAAACCCGCAGGTTGCACCGGGGTCAGAAGTACACCGTCCCTCTGCACCCCCTTCCAGAGTTCTGTACCCTCCACTTAGGAGCGGTACCCCTCAACACCAGGACTGCCGGAGTTCTGGTTACAGACACTCCCCGTCCTCTAGACACAGGAAGATACTCCTCAAATGAATTGTATGTACAGCCTAGGCACCTGACCTGGCGCTCCCTTAGGGAACCCTCCAGGCCCTGAGATAGGGTTTTGGGCCAACGTGGGACACACCGTCCCACACTCACTCCGCCTCCACTGAGACAGGGCGTGAGCCCCTACACCCCTACCATCCTACTGGGACCTAGCTGGGCTACACCTGAACCTCTTCCCCTACACAGGATCATCAGATACACAAGCCACTACTTTTAGAATCACTTCCTAATGCCTCTGCAAGACATCTAGCACACTGCCAGACATCCACCTTCTTATCCGGTGCCTCTGCAGGACCTCCTGCACACCACCAGAGGTACACCTCCTGTGCAAGCTCCTTTTATCACAAAAAAAACCTCACACCAACTCCTCCAGTTCGACACACCACTCATCCACACACTCCCTCTCCAGACTGGTGAGACAGTTCCTCACTGCCTCTGACTCTCAACCTGTACCCCTCTTATTGAGCACCAGGTACCATACTCTGGGAACTGGGAATGGGACTTCACGCACTGGACACATTTAAGCTGCCACCACTGGATCCTACCATACTGGGGAATCCAGACACACACACTACACTCAGGGGATAACCACCCTCACGAGCTAATCATTTCTCCTCCACACCCCCTCTCTTCCATCTACCCACACAGGGACAGGAACAGGGATTGGGCACTGGACCCAGCAAGGGATTCCTAATCTATGGGAACCTCCCCCTCTACTGGCGACCCGCCCTGTCAATTTCTCTCATCTGCCACTAAACATAAAGCGCAGAAACACATTTGAAAATGACACTCTTGAGGAAAAACAAAAATCAAAAACAATAATCCCAAACATGTGACTATCTATAAACTGCAGAGCTTTGTAATGTAGCCAGCTGTCGCTGTGGCACTGCGCAAACACAAGTCCTAATCCCACCGCTGCCACCAATGTTAGAACTGGCTATTTCTGGTTGGCTAAGGCTGACGCCAAAGCTAGGTAGAAACCACCATTCTAGTCAGGGCAAGGGAGTCACACGCCAAGATAACCCCTGCTCACCCCCTTGGTAGCTTGGCACGAGCAGACAGGCCTATCCCGGAGGCAATGTGTAAAGCATTTGCGCCAGCACACAACAGCAACAACATACTAGGCACACCACAAAAGGAACTCCACACAAGGTTATATAAAAATAACTTCTGTATTGTAAAAACACATCATATAAAAATCACACATGTACATTGTGCCAACTGGCACAGGCAATATTCACAAGGGATTATTTACACCAGGACAGGGCCACATGGGCCACTGTCAGAATGAGCACTTAGTAGAAATTAGAATAAGTATAGCACAAAATAACAGTTATAGATCACATCCAGTAACTACTGGGAACAGGTAAGTACCACCTACGCAACCCTAAACACTTTAGGAGAATGTCACGCAGGGAACCAGGACCTCACTAGGACCACCTGTACTTAAAAGAACAACCACCTAAGTATCACAATACAATTAGGGGTATAAGCAAGAACACATTACACATGATTCATAAAAACATTCAGAGGTGTAGGGAAGGAAAAACACATGATGCATAAAACATACATTCAGCGGTGTAATAACAAGGCACATGATGCATCAAAAACACATTCAGAGGTGCAGGGAAGGAAAAACACATGATGCATAAACCAACACATTCAGAGGTGTAAAATCCAGGAAGACACATGATGCATAAAAACATTCAGAGGTGCCAGAACATAACTCAATAGCGCAAAAACACATGATGCCTACAATCATTCAGAGGTGTAAGATCAAGGTGCGTAATCATATTAAATGCATTTTATTTCCTAGCACCATATCACATTGCACAAAACTCACATTAGGCAATTACCATCACATAGATAATCATATTGCGCCTAAATAAAATCACATACCAACCCCCATCTAATAAAGGGACTAAAGAGCCCTGTTGTCCAGAATGTCAGGGCGCGCTGCCATGCAGCGCCAGTCAGGGGTGCGCCACTGGCGCAAAACCTAAACGTTGCAGGTGCCCACTACTTGCTGGGCACCTGACGACACGCACAAGGGCCTAAACTAAGCATGGGCGAATTTTGCGGATCTCGCGTTCGCGAATTTTGCGGATTTGCGAACTCGCAATCCGCAAAATCCGCGAATATCCGCGAATTTGCGGATTTTTTTTTTTTGTGTGTTCGCAATTGTTTCTGCCAGTTCGCGAGGATTTGGTACTAGTTCGCAATTGCGAACTTACTTGTCGTCTCGCAACGGTCGCGACTATGTTGTTTCTACGTCTGGTTCATCATCACAGCCTCCCAGCACCCTCTGTTTTACCACTGGCACCCTCTCTTTGACCCATGCCACCCTCTGTTACATCAATGCCACCCTCTGGTTCATCATCACTGTAGAAGATGGGGGGGAAAAGCAAGCCCACCTGCCCTGCTTGAACTGACATGAATTAATTTGGGGTTAGTTTATTAACAACACCTGCCCTGCCCCAACTGACAATAATGAATTAGGGGCTAATTAATGTGTCACTGAAAGAATTTAAAGTTCCAGCCTGGCACCTGCTTGTCTGCTCCTTTAGCTGTAAATCAGGACCTTTGTGGCATACAGTTAAGGTCAGAGCAGGGTCACACAAAATAGTTGCAAGCAGGCAACCGAATTCTGGAGGGCCCCCTCAGGAAGCACTACAAAGAATCGTTACAAATCATGAGGTTGACCTTTTGCACCTGCTCATTGCTTTTGCTTTTGCTGAAATCGTTTTTCGGTTTTTTTCGCGCTATTCGCGGGGCGCGGCGTCGTGCGAAACCGACCGCGGAAGCCGCCAATTCGTGCGAATGAGCATTTTATTTTTTTGCGGCTTGTTGTTTCGCGAGTTTTTTGCAGTATTCGCGAGCCGCTTGCAGCGCAACACGCGAATTTACCCCAAGGTCGAGTACGGGCGCGGCCATTTTGTTTCCGTGACGTATTTCCGTTTCCGCCCGCTATGTATAATCTCGCGCAGTAAGCGCATTGCGGGTAGAGGTTCGCACGAGATCGCGCGGGAAATCTACAGGTTTGCACGAGATCGCGAGGAAAATCTCGCGCGAACTTTCTTTCGCGCTCGTGAACGGGCGCCGGCCATCTTGTTTTTCATTCATTTCCTGTGTCTGGGCATGGTGTTTAATCCTCTTGGTATCTTTGCCATCCTTTGCTTGTTTTCAGTTTTTTTTTAACGATTTTGCTTCTTATCTATCCCTCTCTTTTCCTAGCTGTATATTTTTGTCTTTTCTGCTATTTTTCTTTACTTTTAAACTACTTTTTTAAACTCTTTTCTTTTCTTCTTCCCTATCCTATTCTTTCTTAATTTTCTACTTCTTCCTACCTTACCTGCCCAGACCATGGTCAAGCCAAGCGCCGTGAAGCTGCCCAGGCACTTGAGGGCCGCAGCGGCGGCGGGGAGTAGTGCTGGACCCAGTGGCAGGACAGCATGCGGGAGATTGAGGGGGGAGCAGGTGACGCGACAGGAGATATTCAGCCCGGAGGAAGTGGGCGCGCTGGTCTACTTCGTCCAGCGCCGCCTGCCCAGGACCATCGCGGGAGGCGGCAGGATCGCGGCCGGCGGCTACAACATGCGGGAGCGCCGGAAGCGGTGGGAGAAGGTGTGCTGGGCCATATCCCACCTCTACGGGGTCCAGCGCACCTACAGCCAGGTCACCCATCGCTGGACGGACCTCCTGGACCGCGAGCGCGACCTGCTGGACCAGCTCGGCTTGGAGATCCCCGGGCTTGGTGAGTAGTAGTAGCCATTTAATCACTCACTACTATGATGTTTTCTCCTGCTCTGTGTTGTTGTATTGCAAATATTTGTTTTTTACATGGAGCAAGCCAATAATGCCGCTGATGACGATTACATTGTAGTTAAATTATATTTCAAAATCTTCTGTGCATTTCAGGTGCACTGCTCTCCTTCTCAGTGGCGTTGCTACTATGCTTATTTGTTTTCTATTTCGTGGTCTCATTGGCCTGAGTAACTATTATGTATGAGTGTACTTTACAGAACTGCGTAATGCTAGACACTAGGGGGCAGATTACATTTACAAGCCCCTTGCGCCACGTTTACGTTGCCTTGCGTGACGCAACAGTGGCGTAAACGTGCCGCATCCCTGCGAGTCATTTACAGCATGACGCATCTAGGGAGATGCGTCACGTTATAAAGCCATGGGCCTGCACCACAATGGGTGCGTTCCTAGTACGCAGGGTGGGCGGTCCAGCGGCTGTGCGCCTCGCAAAATTGCCTGCGTGAAATGTACAAGATTTAACGCAGGCACTTCTGCGACGCTGCTACGTCAATTCAATTACTTATGTCTGCTCGAAGCAGGCGAAAGGACTGACACAGCATGTTAAGTATTGGGTGGCCCTGAGCATTACTGGAGTTGCATTGCGTTGGCGACGTGACTCCAGCGATGCGCCGCTCTTACGTGACGAGATGCGTCACGCAAGTGCCTACCCTTGCGCCAGGGCGCGCCGCATTGTAAATGAGGCACATCTGCCGTGTCGCAAGGGTAGTTTTGCGTGACGCATTTGATCTGGCGCATCTCTGGAGATGCGCCAGAACGCGTAAGTAAGTATGCCCCTAAGGGGCAGAATTGCAATTACCGTCGCATCCCTGCAAAGTAGCAGGGATGCGCCATTAATTGTGCGGCCCGCTACCACCACCAAACATGGTGCGCCGTATTTGCAATGCGGCGCACCATGGGCCCAAAACGTCACCGAAGCTTTACTGCTGGAGTTGCGTCGCAACGATGGCGCAGCTCCATCAATGCTCTGGGGTACCCTATCTCCCCAATGCTGGGTCAAGCTGTACGTCTGCTTCAAGCAGGTGCAGGGTTTGTGTGACGCATCATTGTCCTAAAGGTGACTGATTGATATTTTGTAGATTTCCCTCAGCCACTATTAGGATGTGTTCCAGCGCAGGAATGCCCTCCCTTGCGCCGGAACGCCCCCTGATGGCGCAGGGCTTTATAACGGGATGCATCTCCCAAATGCGTCACGTTGTTATAATATTATACGCCGCACCATGGCGCCCTTTTTTGTTTAGCTGCTGCGTCACAAAAGTCACGCAAGAACGGCGCAAAAGAGCCGCAAGGGCTTAAATCTGCCCCTTCCTTTGTAACCCTGACAATAAGAAAAATAGTGGCGGTGGATTGATAGTTTGACTATTTAAATGACTGGTAATGTAGCAGGCAACTGTTAGTGTTGTCACTGATCTGACTGAAATCACAATGGAGTTTGTCTGTCACTTTGCGTCTTGCCTGCGGACTGCTGCCTGCCAGTCCTAGGTGAACGTTTCAGTACTTTGTTTAGTGAGTTACGTGACTTTCGAAGTCACAGGTCCGCAAATAAATGAAAAGTAACCATAATCAATATAATTTCGCGGAAATATTTTGTTATTGTTCTTTTGAAATGTTTGATTTGGTTGACATTGACAAGCAACAATCATCCATGTTTTCTGTTCTTTCTTTCATGTTGTACGTCAGCTCCCCCCAGGGGCGAGAGGAGGACACAGGAGCAGCAGGCGGCGGATGCTGTTCAACAGGGCCAGGATCGGGCAGGCGAGGGCTCCTCTGCTGGCCCCAGTAAGTTTTCATTTTAGACTAGTACCTATTTTTCCTAGCGTTCCTCATTTGACTTTTTTCAAAATTGTCTTTGCTCTTCTTGTAGACTGTATCTAAATTCTTATCCTGCCTCTACTATGACTCCCTGTGGTATTACTAGATTATTCTTATTAGTCTGTCTGTGTAGCTAACTAAGATTGCACGGTTGGCGAAACTCCCATGATTCTAGTCAGCAATAGCTCTATCAACTTAGTGCAGTCCTCTGGGATTGTCCATAATGTCTTTTGAAGTGTTCTATCTGGACTCATGCTTGCAAAAATTGCAAAACCTTTCGCTCAGTCACTCTAGTCTGGACCAAAAAACACAGATTGTATTTAAGTTTAAAAGCTTTATTAAAAGTAAACACATTTATTAAAATGAAGTCATAATAAAACTAAACGTTTAACTGATAATGGAAAAGTGGTTAGTGCTGACGATTAATTGAAGACATTTCTTGTGGTCGAGCCGAGCTCTCACCTGGTTTCAACTTGATCTTGTTGTTAGAAGTCCATCTTCTGTCTGTGTGGAGAAAAATGGTGCGTGTTAAAAAAACAGCCTTCATCAGTTGTGCCAAAAAGTGCAGCAAGACAACCTTCCCTGGAAAAAGGGACATTTTTTTTAACTTTAACGTAGACAGTCACAAATTACATTGTTTTCACATGTCTTCATTCCTAGACCAAATACTAGTGACTAGTGAGTGCTTTATTCTAACATTCTTAAATGTACTTTGTAGGTGGAACATCTGGTGGCGGGGCCAGTGTGGAGGTGGTGGTGCTCGACACGGAGGCGGAGGGCGATTCTTCAGGGGAGGAGGCGGCGGCGGCGGCTGTGAGAGTTGAGACGGTGGTGGTGGCGGCCAGAGGTAAGCTCTTATATATTCCTTACTTATTGAGATTGAAGACTAGCTGGGAAGGCAAGAATATGAGATGCATGGCTGGGTGAATGATGAAGCAATGATGGGTGGAAGGACAACAGCCTGGGTGGGTGACACAGAAACTGTATGTGTCCATATACCTGGATCATGCTACTATCTGACTCTTAGATAGCATATGTGTATCTAGAGCAGGGGTACTCCTAGTACGGCCCGCGGGCCGGTGGTGGCCCGGCAAGCCTTCCTTGGCGGTGCGCAGACCTTGCAGACAATCACTGCTCCCCCGGCCCCCACAGAGCAGAGGCTTTTTTGTATTTCACCTGTTAGCGCCCCTGCATCTCAACTCTGACAATCACTGCTCCCCCGGCCCCCACAGAGCAGAGTGGAGATGCAAGGCCACAAAGAGGTGAAATAGAACAAAGCCTCTGCTCTGTGGGGCCGGGCAAGCAGTGATTGTCAGGGTGGAGAAGCAGGGGCGCTAAAACAAACAAAGCCTCAATAATATGTTAATGGTCTTTTAAAGACCTGTTAAGTACTTTGGTGTTGTTGTCTGTGTGTGCGCGTTGAGGAAGCGGTCTCAACCCGGGCTGAAGGCTGACACAGATAGACACACACACAGTGAGATGACAGAGGGGGAGGGAGAGGGAGGGCAGGAGGGAGAGAGAGATGGAGGGAGGGCAGGAGGGAGAGCAGGAGGGAGAGAGATGTATGTAAATGCTGGGTCTGGTGGCTCAGTGGATGAGGGCATCTGCTGCAGGGACCTGTGTGCAACCTCATGGTCACAAGTTATCGTTTTGCTTTAGCCCCGCCCCCTCTGACTCCGCCCCCACCAGTGCGGCCCTCGGCCCCAAACTACACTGTAAATGTAGCCCCTGAGAGAAAGTTTGTGAGTACCCATGATCTAGAGAGAGTAGACGGTCAGTGGATGAACTAAGTGTAACTTTGAAGAGCATGTAACACTGCACCCGCACGTCCGTTCCAGTGTAGGAAAGGCAAGGAAAAGAACTTTTAATTTTGTCCAAATACTACCATAAATAGTAGCAGTAGTTTGTATTGCAAGCACTGCATAGATCCGGTTATTATGGTGGCCACTCCCTACCTCTCTTAATAAGTTTAGTAGTACTCAGTCATTCATGTGTGGATGTATCACTGGTCACTCAATAAAAAGCAAAGCACCTAAAGTCATCCCATATATAAGCAAAAACATCCCATGTGAAGTGATAGATAATCAGATTATTTATCTTCTTCAATTTTCCATTTCTAGTACTCATTTCCACTGTAGGGTGAAAGTTAAATTAATTAAGCAGTAGCCCTTGAGTTGTAACAGAGTATTCTCAGTGCCACCCGTAATAGAAAAGTAAGAGCTTCACCACCTGCATGTACTGGACGGGTACAGTAACGCAACGGCAACGCAAGTCTAGGTCACTCCTCATGGCGTGCGTCTCTTTTTCTCGGGTGCAAGTTTACTGCGCTGGCATTATGCCGGCTTGCAGAAAATAACGTACCAATTTTCCAAAACAAGAGATAAGAAGAAGAATAAGACTGGTGTACTTTCATAGTCGACTCCAATGGAAGTCCACAGTGCTCGTAGAATTTGTTCCTTAAACTCCCACTAATGTTAGAGCAAGGATGAAGAAGTGTGAGGTTAGATAGATACTGGCCTCAATAGTTATGTAATGCGCTTGCAAGTTGCTAGTTGTACTGCAACACAAATTTCTGCTGAATGATTGAGTTAATCTTAAAGAGCATTGGTTACAGACTATGTCTTTCTTTCTTCATATAGGTTCTCCTTCCAAACGAACAAGGAGGAAGGAGCTGGCTAGAGCGGCCCGGCAACGGAGGATCGAGGCCACTGTTGCGGAATATCGGCGGCTGGTGGCCCTGGAGGACGTGGAAAGTGTGCAGTCGACAACTACAACAACGTCGTCTGCATCGGCCTCCGTGGCCCCACGGGCTGCCACCCAGCACAGTGGTCCACCCAGACTGAGCCGGGCTGCCAAAGGCAAACGCCACCGCCGAGCAGCAAGGCCAACAGCTGCCTCTCACAGGCATTGCACCTGCAAGGCAGTGAAGGCACGCCTGCGCCGCACTACCCTGATGGTGTCCCGCCTTCAGCAGGAGCTCGCCTTGCTCCGCGAGGAGCATGATGCCCTGGCCCAAAAAGTTAACAGCATCCACCCATAGTGTCCCTTGCCCCTTTTTTAGAGACTTTTGGGGGGTGGGAATTGGGAGTTGGGTTTTTGGGGACTTTTGAAGGACAATCGTTGGGGTTAGGGAGGGTCTTGCGGGAGATTATTTTGTTAGGGATATAAATATACTTTTTCAAACTTTATCTGAGCATACCTGTTTTTTACTGCTTGCCTGGTGGGTGGGGGTTTAACGTTGACTGTTTTCCTGAAAGTTTAGTTCCATTTTCTTCCTTTAAGTGTAAATGCCCAAATGTTTTCAACACTAAGTGCCTCTCACAGACTAAGTGAAGTGAATCCAAGAGTCCTAGGACTTTAGTAGAACTACCTTCAGTCTCTCGTCTCTCGTACTAATACTCCATTATACCCCCAAACCACCAAACGCTTATCTTACCTGTAATTTGTGTTTGAAAGTAGGGCTAGACCCAGGGCTGGCTCCACGGGAAACACCGAATAACGTTGGCAATCTTGGTCGGATAAAATTTCCTCATAGCGGTGGTACTAGTGGTGTGACACAGTGGCAGTTGCATGCCTATGAAAAAAAAGAAAATGAAATCTGGTTTGTCCTCCTGAGCAATTCAACGGTACAACTGAGAATATAGCAGGTGACAGAAGTACAGTAGAGCAGTGCCACATTGTAGCCTAACAAATGGTAAAGTATAACTACTAATTCGGTTGAAGTTCTTTCACATTAGCAATGGTTCTTTGTCAAGCAGAGTAAGAATATATCCTCGGATTTCTTCACCAGCCTGTTGCTATCACCTTATCCTCCCCACCCAGCAAGTGTGTGGATTTATTGCTGTAATAATAATTTAGTCACACATCAATCAAAACCACACAGCCCGGGGGAAGAGGGTTAGGGTTTGAAAAATGGATGGGTACGGGGGTTTTTGGGAAAGGTTTTGGGAGACAAGAAAAAATAGCACAGCATAGACAAACTATTGTGAACATAAACAAATCTTTGGGTACAAACCTATCCATCAATCTTTGAAAGTGCATGCACTACTGCATGCATGTCAGTGAAAAGTAAGTAGTACATTCGACAACTGTGGAAAGAAAGAATGCGACAGTACAGGGCCTGTGTGGAATTATTGATAACGATATTCAACATAAGGTCTCTGTAGCCAGATACCCGAGAGCCTTGCTGGTCACTATAAATCCATTCACAACAACACTCAATGGGGTTGGTCTGGAAGGTGTCAGGTTTACTCCCCGTGATCCAGTCGATGCAAATATGGTTCCACCTCCAAATGTCACCAACACCCAGAAGTGTAAACACAGGGTGTTCGAGCCATTAGGCGGGGGAGAAAAATAACAAACTAAAATAAAAAATGTGGGATGGGTAAAGGTAGGGTCAGCAGGGAAAGGATACCTGTAACAGAAGACAAGACAGGCATCAGTGAAGTGCTGTCCTAACATACAAGGGTACTCTCATATAGTCTCACTAAATAACCAAGGAAGTAGACAAGTACCTGAGCACCAAGAAAACATGACCTTGGATAGGAAATACTATAGCCCTTCTGCCACAATCTGTGAGGAAGGCCTAAGAAACACATAAACATATAGTTAACGAACACACTCCTGTCGCACCAAACACACTCGCGTTATACTAAGACATCAAACCCACTACTCACAACATACCACAAACATGGTAGAGGACTCAATGTACAAAGGGGGTTCCAAATAGTCAAAGCAAAGATGTATGGTCCAACAAAAAGGAAGAGGGAAACGGTAGTGTGTAGGAAGCAAGAACTACAACACTGCGCTCTCTAAGTAATGACCCAGTAGAGAATCTTTGGTGAAGGTCAAACAGAAAAACGTAGTTGCTGTTGCGACCACCACTGAATTCTGCCAACAACACACCCCACGGTGCACTACACAAAGAGAACTGGGGTAGCCTGTAGTTACCTCACTACATGCCCAGTTATGGAGGTCCTTTGAAATACACAGTTATACAACGGAGACGCGTAGTTGTCCTTACTACCGCGCTCCGTTTTAATAGTACAAAAACGATCCCCGATGTGAACGCTAACACGTGGTATAGACCGCCACTGTGCTCCGCCACACACAATTCAACCAAACAGGAATTCATCAAAGCTAGAATTCTGTTGGAAAACAGTCACAGAACCTCCCTTAACAATCCGTTCAGGCAGTAATCAGCTGACCGCACGGGCGGCCGAAGAGTTTAGAGCGGCTTTACCTGAAGACGCGTGAAGTCCGTCTACCGCCAAGGACAGAACACGGAAGCGCTCCCCACTGAGCCTCGGGGGGGGGGGGGAAGGTGATAGTCTACAGGAGACACAATAGAAAAGCATGCAGAGCGTCCGCTCTCATGCCGGTGCAGAACAGAAACCAGAATAACGCGCAACAGGAAGCGCGTCTGTTCCCCAGATAAACTTCCTGCAAGTCTCCCGCCTACTCATGGGAAATGTAGTTTCATAGTACGGTAGGCGCTTAGGGGCTGCGTAACCTGACAGAAGGTATAGTAGATAGAAAAGGAGAAATTGCTTTTTTTCTAGGTGTCCCCTCACTCACCAGGGTTGCCCCTTGGTGACATGCTTCATCATTGGGGCCATCCCAGTCCTCTATGGCCTGGGGCGTGCTGCGACTTGCGAATTACGTAGGAGCACTTACAAATGACTATGTGTGGTGCAGATGTGATAGTGGAGTGGACTAAGTGATGTGTTAAGGGATCAATTTAGAAGCCTAGAGAGAGCCAAGAAATGCAGTCACAGTCAGAGAAAAAGGCAAGGGATACTGTATCTATGTGGTTGTAGTGGTCCTGTTGGAAGTGGTAAGTAAGTTGCCTGCAGAAAAAAAATCCTCCTATTAGCGGCACTCCTCCATTGCAGCCGACGCTTCGTCCATCGATGTTGGTCACCAGAAGACACCCTGTAAAAAAAAGCACAGCATAGACAAACAATTGAACATAAACAATTCTTTGGGTACAAACCTATCCATCAATCTTTGAAAGTGCATGCACTACTGCATGCATGTCAGTGAAAAGTAAGTAGTACATTCGACAACTGTGGAAGAAAGAATGCAACAGTAAAGGGCCTATGTGTAAATTATTGATAACGATATTCAACATAAGGTCTCTGTAGCCAGATACCCGAGAGCCTTGCTGGTCACTATAAATCCATTCACAACAACACTCAGTGGGGTTGGTCTGGAAGGTATAGTAGATAGAAAAGGAGAAATTGCTTTTTTTCTAGGTGTCCCCTCACTCACCAGGGTTGCCCCTTGGTGACATGCTTCATCATTGGGGCCATCCCAGTCCTCTACGGCCTGGGGCGTGCTGCGACTTGCGAATTACGTAGGAGCACTTACAAATGACTATGTGTGGTGCAGATGTGATAGTGGAGTGGACTAAGTGATGTGTTAAGGGATCAATGTAGAAGCCGAGAGAGAGCCAAGAAATGCAGTCACAGTCAGAGAAAAAGGCAAGGGATACTGTATCTATGTGGTTGTAGTGGTCCTGTTGGAAGTGGTAAGTAAGTTGCCTGCAGAAAAAAAATCCTCCTATTAGCGGCACTCCTCCATTGCAGCCGACGCCTCGTCCATCGATGTTGGTCACCAGAAGACACCCTGTCCACTGCCTGCCTGATGCTGAATTGTGGCTCGCTACTGTGAAGCCTGACTCCATCCTTTTTTCCCCATTGCAGAGACTGAAACCCGGCCTGTAATTATTCAACGAAAAACAGGAAGTGATATAATATTACAACACCACTGATAAATAAATATAAGGTATGTAGGCTGTGGAGTGCAAAAAGTCACAATTTGATTTTCCTAGTAGACAGTACAATATTTTTGAAAGTGCGTACTCTGAGTCACCTTTTGAAGGATAAATAAGTATGGGCAAATTAATGTAGCGGATCTTGCCCCTCAAGCTAGGTGTACTGTAAACTGTGTTTTAGAACAAAATTAGATCTTCCTAGCAGTGCTCCCACCCAGACCCTTACTAAAGCCAGTCGCAAAAATGTAGAAGACCCCCAATCAAATCTCAAAAAACGAGGCCTAGCAGAAAACTGGTGACAAAACTTACTTTGAAAGTAAAAGTAGGCCGAAGTACCCCCTTCCTAATTACCCATTACCCACCGTGGATTGCATTCAAACCACTTGCAAGCAACCAAGCAAAAGTAGCCAGAGCCAGCATCGCTCCAAGACTCGAAATCCCCCCCACTCAAACACATGCAATAGAAATACTGCTAACCCTAACGAACCCTAAGTTAAGAATAGTGGCAAAGGCTTTCTTTAACTATGCCAAATCCCCCCTTTCCCACCATGGATTTTCTTCAAATGACTTGCAACCAAAATTACACATTCTCACGAGTGCTCTAAGACCCCAGAACTCAGTTGGAAAAATCTAGAACACCCCGAAACACATGCAATCCTGCTGCTAGGGCTAACCCTAACGAACCCTAAGTTACAAAAAGTGCCAAAACTAAAGGCTTTTCCGCGCGGATTTTGTCCCAACCACTTCTACCCGGTATTAGACCTTCCCAGGAATGCCCCAAGACCCGTCAACCCACCCGCCAAGAAGCATAACACCCCCAAACAGGCCAAAAGCAAAATCTCATACTTGCAATATTTCTGGGCCTTCGGTCCAAACGCGCTGCGTAGCTAGGCCATAAGTCGGGGTTGGCACGACGGATTTCCTGAAAAGCAAATGCAATCAAGATTAGAGTGTCCCAGCAGTGCTCCCAGACCACGAAACTCACCCACAAACACCAGGAAGCCCCCCAAACAGGCCCCCGAAAACGCTACATAGAGCAAAATGTCAGAAATAGCCAAAAAAAAAATCGGCCTGGATTTTGTCCCAACCACTTCTACCCGGTATTAGACCTTCCCAGGAATGCCCCAAGACCCGGCAACCCACCCGCCAAGAAGCATAACACCCCCAAACAGGCCAAAAGCAAAATCTCATACTTGCAATATTTCTGGGCCTTCGGTCCAAACGCGCTGCGTAGCTAGGCCATAAGTCGGGGTTGGCACGACGGATTTCCTGAAAAGCAAATGCAATCAAGATTAGAGTGTCCCAGCAGTGCTCCCAGACCACGAAACTCACCCACAAACACCAGGAAGCCCCCCAAACAGGCCCCCGAAAACGCTACATAGAGCAAAATGTCAGAAATAGCCAAAAAAAAAATCGCCCTGGATTTTGTCCCAACCACTTCTACCCGGTATTAGACCTTCCCAGGAATGCCCCAAGAGCCGGCAACCCACCCGCCAAGAAGCATAACACCCCCAAACAGGCCAAAAGCAAAATCTCATACTTGCAATATTTCTGGGCCTTCGGTCCAAACGCGCTGCGTAGCTAGGCCATAAGTCGGGGTTGGCACGACGGATTTCCTGAAAAGCAAATGCAATCAAGATTAGAGTGTCCCAGCAATGCTCCCAGACCACGAAACTCACCCACAAACAGACGGAACTCCCCCTAAGAGCACCTCAAAGGCAAGCAAGTCATCAAAAACACAAAAAAATTCCGCCTGGGATTTGGTCCAAAACACTTTTATCCGGTATTAGAGCTTCCCAGCAATGGCCCCAGAGCCGTCAACCCAGGAGAAAACGAGTAGAAGACCCCCAAACAGCCAAAGAGCAAAAGTACAAAAATGGGGACTTAGTCAATTTTTCACAAATTTCCCAAATCACTCCGCGCGCGCTCTGCAGCTAGGCCGTAAGTCCCCTCTGCCACCATGGATTTGCTTCAAACCTCTTGCAAAGTAAAGTATATATAGCCAGCAGTGCTCCCAGACCACGAAACTCACCCACAAACACCAGGAAGCCCCCCAAACAGGCCCCCGAAAACGCTACATAGAGCAAAATGTCAGAAATAGCCAAAAAAGAAATCGGCCTGGATTTTGTCCCAACCACTTCTACCCGGTATTAGACCTTCCCAGGAATGCCCCAAGACCCGGCAACCCACCCGCCAAGAAGCATAACACCCCCAAACAGGCCAAAAGCAAAATCTCATACTTGCAATATTTCTGGGCCTTCGGTCCAAACGCGCTGCGTAGCTAGGCCATAAGTCGGGGTTGGCACGACGGATTTCCTGAAAAGCAAATGCAATCAAGATTAGAGTGTCCCAGCAATGCTCCCAGACCACGAAACTCACCCACAAACAGACGGAACCCCCCCTAAGAGCACCTCAAAGGCAAGCAAGTCATCAAAAACACAAAAAATTTTCCGCCTCGGATTTGGTCCAAACCACTTTTAGTGCTTCCCAGCAATGGCCCCAGACCCGTCAACTCACCTGCAAAGAGGTAGAACAACACCCCCACAAGTGCTGAGTCTTTCTTCATTGGGCGTAAACCAGCCCTCTGATTTGATGGAAATAGGAGTCTGGAGGAGGAGGATAGAGGAGCATGTTCTTCTGAACTTGTGAACCTGAGGAATGCAGACTGCGGCACCTTCAAATAAATTAGCAAACAAGTGAAGACAGTTCTGCTGATGGGCTTGTTTTTGTGATTATCTGATTAAAGTTTGAATTATATTAACTGTGCACAACAAAGAAAGACAGACACACAGGAATAAAAGTGAATAAGGATGAAAAAGAAAGTTATTGATTCGTTGTCTCATTTTCAGGGCTCGAAGTCGCTATCACGGTCCAGGAATAAGAATAAGGCTTCGTCATCATACTCTGCGAATTCAGGCAGGGTGAGGTCAGTGTCACCTGACAGAGTAGAAATTCCCTCATCTATGTTGCTGGCCACCTCCTCTTCATCCGGCACGCTCTCTCGTACTCTGAAATCTGGTGGTATGAGGTGCTGATTCATCTTGATCATTGTTAACCTCTCCACATTTTTGGGCGAGAGGCGGCTCCGTTTGGGAGTTACAATCCCACCAGCCGCACTGAAAACCCGTTCAGAAGACACACTTGCGAGTGGGCAAGACAAGTAGTTTAAAGCCAGGTTGGTGAGCTGTGGCCACAATTCTTTTTTCCCATGCCAATACGCCAATGGGTCAGAATTAACATAGACCTCTGTTGAGTCATTCAGATAGTCCTTCACCATCGACTCAAGGTCCTCATCCAAGGTTCCTCCACTTTGCTTAGCTCTTGCTGTGCCTCTGACCTTTTGAGAACCAAACCCACGCAGAGCTAGCCAATCCTCTTCAGCCTCCAATGTTTCTGTTGTCTTTCGTGCAGATGATCCGGTTGCCGGTGTCTTTAACGGCTGAGAGGTCACTTGTGCCACAGCCACAGGTGCAGAAGTGGATTGTTTTGACTGGGGATGGCCTGCTGATGTACTGCCATTTCCTTCAATTTCCAGCCGTTCTGTTTCAAACTTCTTGGCTGACAAGGCTAGCCAACGTTTGTACTTTGGAACATGTTCATCATCAAAAGGAAAGAATGCTTGGCCTGCCAGCGCCTTTTTGTAGCGTGGATCCAGAATAGTAGCACAAATGTAATGCTGTTCTGAGTGGATCTTTTTAAGACGTTCATCACCTTGTAGGAGCTCTAATAATTGCTCAGCCAGAAGCAAAGAGTCTTGCTTTTTGTCATCTTTTCCAAACACAGAACACACCTCCTTCAGTTGGTCCTCCAGCATGTACAACAATGGGATAGCTTTTCCCAAATTAGAGTCCTCCTTGCTGACTGCACGCGTGAAGACCTCAAAAGGACGAAGCATGCGTGTCAGGCTTTCAACTATGTTCCATTGCGGCCCACCCATCCTCAGCTCCTCTATACCCTCTTTCAAGAAATATTGATCGAGTTCCGTATACTGCTCATACAGACGCTCAAGCATGTAGAAGGTTGAGTTCCAACGTGTTACCACCTCCTGGATGAGTGCTTTCACTGGCATTTGACATTGATATAGCAGGCTCCTCAGCTGCTTCCGGGCCTTAAAAGAATGCCTGAAATGCTTGCAAATTTTTCGGCAGGTCTCCAATACACTGTACGCTGCACTGCGTTTATTACCCAAGAATTTTTGGACAACCAGGTTTATACAGTGCGCCAAACACGGCACTCTGAAATAGTAACCGTCCCTCATGGCCTTAACTATATTGGCGCCATTGTCCGTGGAAACATAACCAACCTTGCGTTTTAGTGGGGACAGACAGTTAAGGACCTTTGTGTTAAAGACATCCAAAATGTTTTCTGCTGTGTGACGTTTCTCCAAACCAAACATGGCTAGTGTTGCATGTTTCCGAGCACCTTTAAAAACAATGTTAGTGTCAACACCTGAGTTTAGCTTTGCTTTAGCCCCTGAAAAAGAGACCCAGTGTGCAGTGATGCACATGTAATCAGCGCCTGCGCCACTGGTCCACATGTCTGTTGTCAGATGTATAGTGTGAACAGCACTCTTCTGCAAAGCTGCCCCAATCACCTTCAGAACATCTTCATGTAGTGCTGGAACCGCAACTCGGGCAAAATAGAACCGGCTAGGAACCTTCCATTTAGGGCAGAGCGCTGTCACTAATTCTAGAAAACCAACCCCTTCTACAAAAGAAAAAGGGAGAAGGTCCAGAGCTAGCATTTTAGCCAGCTTAGTGTTATACAGACGGGTCATTGGGTGGTTGCGTTCATATTGCGCTTCTGTAAACAACATCTTTTTAATGTTGCCCTGGACCAATGATTTACGGGATGATGATGATCTCTTCGACCCAGTTACGCTCGCTGATGAACTTTTCCGCATTGATGTCTCACTCTCTCCCACACTCTTAGTGTGGCTCCCATGGGGTGTGCTGCTGACATGGGAACTGGGTGTAAGTGAAGTGTTTGAATCGTCTTCTTCTACCTCCTCGTCATCAGCAGATGAAAAATCAACGTTTTCATTACGTGCAATTCCGGCTTTCTTGACCGCCTCTAGGTGCGGAAACCATTGGACAGCGTGCCTTCTCTCAAGATGACCTCTCTGGCCTCCGGTACCATAGTTAGAACCAAGCTTACCACGACTAAATTGAAGCTTACAAAGGCTACAAATGGCTACGTTTTCCTTTTTTGGGCAAACACTAAAGAAGTCCCAAACTGGAGACTTGAAATGTCTTCGGGGGCCGGAGGAGGCGGCGATACTGGTGGTGGTGGTCCTGCTGCTAATGCCAGATGAAGTGGAGGATGTGGATTGCCGAACTTCAGTACGTTTTGCACTTTCACCACCACGAATTGAGGTCGAGGACGAGGTGGGTACCTTCTTGCGAAGAAATATGGAAGCGGTAGGTTTTGGTGTACTACTTAACTCCAAATCTAATGATTCCATTTCCATTGCCTCCTCGCCGACATCATCATCACGCTCAGCAGCTTCTCGGGATAGGGTCAAAATGTCTCTTTGCTGCATGCCCGGTGGGGCTGCAGTGACCTTTGTGATGACTGGCTCGTCGTCATCGTGAGAGGCTTCATCACCAGCAGTATCTGTCACTTCTTGTTGAGCCTCATCACACTCCATAGGTTTGAGTTTTTGGACGACCTTCCTTTTACGCTTAGGTACCGGTGTCAGATCATGGTGTGCCTCACTGTCAGACCGCAGTTGTGGTTCCCAAGACAGATCACTTGCATCAGAACGAGGTGGGCTTGAAGAAGATGTAGACACCCCCCTTGATCTTTTCCTTGCTAGGGATGTGGAAGACAATGAATGATCATCAGGAGGAGTGGCTTCCAATGATACCTCGGCTTCATTGTCGATTTCCAAATGTGCCCCTACTTCGGGAGGAACAACTATTGTGGGCACTTGTGAACCGCCATGCACCTTTGCTTGCGCATCTCCTTTTGCTGCCTCTCCTTCCACATGTACTTGGGCGTGTACTTGCACATGGTGTTGTTGTTGCGGCTGTGGTTGTTCAACACTTGTCAGATGAGTTACAACAACCGGTGTTGATTCAGGGACATTGCTGCTACTTTCTTGCGATGAGCCTACATCACTGGTCGATGGTGATTGGAGAAGTACACTGACTGCCTCTGAAGCACTCAAGGGCTTTGACTTAAGTTGGCGTGGTGGTGGAGGCACTGAACCCAATGGAGCAGGGGTGCTGCTCCCAGCTTGGTCCCCAGCAGATCCTGCTGCTGCAGGCGTACTTTTTTTTTTGCTCCCAAAAAAAGTGGCGGGTGGCACACCAGCCTCCTTGGTAACTTGCTTCTTCTGCTCCTTACTAGCAACTTTCTTGCTAGAGGAGCTACGGAGAACTTTCTTTGGGGGCGGGGCCATTTTCTTCAGAGCAGGTCAGACAGCAGGCCGCAGTTGCACGAATTGTAGAGTTGTCTGAGGCCAGACGTGACGTCGCGTGACGTTATGCTGCACACACACACCGCTGCAGGACTTCTTCCAGGCACTGGTGGTTCTCTTGAGTCTTGTGCACCTAAAAAAAAATGGAAGACAGAGGAACATCAGTTCAGTTATAGAGCACAAAAAAATCGAAAAACACTGCAAAATCAGCACAATCCCAATCCATCCATGCCCTCCATAATGTTTAAATTCAAGACAACCCACAGAAAGACTAGGCCCATGCAAGACTCACTACCCCTGGGCATAAATAAAGGTTGAAAAGTAGGCAAAATGGTTGGAGGCCTAACAACAAAGCCTGCATTTAAAATGGCCACTTGCCTGCCAGCACATGGCCAGTGCCTGTAGCTGCACTCAAAATGGCCACCAGCCACATGGCATGTCCCTCCCCATGAACACCCCCAAAAATCGAAAAACACTGCAAAATCAGCACAATCCCATTCAATCCATGGCCTCCATGATGTTTAAATTCAAGACAACCCACAGAAATACTAGGCCCATGCAAGACTCACTACCCCTGGGCATAAATAAAGGTTGAAAAGTAGGCAAAATGGTTGGAGGCCTAACAACAAAGCCTGCATTCAAAATGGCCACTTGCCTGCCAGCACATGGCCAGTGCCTGTAGCTGCACTCAAAATGGCCACCAGCCACATGGCATGTCCCTCCCCATGAACACCCCCAAAAATCGAAAAACACTGCAAAATCAGCACAATCCCATTCCATCCATGGCCTCCATGATGTTTAAATTCAAGACAGCCCACAGAAAGACTAGGCCCATGCTAGACTCAAATACCCCTGGTGAAAAGGCCACAAGTACAGGCCCAAAAAACGAAAATCACTGAAAAATCTGCACAATCCCATTCCATCCATGGCCTCCATGATGTTTAAATTCAAGACAACCCACAGAAAGACTAGGCCCATGCAAGACTCACTACCCCTGGGCATAAATAAAGGTTGAAAAGTAGGCAAAATGGTTGGAGGCCTAACAACAAAGCCTGCATTCAAAATGGCCACTTGCCTGCCAGCACATGGCCAGTGCCTGTAGCTGCACTCAAAATGGCCACCAGCCACATGGCATGTCCCTCCCCATGAACACCCCCAAAAATCGAAAAACACTGCAAAATCAGCACAATCCCATTCAATCCATGGCCTCCATGATGTTTAAATTCAAGACAACCCACAGAAATACTAGGCCCATGCAAGACTCACTACCCCTGGGCATAAATAAAGGTTGAAAAGTAGGCAAAATGGTTGGAGGCCTAACAACAAAGCCTGCATTCAAAATGGCCACTTGCCTGCCAGCACATGGCCAGTGCCTGTAGCTGCACTCAAAATGGCCACCAGCCACATGGCATGTCCCTCCCCATGAACACCCCCAAAAATCGAAAAACACTGCAAAATCAGCACAATCCCATTCAATCCATGGCCTCCATGATGTTTAAATTCAAGACAACCCACAGAAATACTAGGCCCATGCAAGACTCACTACCCCTGGGCATAAATAAAGGTTGAAAAGTAGGCAAAATGGTTGGAGGCCTAACAACAAAGCCTGCATTCAAAATGGCCACTTGCCTGCCAGCACATGGCCAGTGCCTGTAGCTGCACTCAAAATGGCCACCAGCCACATGGCATGTCCCTCCCCATGAACACCCCCAAAAATCGAAAAACACTGCAAAATCAGCACAATCCCATTCAATCCATGGCCTCCATGATGTTTAAATTCAAGACAACCCACAGAAATACTAGGCCCATGCAAGACTCACTACCCCTGGGCATAAATAAAGGTTGAAAAGTAGGCAAAATGGTTGGAGGCCTAACAACAAAGCCTGCATTCAAAATGGCCACTTGCCTGCCAGCACATGGCCAGTGCCTGTAGCTGCACTCAAAATGGCCACCAGCCACATGGCATGTCCCTCCCCATGAACACCCCCAAAAATCGAAAAACACTGCAAAATCAGCACAATCCCATTCCATCCATGGCCTCCATGATGTTTAAATTCAAGACAGCCCACAGAAAGACTAGGCCCATGCTAGACTCAAATACCCCTGGTGAAAAGGCCACAAGTACAGGCCCAAAAAACGAAAATCACTGAAAAATCTGCACAATCCCATTCCATCCATGGCCTCCGTGATGTTTAAATTCAAGACAACCCACAGAAAGACTAGGCCCATGCAAGACTCACTACCCCTGGGCATAAATAAAGGTTGAAAAGTAGGCAAAATGGTTGGAGGCCTAACAACAAAGCCTGCATTCAAAATGGCCACTTGCCTGCCAGCACATGGCCAGTGCCTGTAGCTGCACTCAAAATGGCCACCAGCCACATGGCATGTCCCTCCCCATGAACACCCCCAAAAATCGAAAAACACTGCAAAATCAGCACAATCCCATTCCATCCATGCCCTCCATGATGTTTAAATTCAAGACAGCCCACAGAAAGACTAGGCCCATGCTAGACTCAAATACCCCTGGTGAAAAGGCCACAAGTACAGGCCCAAAAAACGAAAATCACTGAAAAATCTGCACAATCCCATTCCATCCATGCCCTCCATGATGTTTAAATTCAAGACAGCCCACAGAAAGACTAGGCCCATGCACCACTCACTACCCCTGGTCAAGGCCCCAACAACAGGTCAAAAATCGAAAAACACAGAAAAATCAGCACAATCCCAATTCATCTATGGCCTCCATGATGTTTAAGTTCAAGACAACCCACAGAAAGAATCAGTCCACCCACCACTGAGTACCCCTGGGCAAAAGGCCCCAAAACAGCCCAAAAATCGAAAATTCCAAAATTTTAGTTGCAGCAACTGTAATGCCCCAAACAAACTTACTTGTAAAATTTCTAATCCAACAGTGATCCAAAGAAAGTCAAAAAGGCCTCAAATCCAAAGATCCAGCAGCATCCACAAAAAGTAATCCTTCCAGCTCCACATCCAAATGAAAAGTGACCAGGAGATGGACAAAGCACTGGGAGGAGCCTGCTGAACAGGAACAGGAAGTTGAAGACTATGGGGCACTTCCTTCCTCCCACCCCCCTGCCCCCCTCCCCAAAATGGACTCCTCGCTAAAAAAGTGCAGGCAAATGTCAAACTAAGGAGTTATTCACATAAAAATCATCATTTCTAGAAGGTTTATGCTGCTTGCTGGTGGATTTCTTGTGCAGAATTGCAAATTTATATTTTCGCTCGCCGCATCTCAAATCTCGCAATTGCGAAGTACCGCGAGACGTGATCTCGCCGTACTCGCGTTGACAAACTATCGCTGGCAAGCCGCGATGACGTAATCGCGCTCGCCAATTCCCGCGGGATCACACAGCAAGATCCAAAATGGCGCAGCACTCGCAAACTATCGAAAAAAACAACTCGGCAAACGATGATAAACGCCGCGCGCCGCAAAAATTGTATCACCAATGCCGCGCGCCGCCAAAAAAATCCGCTGCGTGCGAATTTGCGGATTTTGCGGGAAATCCGCAAATCTCGCGGATTGCGGATTTCCCGAAAATCCGCAAAATCCGCGAGCGTAACGGATTTTCCGCCCATGCTTAGCCTAAACGCTGCAGCTGGCACTAGGGGCCAGATGTAGGAGCCAAAATACCAGTCGGTAACGACCGGTATTAAGTATTTGGCATGTAAGGGCCCTATTTTACCGATTCTGTAAATTTACCGAATCGGTAAATTTACAGAAACGGTAAAATACCGAATCGGTATTTCTACTGATTCGGTAATATTGAGATATAGGTGGGACTCTTCTGAGTCCCACAGGCCTTACCAAATTGGTATTTTACCACCCAATCCAATTGGGTGGTAAAATACCGATTCCAGGTGTGCATGCACATGTGTGCATGCACACCTATGGCATGTGACAGACAGACATGCCCTTAGGGCATGTTTGTGTGCCACATGTCACACATGCCTGAATACGGGGTGCTAGAGGGTGTCAAAGTGACACCCCCTGCACCCTTGCAACATTCGGTATTTACCGAATCGGTAAATACCGATTTGGTAATGCCCATTGATTCCTATGGGCTTCAATGCCCATAGGAATCAATGGGCATTACGGAATCGGTATTTACCGATTCTATCTACATCTCCCCCCTTCTATTTTACCGATTCATAAATACCGAATCGGTAAAATTTGGTATTTATGAATCGGTAAAATATACTTACCTACATCTGGCCCTAAGTGCTGCACAGCTGTGACTGGCCGGGCACCTCTGTGCCATCTCTGTCCCTCTCAGGGACTCACTCTCCATCTTGCGCTTAAACGGTGCAGCTGCCCACTAATTGCTGGGCAGCTGGAGACAAACTGCGACAGGGTCCTCACTGACCCTAGAACAGAACTGCGCCAACTGTTGGAGCCTCACAGGCTCTTAAACTCTGCGCACGTTGCAGCCACACAGGCTCTGAAACTGTTGGGGGGCATTGGAGTCAGCTGGCTCTAAAAATACACATGCCCCCAAGTCCTCCGTGGGACTTTAAAACAAATGGCCAGGGTAGAGCCACACAGGCTCAAACAAAACATGCCCCATGGTTGGAGTCCCCCCTCTGGGGACTTAAAATCAATAACTGTCCGGGAGCCTCTCTGGGCCCTAAAACAAAGAACTGGCCCCTCGAGTCTCTCGGGACTCGTGCACAAAATGCGGCCATAGTTGAAGTCCCTCCTGGACTCATAAACACAGAAATGCCCCTGGAGCCCTCTCAGGACTCGTACACACAAATGTGGGCATTGGAGCCTCAGGCTCCGTTGACACATTGGGGCGGCCCACTGCCAGCTGGGGCCGCCCTACCTCCACTCTCGTCCATGTGCCGCTCTCTGGCACCAACAGCAGCCGCACGGAGCCCCCCCCAGCCCTTCCTACTCACCGGGCTGTCTCCTGTACGGGGCTCCTCCGGGTGGCGGCTTCTCTGCTGGGCGGCGGCTTTCCTTCGCCGGCGCTTCCTTCTCTCCCCGGGGCTCCCTCAGCACACGGGAGCCCCAGCAGCAGGCCACGCTTCTCCTCCGCAGCCACTCCGGTCTTCCTCCTCGCGCTGCAGTGCCGAGGGCGGGACTTCCGGTTCGCCTATCTCGGGGCCGCGCAGTGATTGGCATGCCGGCCGAACACTTCCAGGTCACCGCAGGCAGCGCGGCGGCCCGTTTTAGGCAGGCAGGCGGGATATCAGTATCCAAGGGGTAGACTCCCTTGTAAGTTCAAATATGAAGCGAGGTAGGCACTCGCTATGCTCGTAATTTCGGGCAAATGCCGGGTGGGCACCGGCTTCAACAAATAAAGCGCTCCCCAAGCGCTACAGGCGAAATAGAGTGCTTTTAAGCACTGTAAGCAGGACAAAGCGCTCCCAGGAGCCAGGGGCAAGGAAAAGCGCTCCCAGGCGCTATAGGTCCAGTTCAGGGACAAGAGGTGGAGCACTGCAGCTCCCAACAAAGAAAAGCCCTCCAGTTCCCTCAGGAAAGTCCATCAGATATCCAGGGGCTGGGCAGGGCCCAGGGATTCCCCTGGGCCCAAGCAGCAGCACGCCCCTGGTAGGATTCAAGTCAGAAACAAGAACCTTTTGGAAGGGGACACACCCCTTTTTTATACTATAAAATCCTTTGTCTAAAGGGTGCAGGCAGTGTGAGAACCAGCTAGAACTGGTTATAGGGAACTCCTTTCAGTGTGTGGGGCAGAGGCGACAGTCGCCCAGCAGGAGGTGGAGCCAGCATTGTGGCAGGCAGGCACAGCCCTCTTCACTCCCAGGTGCTATCTCCTCCCTCTTCCCTGGCAGCAGATACAGCCTTTCATCCACGGGCTGACTCAGACAACCTCCTGGGGCTCCCAAGCCCCTGTCACCCTCAAACCAGACAGTCAATCCACAAGCAGGCCCAGGCACTCCTGGACCAGGCTCACCAGCCAATCACACGCCAGACACAAATTACACAAATATGCCAACTTCTAAAAGTGGCACTAATACACTAGACACAGTCATGCCGCATATATCATTACGCAGCATTCAATCTCACGAGTTCGTACATATCAAACTTGACCCTGCACTCCCCACACATCAGAAACTACCATGGGCATACATATTCCCCATTCATTCCTATGGGAGGGCAGGTCACTCACCACACATACACAGAGAGCTCACGCACTTTACACTGTACCACAGTGAAAAAGTGCACCAAGGCCTAAAATTACCAACACCAGGTTCTAGAAACAGGCTAGGAAAAAGCAAAAAGTTTCGGGGTGAACCTGCCAAAAGGGCTGGGTCCAACACCATTGTTTAGTGACACTTTGCGTTAGTTGGCTGAGAGGCGTGTTAAGTCTGCTGGTTACTGGTATCCGGTAATATCCTACTTTTGTGTCTGTTCCTCTCTTTACTCTTGTCTCACTGTTTTTAAAAATGATTATTTGTTGCTTTATATGTATCTTGTATTAAGCACTATGGGTAAAAGGAAAGCTGCAGATTGCTTGGGAGGGGTCCATTGGTAAAGGGTAAGAAAGCCCAAAAGTCATCCAAACAGTCATTGCAAAAAAACAAGAACTGTGTTATGAGTCGCATCAACAGTTTAGTGAGTGACTGCCATGAGATATTAGCTGATCCTGTGGGCCCTGATTGTAGTTCAACAGTTGTGTGTCACCCATCCTCCTCTACTCCCCCAAGTGGAGCATTATTAATTCCAGATATGTTTAAATAATCTCTGCCAAAAGGGGACCTAGTATCATCTCAAGCAGGTACTTCGAACGTTAATCCTGTGATGTCATGTTCTAATACAACTGATAAAAGTGAATTAGATCGGTATTTGAATGTACTAAAAGATTTCTTCCCTTAGCAGAACTGAGCGAGGAACCCAGTGCCTCTCAGGATATCGACAAAATAAGAGACTATGTTAAAAATTTAAATCCTACCTGCCTTTGTAAGTCCATGTGTACCGATCAGTCCATTGTTGAGATAGTGGGGTTAAAAGCACAGATAAGAAACCTTTCAGACGAAGTTAGCATACTCAAGGGTATGATTGGTATGATTGATATGCTTTCAGCCTCACTGAAGTCTCACACTCGCCCTACAAACCTACCCATCGATACACAGTCCATGATCTACCATCTCAAGCCCAGTGATCCAACAAAGGCTGGCACAGATATAATGAGTAATGTTAGTGACAACACAGGGCAGTACACTCTTTGTGAGAAGTGAATATACTCTGGCCCTACAAAACTACAGTCTTCCACTATTAACACTCCAGTTGCATACAGAGGCCCATGCTTGAAAAATATGAGACCTAGAAGAGAACAATGTATTACTCTTCGACCTGGTCACTCTTTTGGAACTTTCCAACCAATAGATTCGCTAGCTCTGAGAGGTCCCTGACTAGTTTTGTAAAATGCAATGATTTTTTTTTTTACTAATGGCCCTAAAATCTCTTCCAGCCTATTTAGGGAAAACAAACAATCCTTAATTAATAAATGCGCTCAATGGCTAAGACATGTACGAAAGTGTAGATCCATAATCAGGGAAGATATATCTTCCGCCAAAAGGTTCACACATCTGGGCCAAAATACTGATTATGTTTGCCTTACACTCGTATTCACGGATATGGTAGAGAACTTACTGGCTTTTGACTTGAGGACATCACATCTTATTTCAACAAATATTAGGATGAAACTCAATCCTTCGGTTGTACTTATCAACAAAACAACTAACAACTTAGCGACATCTTGTAAAGAGGCCTCTACCCTACACAATATAGATTGCTGCCCAAGGAACCTCCCTTCACCACTGCGAATAGTGGAACCAGTGAAACCGATACATGTTGGGTTTGTGGATGGGAGATGTTCCATCCAGCCTGTCAACTGTAGAACCAGAGGGCCTGACATAGCTGATGGGCCTTTAGGTGCCAACTTGCTTTTACAGGTTGCTTCATTGTGCCCCTTAGAAAATCATAAGCCTGTACAGTTACCTCAGGATATGGGAAAACACACCCAGATCATTCCCGGTAGTATTTCCATTAACCAGGATTTCACGCATTTTGCACTAGCCTCATGGAATATAGCGGGCCTGCCTTCCAAGATGTCTGGATTGGGTAGCCTTCATAGAGAATCAGGATATACGGGCTTTTCAGGAAACATGGGCACTTAACACAGTTTACCATCATGGTTTTCTTAATTTTTCACAACTAGCACTTGGTGGGCGTAAAGGTAGACCATTAGGGGGGCTCACCATATGGGTTAGACAACGCTCTTGTTTTAAAATTGAGGAGATCCCAATCGACCACCCCAATATCTTGGCTATTCTTCTATGCTTTAAACACCCCCCACACCTAATGGTCATTAACTTGTATGCGAGAGGTAATGTGGGAGGTAGAATGTCTAAGACAATTTCCTTACTGGATACCTTCCTAGATAAAAATTTAGGCATAAACAACCTGGCTATAGTAGGTTATTTCAATACTACGTTCGAGCCCCTCGACAACGAGGATAGCAACCTCAGTGTTGATGAAGATGAACAATGGGGTATCCCCCACTGGAGTTGCTACCAGTAAGGAAATGGACAGAGGGCCCCTTCAGCTTGAAGCACTGAGTCAGAAGAGGGGCGTCAGGGCTGCGAACTGGAGAACATCCTCAGATCATCAGGGCTCTCACAACTACTATAATGGACTGAGAAGCATTCGTATTGATTATATTTTTATAAACCTTGAGAACTGGTCGTCTCTTATTGATATGGAGGTATGCCCTGGAAGACAAGGGAACCCTATAAGGTAATCAAGGACCTAGGGTATCAGTTAATTACAAAGAACAACGGTCCTTGTTAGAAGAAAAAATCAAAACAAGTAATAAATGTAGAACAGAGTAAATTCTATATGTTGTATCCCGCCGGATAGTGCAATTTAATTAGGGTAAATAGATTTCTGTCACAGGACAATTGTAATATCCAGTGGGATACAATCCTGTATCCGAAGCAAAACAATATACAAAGTGTGACAGGGTGACAAGGTGACAATGTACATAAAAAACAAACCACGTATAAATACAGTCAGGCGGAACAGGAAAGCTGCTTGTTCTTAATTGTACATAATAGGACAAGCATGATAAGTAGCGACAGCCGTTACACATATAAATAGAATTGTTTGTGTGCACGGTGTCTTTAAGGTCGACAATGGTGACTCCCTCACCTTGTGTGGCAAGACGAGTGAAGGGCGGACTCTCGTCGAAGAGCCGAGCGCCGCCCGCATCCATAGCAGAAATGCTTACACGCGGGAAAGACCTGCGAATGCAGAACCAGACGGATAAAGGGACGCCTAGAAGAAAGGATAACCATGTGAGCATGAGTGTGCCTGATTCCCCAGGGACCCGACTACAGTAACACCAATAGCCCTGAGTACAGACGGACAGGCAACAGATGGGGGGTGCGCCCAAATTACAGTGAAAAACGGTAATGGCGCGGATAACTCAGGGTTTGATTTAGAGGAAGTGGCTCTCCCATCGGCCACCCAACTCAGTGCTCAGACTGTGGAGAAAAGTATGGGCAAAGAAATGCCGGGGCTAAATGAAACCGTTGATAGTGAAGGAACCCATCTGCTGGTCACGGAAAAAGAAAAAAGCGGTACAATTCAGGCTATAGATGTAGTAGTTGCTGATAAAGATATACTTGAGGGAGATAAGGAGCCTAGCGATTGCTTTTTCTCACTCTCAGATGTAGGGGAATGGTCAGATAAGAGCTCTTCTCCAGGCAGCAGCAACTTAGATTCTGATTTTGAGGAAGAAAAGGAAAGGATCCCTCCCATGACGGCCAAAGAATATAATGCAATCATTAACCAGGGGCATGGAAAGAGAGACCTTAAATGGGACTATTCATCAACCACCCCACTGTCAGTTCAAGGATTGGATAACTCCCAGCCACAATCCAGTGGTGCTACACTGACACTTGAAGTGATACATCAGGCTATCCTCTCCCATAGGGAGGAAACGCGTCAGGATAGCAGGAAAGCCCAGGCGGGGATGAGGAAGATTCAAGGGACAGTTAGGAAACTCTCCAAGGCTTGTGCTAACATAGGGGAAAGAGTGTCAAACCTGGAGGAGAGAATTGTTACTACGGAAGCAGAAGCCTCTAATGCGTTTGTCCAGGCCGAATCACATACCTCGCAAATCAGTGATATCCAATGGAAGTTGGAAGAATCCGAGAATAGACAGAGGAAGAATAACCTCAGGGTCCTGGGTGTCCCTGAAGGAGTTGAAGGGCAAGACACAAGATTATTTATAATCAATCTTGTTAAATCTGCCTTCCCCGAGTTGAGTGAATGGAACTGGCTGACGGAGGTCCAACGGGCCCATCTAATTCCGTTTAAACCTCGAGCGCATGCAAAAGAAGGAGATAAACCACGGGCGATTCTAATATTCCTAGGCAATTTTCTATTAAGACAAGCCATATCAGAGAAAGCCATGCCAGAAGCGAAGAGGACAGTTGAGGGGGTTTCATTCTTTGCCCGCCCCGATTTCTGCCACTCAACAGTGGAGAGACACTGGAGATTGAGGCAGCTAATAAAACCATTTCATGACAAGAATATCCAAGTCTACCTTATCAATCCGGCACAACTTAAGGTGGTCCATAATGGACAGACACGTTACTTCTTGTCGGAAATTAAAGCTAAAGACTATTTAGAGACTGTAAATAAATAGGAAAAGTCTAATTTTGAAATGGGACATATTGAAAGAATATTGAGTTTTTAGGGGCGGGTGGGATTAGGGGTCCTTGCTGACTTGCTGATATGTTATACTGCATTCCTTGTTTCCACTTTTTTTTAAGGGTATTAACGGCCATAGTGATGGGAGGGACAAGAGGTAGGGGTTGAGCAGGTGGGCACAGGTGTTGGTTGACTCGTTTACCATGAAGGAATGGTTATATTGGGATTTAGGGGCTCGAGAATCAAAGAGAAGGAATATATGTGCTCTTAGCTTGCTGCTGCTATTTATTTATGATTTGCTGCTGTGTGCATCACATGCCCAGACCAAGGTCTGAGCGCCTCAGTAGAGTAAGGGTTGTAGGGGGTTGGGAGGGTGGGTTGAGGGGATGGAGAGGGGAGGGGGGCTTGGGGAGAAGGTGAGGGTATGGAAAACAAAAACAAAAAAAGAAAAATTCTTGGTATGCTTGTCATATAGAGATGCTTTTATCCATGTCTATGGTTTGGCTGTAATTACGATATGGTTGGGCAAAACAGCAGGAAATGAACTAGAATTGTAAGATGCTTAAAATCTGCACAATAAATATAAGGGGTTTGAATGACTGGAGGAAGAGGCAAAATCTGGGGTATTTTGCCAGGTCAAATCAGATGGATTTGATATGCCTGCAAGAGACCCATTTTCCCTAGTCTAAAAAACATCTACTCGGTCTTAGGGGGTACAATCTCTTGGCCTGTTCTTCACAGACTTCAATGATCAGAGGCGTAGCAATTCTAGCAAAATCTAATGGGGTTAAAGCTAGACGCCAGTTTACGGATAGGTTAGGGAGATGGGCTTTGGTGGAACTGGAAATGGGAGGCACAGTTTGTACAATTTATGGCTCAAACCAAGATGACCTGGATGTTTTTAATTCATTGGAGATAGAATTAGTAAACTGGCCAAAGCCAATAATTATATGCGGACTGTGGAGATATGAATATCTCTGCTGACTGGACGAACAAAACGATTTATGGTGGCCGCAAACCCAAGGTGTAACGGGCCCTGAGATCGTTGATGAAATCACATGGGCTGGTAGATGTCTGGGGGAATAAGGAGTCTAATAAGGAGGGTTATATCTATCTCTCATGCCCATATAAAAAATATACTAAACTAGATTACTTTTTTATAACCTCTAGGGAATTGAATAGGGTTGGGATTAAAAAACGACCTAAGCTTATTTCTGATCACAACCCACTTATTCTGCAGTATGATATAGGCATCTCTCCCAGGACTTATTCTAATTGACTTTTGAGAAAAAGCTGTTGGCTAATCCATTATTTATAGAACATCTAAGGAAATGGACAACTGGGTATTTTGATATGAATCGGTATAGTGCTAACAGAAACAGTGTCTGGGATGCATTCAAAGCCACCCTTAGAGGGGAAACTATAAGTTATGCCACCAGGATAATGAGAGATTAACTGCTCAACTGGTGGAGAGTGAAGAGCGTCACATACAAGATATTATGCAGGGAAATGACGCTACTGAGAGTTGGCAGAAGATCTTGGCTATAAAAGCAGAGATATCTAGGGGGATAGCACAGAAAGCGGCAGATGATTATCAGACCTACAGGGGTAGACTCTATGAGACAGGGGAACAGGCAGGGAAACTCTTAGCGCTGAGAATAAGACAAGGTTTTAACAGGAATATAATATCTGATATAGAAGAGGGCGCCCGGATTTATACAGAGCCAGAAGATGTTTTGAGGGTTTTTAGAAATTTCTATCAGAAGTTATACACTGAGGAGATACAACCCGATTGCCCGGATTCTGAATTTAGGGATGATGGTCCCCGGTTGGCAGCGATAGATAGAATGCGGCTAGGTGAGGATATTGATATTAAAGAGCTGGTAGAGGCACTTCAGGAGCTGGCACCAGGGAAGGCTTCAGGGCCAGATAAAAACCCCCTCGAAGTGTACAAAAGTCTGCAGAATGAAATTGCTCCCATATTGTTCGACCTATTTAATGGTATTGTTTCTTCTGGTAAAGTGCCACACTCATGGGAAGAGACAAATATCATAGTATTCCATAAAAAGGGTAAACCTAAAGAAAAACCAAGCTCTTATCGCCCAATATCCCTCATAAAATCAGACACCAAGATCAATACAAAGGGCTTGGCCAAGAGGCTGGGGGGCCATTGATCATCTGGTTTCTCCGTGACAGCATGGGTTCATCCCGGGTCATGGGACCACGGACCATATTAGACGTGCCATTTCATTATTCAATGTCCATGCTGTCACGGGGGGACCCATGGCCATGATTCTCCTCGATGCCGAAAAAGCCTTTGATCGTGTTGCATGGCATTGTTTGTGGGGGTATTGGGTCGAAGGGGCTTTGGCCCCAAAATTATGGGAGCAATCAAGGCAATGCACTCCGAACCAAAAGCAAGGATCCAAGTAATGGGAGGCTCCTCTGAACCATTTAGTATTTCAAGAGGGACTCGTCAGGGGTGTCCCTGTTCACCCATTCTTTTTGCAACGTATATAGATCCGTTGGTACGATACCTATTAGATTGCTTAGAAATTAAACCAGTGGTCTGTAAGGGCTATGAAACAAAGCTGCTAGCCAATGCAGATGATCTGGCTATCATAACACCAGAACCAGAGAAAGCCATGGTAGCGATTGCGGGTATAGCAAAGGATTTTGGACGGAGTTCAGGGTATCTTCTAAATGAAAGTAAAACGCAGATAATTTGTACAAACAACATCTTAAGGGCAGATCAAAGATACCAGGATTCAGCTGTTTATCTGGGAGTTAGGGTTAGCTCTGTGACCATGCTCCCTAAGATATTGTATCTTTTCCGTTCAATTCCTTATCTGATTGATGAAATTACGTTAAAAACAATTGAGTCAGTCTTTATAAACTTTGTCTTGCAATATGGCAAAATTAGACGATCGGGGAAATTCATGTCACTTCCTCAACTAAGGGGTGGGCTGGCAATGCCTAATATTAGATTTTATCAATGGGCATGTTTGTTGAGTCAGATGGCGATATTATTCGACCTGGCAACGAAAATATCTGACACCCGCTATGATAATCAAGAGATACCATCGATATACAAACTTTTGCTGGGTAAAGAGGCCCTGGGTCTCTTGTTACGCAAAAATTATAGGCGATATTACAAGAAGATGCGCTATGAGGTCTCTGAGAGTGCATGGGAAATTTGGACAAGAATCTGAAAGACGTTAGAAGTTCCTAAAATTAATTATTATACACCCCTTTGGAACTCTAATATCTTTCCCCAAATCAGCAATGATAGGATGGGGGCACTGTGGGAGCCACAGGGGGTTAAAAGAATAGGAGACATGTATGAAGGAGATAAACTCCTGAGCTTCATTGAGATAAAGCAGAAATTTGAAATTCCCGCAAAGCAGGGTTTTAAGTTCTTGCAAATTTCTGATCTACTGAAGAACATCAGACCCCAGATCATTCCAGGAGGTCAGATCAGTATGATCGATTATCTGTTAAAAGGTGGATCTAAAATTAAAATGATCTATGGTAATCTGGTTTCTAGCCTGCACGACGTCCTGGAAAAAAGTGAAAGGTCTGGGGCAGTCAAATTGGCCGATCTGGATGTGGATTTATATAAATCTTTGCAGTTATCAAACAGGGTATTCCGGTCCTCAAACTTGAAAGCCCAACACCATACGACACTTTTCAATCTGTATTTCACCCCTGCAAACTGTTTGATTGGGGGAAAAGAGAGGACGATAAATGCCCAAGATGCTTGGAAGGTCCAGCCAATCTTTTACATATGTTTTACTATTGTGATAAGCTAATTGTAATTAAGTGGGAGATTGAAACATTTTGGGAGGGGCTGCTAGGTTTTAAGATCAACCTATCCCCTACCCTAATGCTAATAGAAGCTGACAGCAATTTGGGCCTTATTAAGGAAAACGAAGCTTTTATATTTATATCTGTAGCTGTCCTCTCGCTATTGCTAGCTGCTGGTTGGAAAGATGTATCACCCCCGTCCTATCAGATGTGGTTGGCTAGGCTTTTGGGAATCTATAACATCGAATCTGCTCTCTATTTGCATAGGGGTAGAATGATGAGGGAGTGGAGGCAGGCTATTTGGAGACCAATCATGGGCTGGATCACTCCCCTCATATAACCCTGTATATTCTCAATAATGAATTATGTGTTCTCCTCTATTTTTTAATGCTGTTTTAATTGCTGTTTCAAGCCTACTTGTATCTAAAGCACGATTGTTTATTAAGCCAAGATATATGATTGGATGAAATGTATTTATTCTTTGTCAATACCAGGTCTTTTTTCAATAAAAAAAAAGAAAGCAGTAGGCCACTAGCGCAAAAAAGATCACTACGTGCCATGTCCCAAACAAATGTTTGTACATTCGCAAAAATGCTGAAAGCTCGAACCAACAAGACCTTGAACAAGAGGAAAAAAAGACAAGCAAGAACTGCATATGTCATTGAGAAGGAGAACAAAAGGCAGCAAATATACAGCCCCTAGCCAAACAAAGAAAAAGACCAAGATGCAGTTGGAGGCCCACCAAAACTAGAACACTGCACATAGGTACATATCCAATGACAGACTACCACCACCAACAAGCGGAGAAAGGCATAACCAAGGGATGGAGAAGGAACCACATAATAAAGAAAAAAGTACTTGAGAAGAAGAACAATAGGTTAGAGGGGGAGCAGACTCTGGCACACGTGAGGCCCTGACAGAGACAGTCAGAAGTTAAGCCGCTCAAGGCAGGAGCCAAATAAAGGGCTAGAATCAGCAAGTCACATCCAACATACCAACAGCCCAGTAACAAAGACCAATAACCAGTGGTAGAGCACCAGAGGCCAGGAGTACTCTCCACATGAGAGAAATATCTCTCACTAGTCCTAGGAAACAGTCATGAAAGAACCCATGTGGGGACAAAGAGAGACCTTACAAGATAAGAAGGGCAAAAACCAGACAAACAAAAGATCGTTGCTATATCACCCGTAAAGCAAAGCTCCACAAAGTGTTCCACCTGGAAGGTTTTACCAGAGAAAGGGACTATCATGTCCTCCGTGTTTGGACCAGACAGTGAAGCCAGTCAAGTCCATCAAGACACATAATGCAGACCCCAACAGGATTTAAATCGGGAAAGCCATAGTGTCAAACACCACCAACAGAACTCACACCTGGAGGGCACAGGAGTATGAACATCTAATGCAGACCAGAAATCCTAAGACCACCAGCCCCAGGGTATCCAGAAACAGAATCAGGAGTGGTGTTAAAAGACCAAGGGCCACAGCAACAGGTAGAACCAAGACGGAAAAAACAGCATTGATCTGTTCCCGAACAGAAGAGAGGGAACAAAAACAGGAAGAAGCACTCCATCGCTAGGTAAGAGGCAGGACCTGAATGAAGGAGAAATCTCAAACCCACACACATGAAGAGACCAATGGTGGCAGAAACCAGTGGGCACACATTGACCCCAACAAAGTGCCAAGCAAACAAGCGGGCAACCACCTTCCAACAGTCTATGGAGCCAAGGGGGAACCAGAGAAACCACAACCACTCAGGAATGTGGAGGTGCTTGTAAACAGTTATTGAGGCAGGGAGAACTTTTAAAGGCCCATGGGCACCTACAGGAAAAATGGACGCACCGCAGGAATAGTAAACCAGCTGTAAAACCAGCTAGTAGCCTGTAGAAGTGTGAGGGCCACACCAGCAGGTCCAACAGCTTTTGTGAGGAAGTAATATCGGAAAGATGTGACTTTTGCACCACTCCAAAGAGAATCAGTCAAAGGGCATTAAATAAGACAGCACTAGTAAAACTGGAGTCCTACTGAAGGGCATTGGACCAAATGGCAGATGGCAGAAGTGTAGAAAACACAAACTAAGCCCACTAGATTGTGCTGCAAAATCAGAAGTCAAAGGTGCTTAATCCTACACTTGGACCAAATTCAACCCACAGTGTAAGAAACAAAATCACAGAAACGGTGGGAAGATCATTCCCCATCCTTAGAGAGAGGGGAAAATGAATTCATACAAGCAACCTCACCTGGGGCAGGAAAATCAAAACATATGAAATCCTTTTGTCACCACACACAATAGAGCGAAAACATAGCAAGTTAGAGCCTGAGCAAATGTCTAGGAAAAAGCACCAGGAATCCCAGAAATGGTACTACCGGAACATAATCTCACATCACCATGATACAGCTGCACAACAGTGACCAACAAGAAGGAGCAACCACTGAGAAATAGGAACACTATCAGCCATTAGGAACTAGACGGAATACATGTGGCAGAGACCAAAGATTGGGAAAGCATTCAAAATACAGACCTCCTAATAAAAGTCAATGTAATAACACCTGCATGCTGAGGAAACAGAGACACAGTTGAATAATGCAGCAGGATCAAAGGCTACTGGGTCCAGTAACATACAGATACCAACATAAACATTTCCTAGTAAGCCTGACCCAACCACAGTAAACAGTAGAAGTCCAGTGGGACACCAGTCATGCCACCACATAGAGGTAAAGGCAGAGGATAGAAGCACTCACAGGACCACAACAGCGGGAGAAGAGGTCAATGGGAAGAGCCACCCCAAAATAAGTTGTACCTCCTCAACTTGAGTCTAAGAATAGACTTAAAAGTTCCAAAGGGATGGAGAAAACAAGCCAGAGGACAGATCTTGTGAAGCCCACAGGTTCACATGCAAGTCCACAGAGTCCACTAGAGACCCATACGGGTACTACTAGGGAGGCTGGAAGAGAGAGATTCTGTACAGAAAATCACCTATGAGATTTTGAAGGTTTTAAGCAAGTCCCCTGCAAAAAAGGATTACTCTGGTCCCTTCATCTTTGCAAAAATGGAGATGGACACCAGATCAGGTGCCCAAAGAAAAATACAGATGGAGAAACCCTCAGGTGACGAAGCAATGAGTAGGATGCACTAACACAGGCCAACGGGAACCCTTTTAAAATATCAGAATGGAAGTCCGTATAGGAGCCACAACATAACTAAACTGGATGGCGAGAAATGGCAACATCAATTTTAACAAAGTAATGTGATCTGAATATGCTTGGACAGTTGCATGTGTTCAACAGCTCTCCCAGTACATTTCTTTGAACTAGCTACAGGTCCTACTTTACAGAAGGTCTACAGCATACTGGGGGTAGTGAGTCTTCAGGTGCACCAAGGTTTGTAGCAGCACTTTCAGGAAATGAGACAGATACAGTGTATGCCAAAGTCACTATAACTGTTATTTTGTTAGTACTACAAGAATACCACATTGCTACTGAAATGCTGCATTGCTGTCCATTTATTATATTGGAGAGAACTCCAAATGAAGTCAGTCTGTGCTCTATGATTACTGGAAACTAAAAAATTGCAGGATAGCTGAAGTCAATTTGAAACCTTGTCATCACAGGTGACAGATTAGTTTTTCTGAGCATTCCTCCTCAGAAAATGAGCCCAGGCTATATCCACCAACATTTGTTTCCTTGATTGTTTGTGATCACCATCCATTAACATCTAGACACTTTTACCAGGAAGTAGCCACTGGGAGAAGTTTCAGCCCAGGAACAAACCCTGTAATGCGTCTGGAAGGGTGACTCTCTCCATACAATGAGTATTTTGAAACATAATTTGTGTGATGTTCAGGGGGTTAGCAACAGTAGCAGGTGAAAACAGGTAATAGCGAGCCCAAGCATGGACGGATAGGCTATCATTTTTTTTTTTGTGAGGTCTTATATAGCGCTCGACTTACCCTTGGGCATCTCAGCGCTTGTATTGGGAACCCGTCCTGGCCTTTCCCTGTGAGATAACCCATACTGGGCATCCCCAAGGTGAAGGCCAGGCATCCCGCCGCGGGGGGGCCATTGTGGAGATTAAGCAAGCTTAATGCCCAGAGTTGCAGAGTGTGAACCCATGATTAGAGTGGGAACCGAAGCGAGAATTATTGAGTCCGTGGACAATTGGGCTTAAGACCCTGCCGCGTCGGGAATTGAACCCTGGTCCCGGGTCTGACCTCTGCTTCAGGGTATGCCTCCTCTAACCAGTGAGCCACACTTCTCCACTGAGCCACACTTCTCCCCTATGCTGCACTACTGCACTACTACATGCTGCACTACTCTCATGTACGCTGATGTGGAGATGCAGGACCCATTGAGAAGCACCCTGAGACAGCAATCCACAACAGAAACAGAAAATGGTACACACTGAAGGAGAAGTTGGCATACAGTTCTCCCACCTACCAGAAGTGACAAAAAAACTAAAGATTTTTCATGTGTTCAAGTGGAAGTTTTTGCCAAACATTGTATGCGCTTCAATGAATGCTAAACAGGATGGTGCTGACATTTAGGGGCATATCTACTAGAAAATGTCAGACTGCGGAGCTGCACCAAATATGGCAGTGCCGCGCTCCGACATTTTCAAAAAGCAGGGATGCGCCATATTTACTACAATATGGCGCAACCCCTGATGCCACTGAAACTAGCTGCCTGGTGCCAACGCAGGAACCCTTGAACCAAAGTGCATGGTGTCCCTTCCTGCATATAAGCAATCACTAATGGCTATTTGTTACTTCTACATGTGCATTCTGCAGCACACATAGAAGTAGCAAATCATCATTCTTTAATGATTGTTTATGTGCAGGAAGGGACATCTTCCAGCACATAAACAACCATTAATGGCTTTTTGCTCTTCCTATGAGTGCTGTAGAATACAGCAAACAGAGAAAAAGAAATATTGAGGAGAAATAAAAGCTATCAAAAGGATACTCTAAGGATATGACGTTATGAAGTTGTAATGAGATGTTAACATTAGCGATGATTGAACAAAAAGAAAAAAAAAGCACAATGAGTAAATAACTAAGATTCAGACTACCTTTAGAATAGAGTAGCATTTTTGTAAACAGCTAAGAGAGAGCAGATTGGGGACGTTTTCGTCTTTCTAGATAATGCATCAAATGTACATATTAAAGAGTTCTTAAGCCCAGGAGCAGGCCTGGGCGTAGTTTGCTGACTTTAGCTATGTGGAAATCCGCAAAGTCACAAAAAAACTCCACGGAGTTCTGCAATTCGCAGAGTGCAGCGCAAACTGCAGTGTGCACTGGTTTTTCTGCTGCTCGGGTAGATATTCTACCCGAGCGGCAGCTCGCACTCGCAAACTTACCGTTCGCGAGTGGGTAAACAACTCCTCTGCAACACGAAAAGCTGAGTTTTTTGCACTCAGCGAGCTGCGTGGAGTGCAAAGTGCAGAAAACTCCGCAAACTCTGTGAACGGAGCAGAGTTCACTGCCCAGACCTAACCAAGACACAATACCCATCAGCACCTAAAGAACTAGATTATTTGATCAAAACTAAAAAAAAAAGGAGTGCGATTGCCTTATCATATTTTTTGTGTAGTTTGCATTCTGTAGCACACATAGAAGTAGCAAATCATCATTATTAAATGATTGTTTATCTGCAGGAAGGGACATCTTCCTGCACATAAACAATGATGAATGGCATTTACTAGAATGCAGCACATATAGAAAAAGAAAAATCGAGGAGAAATAAAAGCATTTCTCCTTGTGTGCCATTCTAACGCCTGCTTTTGCATGGCATTCGTTTTTGGCACTGCCACAGATTTACAGATCCTTGAAAATCTGGGGCAGCATCAAAAAGCAAAGGGTGTTGCGGTGGAATGCCCACAACAACACCCATTGCTCGCCCCTTTGCCGCAGGGGACTGAGTCAGAAAGGGGCAAATTTACAAGATGGCATTAAACTATGCTCAGTTGCTTAGCGCCACCTTATAAATATTGAAAATGACACTACGACACCAGAGCATCAAAGAAAGTGATGCCCCAGTGGCGACAAGATCTTGTAAATAGGCCCTTTAGAGTGAAGCAGCATCCTCTCCAACGAGCAACAAAGAGGATCAGACTACACCAACTAGCTGAGCCCTCCACCACAAGGGACAAATGTAACCACTGGGATGGTACTCAATGTGCAATATTAGTAAGTCAAATATCAAATGCATCCACCAATCCCTTGATACAGAGCCAACAAAATAGTATGCTGACCTCGTAATCATCCAAGGCAAAACACAACACTGCTCAACATATGCGTAGTAATCCAGGCACTCCTTAAAAGAAAATCTCAACAGGGGCCCTAAATTCCCCTTCATCCATTCAAAGACCAGAAGTGGAGGACAAAGCCTTGCTAAGACCTCAAATGGTGGATCGCCATGCTCTTGTATTTTTGTATTTGTTTTTATATCGCGCATAGCTCACCATTAGGTCTCGTAGCGCTGACAGGGTGACAATTTTATACGGATTTATAAGGAGAGAGAGTGTCTCAGGGTTTAAAGAGCCATGCCTTGAGGTTCTTGCGAAAAGTTCTTAAATTGGGGTCTGTTCTTAGGTCCAGGGGAAGCGAGTTCCAGGCTGTAGGACCGACTTTAGAAAAGCATCTGTCGCCGTTCCTAACTGTCCGAACTTTTGGGGTCTTTAGCAGTAGTTGGTTGGATGAACGCAGGTTTCTCTCTGGACAGTACCTTTGCAATTTAGTTTCTAGGTAGGCGGGACCCTGTCCATTTAAGGACTTATGTACTAGGCAACAGACCTTGAACTTAATACGTCTGTTGACCGGCAGCCAGTGTAATTGTCTGAGACAAGGAGCCGGGGGGGTGCGAGGGGGCAGATCCAGGGTAAGCCTGGCTGCGCTGTTCTGCAGGGTCTGGAGCTTGGCTTTGGTGGTAGAGTTGATGTCCGCCAAAAGCGCATTTCCATAGTCTAATCGGCTGGTAATTAGACTCTGGATTATTGGTTTCCGACTAGACAGAGGGAGCCACTTAAAGATTTTTCTAAGGCTTTTCATTAGGCCAATGCATGTATGTACCACTTTATTAACATGTGCCAACATCGTCAGCTGATCATCCATGGTTAATCCTAGGTTTCGGACGGTGTTCTTCGGGGCTGGACAATGGCCTAATTCTACAGGCCACCAATCTTGTTCCCAGATTTGATGGGCCGACCCAAAGAGCATGATTTCTGACTTATCTGCATTGAGCATGAGATAATTGTCGGTCATCCACCACTTGATGGCCATCATGCAGGACTGGAATCTGGCCTTCGTGTCGGCTGGGTTTGGCCCTAAGGTGATCAGGATCTGGGTGTCATCGGCATAGGACACCGTTTGAAACCCATGGTCCCTGATCACCTTCGCCAGGGGTGATATATAGACGTTAAATAACGTGGGACTCAATATCGAGCCCTGGGGAACACCTATGCTGTTTTCGGCTGACTCTGACAAAAAGGGCCCTGTTTTTACCCTTGATTTTCTGTCGGCCAGATAGCTCTGGATCCAGCTCAGGGCATTACCTTTGACACCAACCCCCTCTAGTCGCTCTAATAGGACAGTATGGGAGATGGTGTCGAAGGCTGCCGAGAGATCTAACAGTATCAGAATTGCTGATTTTTTTGAGTCCAGTGCTAGGCGGATGTTATCCACTACTTCAAGCAGTGCAGTCTCCATACTATGATGGGCTCTGAATCCCGATTGCGTGGCATCCAATATCTTATTGTCTTCAAGATGTTTTACTAGTTGGGTATTGACAATTGATTCCATAATTTTGCCGAAAAGAGGGAGGAGGGCTATTGGGCGGTAGTTTAGTGGTTGGTTATGGTCTGCGTTGGCTTTCTTTAGGATTGGTCTAATAATGGCTTCCTTCCACCTAAGGGGAAAAGTGTTTTGTGAGAGTGATAGATTGAAAATGGATGTTAGTTCGATAACTATCACTGGGCCTACCTTTGCTAGAATCTGTGGGGAAGCTGGGTCATTTGGGGAGCCTGATTTCTTTTTTTCCAGTTTATTTTTCACCACTTCTGCCGTGATGGGACTGAGTTCTAATAGCTGTGCTATTGGTGTTGGTATCTCTGGGGGGAGTGCGGTCTTTTGGCAAGAGGCTGACCTATCCAAGACTGAGTTCGGAAGGGACATATAGATGTTATTAATTTTATCCTTAAAGAAGGTAGATAGTTGATTTGCCCATTCCTGGGATTCCGGTGCGGTTGCTTGACAGGGGAGAAGGTTGGTAAATTCCTTTACTATGTTGTACAGTGCTTTCTGACAATTCCCTGCCTGATTTATTTTTTCCCCAAAAAAAGCTTTTTTTGCCGCAGCTATTTTGACCATATAGTCTCGGTGCGAGGCTTTGTATAGAGTTTTAGCCTCTGGTTCTTTAGTTTTTCGCCAGCGTCGCTCTAAGGCCCTTGTGGCCTGTTTTGATATTTTGAGATCCGCTGTAAACCAAGGGCAGCTCTTAATAGGTCGTTTGGTGGGGCGTTTAGGGGAAATGAGGTCTAGGGCTTTTGTAATGGCATTGTCGAATTCTATAGCAATCTGATTGACTGATTTATCAGAAGTTAAAAGAGGGGGAGTAAAACCCTTCTGAAAGGTGTCTACCCTGATCTTTGACCAGGATCTGCTCAGATTTATCAGTTTAGGATACCCTGAGTGCTGTGAGTTAGTTTTGATAGAAAAGTTTATAAGCGAGTGGTCTGTCCTTAGGACAGAGGAGAGCTCCGTGAGTGAGATATGCTGCGAATTGGAACATATAACGTCGAGGGTATGACCCGCAACGTGAGTGGGGCCACTCTCCAAAATTGTTAGGTCCAGCGAGTGAATACTGTGGATGTCGGTGGGGCATTCGAAATGGTGATTTAGGTCTCCCAACAACAGGAAGCTTTTGCATGCCAGGACGTGTGGAGCTAAAATTTCTAGCATTCGGGTTGCAAAGTTTGTTTTACCTTCAGGTGGTCTGTACACTAGGGCACCCTTCCATGACTCGTTACTGTTTAGTGCCAGAGAGAAAATTAGGAATTCGCCCCAGGAGGCAAGGTGGGTGTCTATGATAATAAGGTTGATGTTATCTTTGAATATTATAGCGTTTCCACCGCCTCTTTTTGCCTTTCTTTCTAATCTGATAATTTTCTATCCATCTGGTAGTGCCATAGCTATGTCAGGTAAGGAATGATCTTGTATCCATGTCTCTGTTATGAAAAAGAGGTCAGGATGTTCTTGATTTAATAGAGCCCAAATTTGTAGTGCATGCTTTGGCAGGGAACGTACGTTTCCGTATATGCAGGTCAAGGTAGTGATGGATGCAGTAGGAGGTGTAGCAGTGGACTGGGGGAGCCCTTCAGTGGGGCCCATATTTAAGGCTAATAGCTCTGATTTTGAGTACTTTATCATAGTGGATGGCGATTAAATGAATACCTGTAATACGAAGAGCGTAGCGGCTAGCGACGGTGACAGGCGAGGACAGGCTTTGACTTTGGCGCGACTTAGGCGCATCGCACGCGCGTCGCTACGCGTGTCCGCGCATCGCTACGCGTGTCCGCTTGGCGCACTCACTTTTGAAGTGTAGTGGGTGGGACAACGCGTCGATGAGGCTAGACCGCTAACCGGAGGGAGCCGGAAGTGAGTGAGTTGGACCCCGCCGCTCTATCGGCATATGCCGTGACGGATCGGGCGTCCAAAGTGAACCAGGCAAGCAACAAACAATTCTGTTGGTCAGTTATGCAATTTGTTAACTCGTCTCTAGTTCAGGTGCACAATACAATTTTAAACGAAGTTGGCCGGGTAAAATAGAATTTCGATCCAAAGGTACAAACAATAATTTTTAAAATTTCCTGTGAGGCTTAGAGGATAAATAGGGGCAAATTGAAGGAATGCTGGCCCTATTTATGGCACCCAGTAGGATGGTTGCAACTTTCACTCTCAGAGGCATTCACAAACTATCACTTTCCTGCCACTGAGTTAGAAACGCCTCATAAGTAAGGACGACGACAAGGAAGAGGGACAGAGGTGTAATGAGCTGAGTGATAATGGTTAAGTTGTTGGCTGTAGACATAAGAAATATACATGTCCATTTAAACTGTGATGGGCAGTCCATCTGCCCAAGTAGGCAGAGGTTATCACCCCTGTTCCCCTGGCAAATGCCACCCGCCAAATTTGAAGTTTCTGCTTGCCTGTCGTAGAAAGCATTTTTATTCTTCAGATCAAACTCTCAAAACTGAAGTTTGTGCTTAAAAAATAAAACAACAATGGGCCAGAGGTGGTTGGTTCAAAGGTTAAGATCGGCGGAGCTGGGTGAAGTAGATGTAAACCTTGATTTAAGCCGATTCTTAATAGAGTGGGGATAGCAACAAGTTTGGCTGAGCAGGACTGTCACTGATTTATGGAAGTGCTACCGCTCCACTAAATTCTAAATGAGTTCATTGGGAGGACCATTTTTTCAAATGAACCCCCATCGCCCAACACTGTTCAATTAAGCTGATGCAGGGATGCTCTTTAGTTTTATGGAAGCAGCCATCCAGCCCCGACTGTGCTATCAAATGGAACAGATGCAGTTCTCTCAACTGGCCAATGAGAATGGGGAGAAAGTCTCATTCAAATGGAGATGCTCTCTATGCAACGTAGAATATTTCCTCTGGAGCAGGTCTGCTCACAGATCATGCATCATTGTGGACTGCCGCATTAGAAGATGTAAACGGTAGATCGCTCCCACAGGTGGGGATTTAGAAATTGACAAAAAGGGTCCATGGGACCATAATTCCTTTATTTTCTCAATAGATGTCCTGCACACAATGAAGGGTGGGATATGAGACCGTTGTCATCCATAGTTGGGATACCTCGCAGCCTTGGGGAACAACAGCAGATACAGGACCTGTCCTTCTGCACCTGTCACAGTTAATTGTGGAGGGCTGAATTTGCACTCTAGGCCCAGACATGTATTCCCGGCTTCCGAATTGCCTGGAGCTAGTAAAATCGCTTTCTGTCGCCTTGCGTCTGTTGCCGATCCTCCGAAACTGTAAAACCTTAGAAACACTTTAATTGCATCGATTTCGCATTGTATTAAAAAAAAATAACATCTCCCCTCCATTCGACTCCGTCTCCATCATCGTTTTGTCTCCTTCCTCCGTCCTCGTCTCACATGTCATTTATCAACCCTCCCGCGCTCCTTCTGAGAGAAGATAAAGTATTGCTTTTCTCTTAATAACGATCCTCTGTGTCATGCCAACCTTCTCAAATGGCCATTAATTTTGTACCGTGACAACTTAAAGACAACAGGGCTATGCACAGAGGCACTTCAGATCTGAGTGGGCGCAGAACTTATATTAAAGGTAACTCGGCACATCTCGTCTGGAAACCAGACACCGAAAGGGGATGATGAACAAATTAAAACCTCTTGTGGGAAAGAATTTGACTGAAACCTAGCATTCTTTGGACTGTTCACATGAAACTGATAAGGCTTAGCAACTCGCTGCAGTGCTTTTCAAACGCTTTTATTAGGCATATGTTGGGCCTGCGATTAGGGCGAAAATATCAATAAACCAAGCATGACAACTGGATGCTAAACAGGCAAACATATTCGACCTGCCAAACTTTGAACATTTTTTAGAACATCGCTAGATTAATGTATAATTGAAAAAAGTAAACGCTGGTTGTCGCTGCTTGGAATATTATCTCGCCATCTTTGGCTGGTTTTCCGAATGACTCTCCCCAGTAAATGCTTCCAGGAATGTAAACTATTAGCGAGGTTAACAAAGTAACCCATAGAATTCACTCTTTTCTGATTTGCCTTCAGTGTACATTTTTACGGGTGATTTAGTGCTTGAGAAAATTGCTGGATTTTCGGCAGTTGAGATTGGGCACCACGGTGTCTAGGGATCAAATGAAGGATGGGTATCAGTGTTCCAGGGTCCCTCGGGACAGCCCTGCAGCGTTTCATTTAAAGTAGGAAAGTTTGCAAGATCCCGCCAATATTTCCAGGTAGAGAATTAAGGCCAAGGTCCACCTACAATTCACAGAACGCAGTGCAGCAAGTAAAGCTATTGTGCTGGGTTGCATGAACAGGAATGAGCAAAACCGTGCTATACCTACTAAGATGTGCCACTGCTCTGCTTTTTACATGTGCTGGCACACTTTTGGCTGCCATGTGCCACCTCAGACTCCCTTGTGCCATGGTGCAAGTCAGTCTGTGTTGGGTGAAGCATAGTTTTTGTATTGGAAGTGCTTCCTCTCTGTACAAAAACTATGCTTTAACCCCTTGCCTGCTGATGACGGAACCGCTCCGTCATCAGCTGCGGTGGTGCTGTGCTGATGACGGAGCGGTTCCGTCATGGCCCGCCCGACGCTCCTGCGCGGCACGACTTCCGCGCCTGCGCTGAGCGTTCTATTGAGCGGGCGGGGCCATGACGGAACCGCTCCGTCATAAGCACAGAGCAACCGACGCAGGTGACGGAGCGGTTCCGTCACCAGCATGCGCCCCCTTAGCACTGCGGCGAAATAGCCGCCGCAGTGAAGGGGTTAAGGTGTTTCCCACTTTGTATGTGTGCTGTAGAATGCAGCTCACATGCAAAGAGGGACGAATGAGAAGAAATTAAGACATTTCTCCTTGTTCCTTCTGCCTCAAGCAGGCGCATGCTTTTTGGCAAAATCCTTGTCCATTGTTCTTTGTAGATATGGACCTGCATCCAAACCCTTGGGTGGCTGCATGGGAATACCCACACGCTATCCTTTTAATGTCCACTTGACACAAAGTAAATCAAGGCAGTGCATTGCCCTGCGTTGCATTACTGTGGCTTACAATCTGTTGCAAACTACCTTTGCATTGGCTTGTAAGTTCCACCACAACGCGATGCAAAGTGTTTGTAAATCTGGATCAGGTGTGCAGGCACTTTGTTTACAAACACAAGTGTGCATCTATGAGGGACCTGGATGGTAACCTTGCAATTCCGTGATTTGTTTCAGAGTCAGCTTCTCCTAATGGATTCCCCATGTCAAACAATGCTGACAAGCACCAGATGTGCATGAGATGCAGACAATATATGCGACCTGTGGTCGGCCTCCTAAGAGCTTAAACCTGCATCTGCACATAAGTCTATGTAAGAATAGAGCAGGATGACAGCCCCTCTGTCCCGTGCCTGGGCTGGCCATTACCAGTTTTCACTTGCCACTGCTGTTGTCCTCCTGAACTGCTAACAAATTATAGTTCAGCAAAGTTATTGTATAGAGATTCCATCTTCCAGAAACATTACAGGATACGTCCCCTTGGCGACACCTTCTCCCAATGGTTACTTTCTGACAAAATCGTTTAGCGGCCGGATGTATCAATATTGGGAATAGCGTTTACCTAATTGCAATTCTCTGTGAATCGCAATTAGGTAATCGCTATTCTAATGTATGAAACTCATAGAGTTTCATTTAGTGATTCCTAGTGGGTTACAAATTGATCTACCTCATGAATATTAATAAGGCAGGTCGCACTTTGCAGCCCATAAGGAATTGCTAAAATAACTGGGATGGTGGCCTGCTGGGGTAAGCTACAACCTTCAATCAGATTGTCCCTAGCTTCAGGAAAGTTCAATGGGGTGGAAGAAGTTTTGTTAGATGCACCTCTCGACTTTGGAACTCTTTGCCACTTGCACTGAAGAAGGAAACCATCTACTTATTTTCTGGAAGGCCCTTAAAACATCGCTGTTTAAACAGTAATTTGTCTTCTTCTTTTCTTTTCTCCCTTCTTTTTCTTTCATTTTCCTATTATCCTTTCTCTTTCATCTCTTTCTATTATATATTTATCCTATGTTATTGTTCTGACATGGTTTTTGGCTCTATTTCGGAGTGATGATGACTTTAAGCTTGCTTTAAGCTTGCTAACATCTATAATCTGTATTCTTACCTTGTGTTGGCCCTTTTAAGCCCTTTCTTCCAGACCTAGAAGAGGATAGCTGCTTTATAGCTGCTTTATATGATGATAGATCCCTTATTCTTGACTCTAATCCATCTATTGCCTATTGGCTTTGACATAATTATGTGTCCTTTCATTATCCTGTAGAGGGTGGATCCTGTGGTCTTGACTTTATATTACACATTGGTATGGTTTGTGTAGGTACTCTGACAGAGCTAAGGGTTATTTCATCCTTCTCAGGCCTACAAGGCCCAGAACTAGAGAGACTCCATTTTGCTTTCTGTCCCTGCAGAGCTGAGATGCTTGCAGGGTAAAGGTAATGTTTATAGTTAAAGCTGTTGTCCACTTGGAGAGAACCGGTCTGGGCCAGCCCTTATCGGTAGGCTGTATTATTCTCTGTGTGGAAGACACCACAAAAGGCCGGCCGGCTGGGTGTGTGTCCTTGACGCGGAGTGGTGCAGAGATCTGATGGGCGGCGGGCTGATGGCTGGAACTTTCCATGAGGAAACAGCATTCCATATTAGTGAAGTGCAGAGGCGGAGTCAGTTAGTTGAGCTGGAGTTGGAGAAAGAGTTGAGTTGGAGGAGCAGAAAGAGTTTGAGCTAGAAAGAGTTCGAGCTGGAAGGAGTTGAGCTGGAGTTGCAGACAGAGTTGAGTTGGATTGGAGCAGAGGAGAGGAGTGGAGTTTCAGAAGGAGTGGAGAATCAGACAGAGTTTGAGTTGAATTGGAGCAGAAGAGAGGAGTGCAGTTGCAGGAGGAGAAGAGACAGAAGATGCTTGGAACAGAGAGAAGTCAGTGAGCTGGAACTGAAGGAAGCAGTCAGAAGCAGTTACTTATCAGGAGGAGTTGTGAATAGCTGGAGTCTGAAGTAATGCCTTTTGGAAGAGACTGAAGTTATATCGTGGATTAATCTGTGGGAGCAGCTGGAGTGAATTGGACATTAGCACAGAGACAATCAGACAGAGTGAAGAAGCTAGTGGAGCAAACGGTTATCAGAGCAGCAGAAACAATTAGACTGAAGTTGGAAGGTGGAGAGAGTTTGTGGGGGAGAGGAATCCAGTGCAGAGTGATCAGCGCAGATGTGTGTCCAAGGGTGCAGGAGAGGATCTAAGACGAGCTAAGGCACAGACGAGAGAGGAGCCCAGATGACAGCTAGAGCAAGACCTCACACTCCTCAGGTGATACCCTTCCTTATTTTCAAATATTAACCTTGTCCCTACTATATGTCTAATCCTTTTTCTTTCAGCAGTGTGTTACAGTTCCTGTTAGTTACAGAGACCCCGCAGATCTGTGTATGTGTCTATTCCCATTTTATTGTTATTGTAATAAAGATAGATGGTTAGTGAACCAGCATGTGCCTCGTATTCTTGTTCAATCAGGGTAACCTGTTCTTCTAGTCAGGCATTGTTTTCATGAACGGATGTAATTCCCGGTCAGATAAGTAGTGACTGAGCCATAAGGGAGAGAGGGGCCCCTTGAGGAGGAGAATAGATAGTACATTATCTAATTTGGTAAACTGTTGTGTGCTATAATATTGTAGTATCATATCCCGAGTAGCCAATGAGAGATTCCTTCCAAGGGTATTCATAGGAAAGTGATCGTCGTTGGTAAGCGGCGTTAAAGAGAGCACCAGGTGAAAGCCTGGTGTGTAGGTCCGCCGGATTGTGGACCGGGATGTGAGTAAGAGAGCATCAGGTGGAAGCCTGATGAGTAGGTCCGCCGGATTGTGGACCGGGCTGTGAGTAAGAGAGCACCAGGGGTGAGCCTGGTGTGTAGGTCTGCCGGATTGTGGACCAGGCTGTGAGGAAGAGAGCACTAGGGCTGTAGACTCGTGTGTAGGCACGCAGGATTGCGACTTGCCGAGCGAGCACTGACTGTGGTCAGTGTGTAATGGTAAATAATTAGAACTGCCCCAGGGTAGATTAGTCTGGACCCATGTGGTCGCGAGACTATGAGGTATGAGTGTGGTGTAGGGCATGGATGTCCTTAGTAATCAGTGAGTATTCCTAGTAATCCCTATAGATTTAGTGGTGTTTCTGATGATATGAGCTTGTATATTGCGAGTTCCCCATCCTCAGGTAGGTACCCAGGTGCCTGGACAGATGGGTCCTGAGGAGGGAGGTGGTTACGTTTTGGCCGGGTTGGTGGTGCTCTGGTGAGCTGGTCCTATCTGGTCTGAGAATCCAGTCATAACATCTGGCGTCACAAACTGTTTAAGTAGCCTGTGTGCGCTGTATTGTTTTTATCTTTTTGGTTTGCACTCGGCACGAAATTGACCTATGGGCTTGAACAGTTGCACTGTAAGGAGATTGCAGTACATCATGGCATTTGACTTATGCAGGGTGGAAGAAATGCTTTTCATCTTGGTGTTTGAACTGTCAGGCTTGAAGGGTGTCATTACATGAGGGAGCCAATTCCATCTTAGTGTTGATGCAGTTGTACATATGTGTGTGAAAAATGCTTTTAAATTGCCCATTAAATTGCTTGCTGCATTTGCTTATGCTGTGCAATGTGAAATGTATTCAATGTAATATGACTTGTGGAGATCCTTGTAAATAGCTCCTTGTAAATATGGCTTGTGAGGAGCATGTTCTCATTTTGACTTGCTGTGTTCCTTGTAAATTGCGCTTTGTATATATGCCTTGTGAAGAGCATGTCATTATTATGACTTGTTGACTTTCTTGTAAATATGGCTTGTGAATAGCGCCATGTGGATATGGCTTGTACAGAGCATGCTATTGTTGCGTTAGGCAGGAGAGAGCTGGATCTCTTTCAAATGCTTGGAGAAATTGTTTTGAAGATGTGCGCACGTGTTATGTGAAAACGTGGAGTGATAAGTTCTTGAATTTCCCATGTACTGCAGACATTGGGGAATGATTGTGTTTGAGCTGCCAAAGGGTTAATATCTTAGATTGAGACAGCAGTATTTATTTTAACATGCTGTTTGACATGCATGGTTATGAGCTGACACTAAAAGTCAGTGATTGTTTAGATTAATGGTGGTTTGATTTGACTTTTTCATTGGTTGCTGGGTCTGCCTATGTGCTTTGTCAGCTTGCTGACAGAATGGTAACATCTTGCATGGAGAACAGAAAGCAGTGTTCATTTAACATTCTATTTGAAATGCGTCCACGAATTTGTGTGGGTTTGCCTTTGAACACATGATTTAATGTGTCTGACTCGGAGGTCGAAAAGTTATAAATCAACCAGTCGGATTGAGATAAGGGTTTTCAGCTGTGGATGGTACACGAACCAGTGTTTTAGAATTAGTGCTTTAACGGTTGTGAAGAACAAAATAAAACAGACCCATCATAGAATGTGCTTTTAATTAGTATAATGCAACCGTGTGCTTTAAAAAAAAAAATGTGTTCTAGAAAATATACATGATTATTTTTCTAATGCAAGCTGCCCTTTTCTCTAAAGTTCTGTATTTTGCACATGATATGTAGCAGACCATTGTGTGAGTAAACCCACTCAGTTAGAAAAAATGGCTCTTTAAAAGAAAAAAAAAATGAATCTGGCCCTTTTAATAGGTAGAGTAGAAAAGCTTGCACACTAAATTATGAATTCTTGGTTATGCCCCTTGTTTAATTTGATGGTGTTTCACATGTTATTCTTAAAAAAAATGAAATGTGTCTGCATGCAATGTTGTTCTAATATTTTTTCCTTTTCAGCAGCAAGTAGCAGTACATTATGACAGAATTATTTTAAAATGCTAGCATGTGACTATGTTACAGACAAATATGCTTTTTACCACGTTTAAATCTGCTTCAGTTAGTTAGAATTAATGGTCAGTGTTTCTGGCCTGGGAACGGCTGTATGTTTTCAGTTTGAAGGCATTTTCTTTGACCTTGGCTGATATGAGCCCGGCATCTGTTCGCGGCTCAGGTTTTGAAAGGGTGGAGGCTCCGTGGGTAACTTCTGAGAGCAGAGAGAGCCAGCTTGTTATTCTTGGCTATGTTACAGATTCTTTCTGCGGAGAAATGTTTATATAAGGGGGGGTCAAGTTGCTCTTCCTTGCAATCGGCGCAGACAGCTTCATTGACTTCAGATAAGGGATGCTTGCACATGCAGAATAATTGGCAGACGCTTGGCCCTTGGAGTTAGATAAATATAGTAGGCCCAGTGAGCTTCCCTGACTAGAGATTAGAGATGCTTAAACAGAATGGTTGGCAGGAGCTTTGCTCCTGCAATGAGATCAGCATTTGGCAGTGATTCAAAATTACATCGCAGTGTAGCCCGGCTCCTGCTTATTATGGTTGGAGCTGATTCAAAACTCTGAGCGTGAACATCTTTCTAGAGGGAGGGGCTGTTTCTCAGAGGAGTGAGGAGTAGCTAGGCCCCAGCCCTTCTGGCTGTGTATGACAAAATTAGATTTTGCCCAAACAAATTTAAAGAATATGGTATATATAGAATGTTTCATTCATTCCTTGGATTTAGAAGAATTCTTTTCATGAATTAGGAGGTTTCTTTCGAAAATAAAAAGCACTTGGGGTGCTTTTTAAATGGAAAATGTATTTTTGCAAGATTGATGATGCGTGTTTCTTGTTTCAGATGGCTTTATCGTGTGGGGGCCCTGGATGAGTGTGATTTTCTTATTTTGGAGTGCTGTGTTTTTTTTGGTTTTTTGTTTGTTTTCGGAATGAATGCCCCCAACCCCCAAAACCCCCGAGGCTGAATCCAGGATTAGAAGCAGACGTACCAGGCTGAATCCAGGATTAGAAGCAGACGTACCAGGCTGACCAGACTGGAGGGTGTGCGTCCTTGGCACCGGATACAGATGAAGATGGAGAATCATGGCCTTTGCAGATGAACTTTTCCTAAGAAGAGACCAACTATAGAAAAGCACTACCTATATTGACAATTGGCATGTAATTGGCAATTGACTGCCTCAGCAGTCAGGTTCAAATTCCAGATACTCAATTTTTGAAAAAATGTCATTGACCTGAAATGTAATTCCTTGGCCTGCATTCTTGAGCCTTGCATTTTTCCCATGTTTCTATTTCAGATGGACATTATGCCACTTTTGCAGTTACCATATACAGGCCCCACTTGAAAAAAAAAATCCCAGTCCTGTCCATGGTTTTGATGATGCAGTGCCACATTAATGTAATGGTTCATATATATTTTGCTTTTAGTATGCTACGCTATTTCATTATTGATACACTTGTTTATCTTTCACCTATTTCATAGTTTTCCTGTTTTCTGCAATACAGTCTTGTTACTAGAAAGAAAGTAATGTTTTAAATGATGGTGCCCTGGCCCTGGCCACTCTACGGAAACTGCATTGATCGAGCTATCGGACTCCATCAAGTTCCTGCAGGATGAGGGGAAACAAGCAGTACTCATCCTGCTTGACCTAACCGCAGCATTCGACACCATCTCACATGCCATTCTCATTAATAGAATGTGCGAGATTGGTGTAACGGGCACAGTACTAACATGGATAACATCATTCCTATCCAACAGATCTCAAACAGTTTCATTAGGCCCTTTTCTCTCCGGCGAAAGACCCACCTCATCAGGAGTGCCCCAGGGGTCCATACTCAGTCCACTCTTTTTTAATATCTACATGGCCCCCCTTCTCACAGTGATTGAATCCCATGGAATCCTCGTCACATCTTCTGCTGACGACACTCAGCTCGTCGTCACCATAGATAAAAAATGCACTGATGCCGCCCTCAGATTTCAGAACTGCCTCTCTCAATTCTTCTCTTGGCTCAACAATAACCATCTTAAGTGCAATAGTGCCAAAACAGAAATTATACCCTTAGGTAAAGACATCCTCTTCTCCCCAAAAGACTGGTGGCCTCAAAATTCTGAAGCCCCGCCGAGTGCGGTTTCCTCGGCCCGCAACCTGGGTATCCAATTCGACTCGTCCCTCAGTTTTGACGACCATGTGCGCATCACTGCGGGTTGCTGTTTCAGTCTCATTAAACAATTGAAGAAATTCTTTGACTTTCTACCTATCTCAGCCAGGAAATCTGTCGCGGTGGCCCTGATCCTATCCCGGCTGGATTATTGTAATGGCCTTATGGCAGGAGTAAAGAAGTCCACTCTTAAGAAACTGCAAAGCGTCCAACACGCGGCGGCTAGGCTTGTCCTCAAACTCCCAAGAAGGTCCTCGGCCTCAGCAGCCCTCAATACCCTTCACTGGTTGCCCCTCCACAAAAGAATCCTCTTTAAACTCCTAGTCACGGTTTTCAGGGCCACTAGGAATACAGGCCCTTTCTACCTCTCCAAGCGCTTTTTACACTACACTCCATTGCGTTACCTGAGGTCAACAGGAGCCAACTTGGTTACTGTTCCTAGAATCAAGTTAAAAACGAAGGGAGGAAAGACCTTTTCATTCCTTGCAGCAAAGGCATGGAACAGCCTCCCCTTCAACCTCAGGCACGCCCCAACAGAAAGCCTTTTTAGGAAACTTTTGAAGACCTGGATCTTCCCACAGCCCAATTCATTAGTTCTTGCAGCTATCTGATCCTTGCCTCACCGAGCTGGTTCGTCTGTATGCTCAGCGCCAAGATGCTCCTCCCGGAGCGATAGTCGCGCTATACAAATCCCAATAAATATCAAATATCAAATGGTGCACACATGTGTTCCACAGCATGATACAGAGAGTAACTAGCTGCAAACTGTTTCCTGATTTCGATGATTTGTGATCTTTACCTATTGCCTTTGGCATGGTTCAAATTTAAGTCTATGATCTTTTAGAAAAATATATACACCACACTTAGATAATTTTCTTTGACTTATTGCTTGATATGTATAGTGCTACACCAGCTATTTTGTAGGAATGGGGTTATCCTTATTTTCCTGTTATTACACTTTCACTTTGATTCATCAACTCTTAATTAGAACAGTGGGATTAGTTCCAAGGGTGGTCACCCTAGACTTTAAGTTGTCCTGGGAGGTGTGTCTTTTAGTCAGGTTATGTCCTACATCTATTAGTAATGTTTGCCCAGACCTTGAAGACCCTTTGTCATGTTTATTTGTTAGATTTTACCAAATTCTTTCTTAAGTTGACCAAAGTAGGTAGGCCTCATTTAGGCCCATTGTTATTTTCATTTCACAAACATGGCCCTTCACCAATAGATTTCATGATTTATCACTAGAAGTTGAGGTACATTTAGTTCTTAAGTTGACCGAAGTAGGTAGGCCTCATTTAGGCCCATTGTTATTTTCCTTTCACAAACATGGCCCTTCACCAATAGATTTCATGAGTTATCACTAGAAGTTGAGGTACATTTAGTTCTTAAGTTGACCGAAGTAGGTAGGCCCCATTTAGGCCCTTTGTTGTTTTCATTCCACAAACATGTCCCTACATCAATAGATTTAATCAATTATCATTAGAAGTTGAGGCACATTTAGTTCAAGGGTGCTTTGGTTAGTTTCTGTTGTTATCAGATCAATCCTATTTACATTTCAGCATTTAGGTCAAGGGTGCTTTGATTTGTTTTCAGTTGGTTGTTAGATTTGTATTACCTGCATCAAGTTTTAGGTGGAATTTCCTTAAGTTGTCATTTATTTTAGAGAGTCTTTTGGTTTTTGGTTTTGTTGATAGATTATGTTGATGTTTGTTTATTTGTTTGTTGTTGTTTATAGATGTTCGCAAGATAATGTCAAGGGTGGAATGTTCTGACATGGTTTTTGGCTCTATTTCGGAGTGATGATGACTTTAAGCTTGCTAACATCTATAATCTGTATTCTTACCTTGTGTTGGCCCTTTTAAGCCCTTTCTTCCAGACCTAGAAGAGGATAACTGCTTTAGATGATGATAGATCCCTTATTCTTGACTCTAATCCATCTATTGCCTATTGGCTTTGACTTAACTATGTGTCCTTTCATTATCCTGCCTATAGTAGAGGGTGGATCCTGTGGTCCTGACTTTATATTACACATTGGTATGGTTTGTGTAGGTACTCTGACAGAGCTAAGGGTTATTTCATCCTTCTCAGGCCTACAAGGCCCAGAATTAGAGAGACTCCATTTTGCTTTCTGTCCCTGCAGAGCTGAGATGCTTGCAGGGTAAAGGTAATGTTTATAGTTAAAGCTGTTGTCCACTTGGAGAGAACCGGTCTGGGCCAGCCCTTATCGGTAGGCTGTATTATTCTCTGTGTGGAAGACACCACAAAAGGCCGGCCGGCTGGGTGTGTGTCCTTGACGCGGAGTGGTGCAGAGATCTGATGGGCGGCGGGCTGATGGCTGGAACTTTCCATGAGGAAACAGCATTCCATATTAGTGAAGTGCAGAAGCGGAGTCAGTTAGTTGAGCTGGAGTTGGAGGAAGAGTTGAGTTGGAGGAGCAGAAAGAGTTTGAGCTAGAAAGAGTTCGAGCTGGAAGGAGTTGAGCTGGAGTTGCAGACAGAGTTGAGTTGGATTGGAGCAGAGGAGAGGAGTGGAGTTGCAGAAGGAGTGGAGAATCAGAAAGAGTTTGAGTTGAATTGGAGCAGAGGAGAGGAGTGCAGTTGCAGGAGGAGAAGAGACAGAAGATGCTTGGAACAGAGAGAAGACAGACAGACAGTCAGTGAGCTGGAACTGAAGGAAGCAGTCAGAAGCAGTTACTTATCAGGAGGAGTTGTGAATAGCTGGAGTCTGAAGTAATGCCTTTTGGAAGAGACTGAAGTTATATCGTGGATTAATCTGTGGGAGCAGCTGGAGTGAATTGGACATTAGCACAGAGACAATCAGACAGAGTGAAGAAGCTAGTGGAGCAAACGGTTATCAGAGCGGCAGAAACAATTAGACTGAAGTTGGAAGGTGGAGAGAGTTCGTGGGGAGAGGAATCCAGTGCAGAGTGATCAGCGCAGATGTGTGTCCAAGAGTGCAGGAGAGGATCTAAGACGAGCTAAGGCACAGATGAGAGAGGAGCCCGGATGACAGCTAGAGCAAGACCTCACACTCCTCAGGTGATACCCTTCCTTATTTTCAAATATTAACCTTGTCCCTACTATATGTCTAATCCTTTTTCTTTCAGCGGTGTGTTACAGTTCCTGTTAGTTACAGAGACCCCGCAGATCTGTGTATGTGTCTATTCCCATTTTATTATTATTGTAATAAAGATACCCCAGTTCTTAGTGAACCAGCATGTGCCTCGTATTCTTGTTCAATCAGGGTAACCTGTTCTTCTAGTCAGGCATTGTTTTCATGAACGGATGTAATTCCCGGTCAGGTAAGTAGTGACTGAGCAATGAGGGAGAGAGGGGCCCCTTGAGGAGGAGAATAGATAGTACATTATCTAATTTGGTAAACTGTTGTGTGCTATAATATTGTAGTATCATATCCCGAGTAGCCAATGAGAGATTCCTAGGAAAGTGATCGTCGTTGGTAAGCGGCGTTAAAGAGAGCACCAGGTGAAAGTCTGGTGTGTAGGTCCGCCGGATTGTGGACCGGGCTGTGAGTAAGAGAGCATCAGGTGGAAGCCTGATGTGTAGGTCCGCCGGATTGTGGACCGGGCTGTGAGTAAGAGAGCACCAGGGGTGAGCCTGGTGTGTAGGTCCGCCGGATTGTGGACCAGGCTGTGAGGAAGAGAGCACTAGGGCTGCAGACTAGTGTGTAGGCACGCAGGATTGCGACTTGCCGAGCGAGCACTGACTGTGGTCAGTGTGTAATGGTAAATAATCAGAACTGCCCCAGGGTAGATTAGTCTGGACCCATGTGGTCGCGAGACTATGAGGTATGAGTGTGGTGTAGGGCATGGACGTCCTTAGTAATCAGTGAGTATTCCTAGTAATCCCTATAGATTTAGTGGTGTTTCTGATGATATGAGCTTGTATATTGCGAGTTCCCCATCCTCAGGTAGGTACCCAGGTGCCTGGACAGATGGGTCCTGAGGAGGGAGGTGGTTATGTTTTGGCCGGGTTGGTGGTGCTCTGGTGAGCTGGTCCTATCTGGTCTGAGAATCCGGTCATAACAGTTATATGCCTGATTGTTTATTTTCTTATGTTCAATATGTATTACTACGGCCTTTGTTTTGCTTTGAAAACTTCAATAAAAATTTCTCAAACAAAAAAAAACAGTAATTTGTGCTAAGCCACCTCTCTACTTCAGTCAGCTACTTCTCTGTCTTGAGTCCCGTGCCTAGACACCTTTGTGTATTAGTGCACATTTACAAATCTTCATTTCATTTCCATTTCTGTGATTGCTTTTAATTAAAGCAATCTTTTTTTTATGCAGTCCATTTTCCTTAAAGGAAAATGGGTTGTGGTTAAGAAATAAAAAATAAAAGATTTATTTCATTTTATGAGAGTAGGCAGTGGTATTTGGGATCACTGTCTGCTCTTAAAAAATGTTGGCGCACCCATTCACAAAGGGCAAGGGATGCCTAGGCAACCTCTTCCCGTTTGTGAATGGGTTACCACCTATTTGAAGTAGGTGGCAAAATGCAATAATCTCACAACCTCATTTCGGTTGCTAAACATTCTTACATACCACTGCGATTTGGTGTTAGGAAGAGACACCATAAACACGCCCTTCCTAATTATGATATGTATTCGCAGTAACATGTTAGCGGATCGCAGTTAGGGAATGATACATACCAAAATGCATTTTTCCGGTTGCAAACAGGCTGATTGTGCGAATCAGACCATTTGTGACAGGAAAAATGCTTGATATAGATGCGTATGGATTAAGATCACAAACATTCAAATAAATAAATATTGATGGACATAGTCTGGATTCGTTTTCTGATAGAAAATTTCAGAAAAATTAATTTGTAATTTGTTAACTATGTGCTGACAAGCTTACAAATTGATTGACCATGTACAGAGCTCCCATGCCTTTTGGGTAGGTTTGTGCTATAGCAATATCACATACATAAATGCAAAAATCTATATACATGTGAGCGCACAACTGCTGGGCATCGGGGTTGAAAACGAGAACAGTTAATCTATTCTTAAATCTCCTTCCTTTGACATTCAATTCCTTTTTTTCTTCATTTAGAAGATAACATCCTTACGGTCAAGAAACCACTGAAGACTCGCCTCTTCTGATATGGTCTGGCTTGCTGCTCTGTCCACATTCATAATTTGTCCTCGTTAAATAATCTCACGTTTGATTTGGTTTAGCTAATTACCAATTTACCCACTTTTGTAACCACACCACTTTGATGAGGCCCCTTTGCTGCAACATCCTGTACTAAAACAATGATTAAAACTAAATAAAATAATGAAATCAGTTAGGTGAATTGAATGACTGAAAAAAACCTTCAGAGAGGCTCCAAAAAAACACTTCAGAATAAGTCTATCAGGGAGGAAAGCATCAACCAATAAGCTGTTGAGACCAGATGCAGGTTGTAGATGGAATTGGCAATATTCTTTCTTCTATATTCATCGTCTTCGTAACACTCTCAACAAGACACGATTTTACCTCAAGAAATGGAATACATTTTTGCCCAGTGATGTAATATCATTTGTGAATGTTTAGCTAAATTTTAGACTGGGCAGAATGTCAGATATTTCAGAATGCCTCATGGCCCACTTCCAGGTTTATTTCTAGATTGGAGTTTATTTTGAATTTATGCCCAGGACTCCCCCTTTTAGGCCTTATTCCGGGGAACATAGGGGCATATTAGCAAGAACCTCGTTAAAATTATCGCCGTTTTAGTGGCAGGAAACTGCTGCTAAAAAGGCGATAATGGGCTTGCTAATATGCGTTATAGAATTCCAATAAAAACCCAGGTTAGATGTGCAGGACATCTAACCTAGGTTTCTATCAGAATTCTATAACGTATATTAGCAAAAAACAGCGATAATTTTAACGAGGTTCTTGCTAATATGCCCCCCAGTTCCTCTGAGCTTTATCCTGTGGCGGACCATATAAGCTTAGGACTTCATGCATGTCCTACCATATGCAACTTGGGCAGGGGAAACAATATTTATTTGCAGAACTGCAGTGGCAAGAGCCATTGAAATGTGGTTCCTACCTAGTGGGTTGAGTGATGGTTCCTACCCTGTGGGTTGAGAGAGTTGATTGGTGCCTGATGGAGAAGCAAAGTGTTGGTTTGTTATATGCCACCGAAAAGAGCAACATAAGTGAACAATTTCACTTCCCTATCAGGGGAGAAAGCTAAAGGATATTCGGTTTCTATGACACACTTGGGACAAGCTGTATGCAGGATCATTCAATATATTTAGCACATGTATTGGCTTAAATCCACATTACCTATGTAGTGAAATTATAGTTACCCATACGGAGGTGTGATTTATGATTGTACAAGAACAGTAAAAGTATGCTTGCTAAGCTATGGTATTTTGGGTAAAATAATCATGCAAGTAAAAATATTTTCAGAATTAAATAAGGTCAATTATTCTACATAATGAAAAATTGTCCTAATTCAGTGGGAGAACTTCTCTCTGTCCACTTTCTCCAAAGGCTTGTCCCAGAAAATAGCTAGCATGGTTGATTTCAGCATTAGTAGCATCTGAATTTAAAACTTGTGGAGAACATGTATTCACAACTCTTTGTAAACCTTCATTTATACAACTGACCGCACATCAGTTCAAATCTTTTCACATAGCCCCTGTAAGTATATTGGAGACTGGGCCCCAACTTGTTAAACTACTTGCCAATCATGCTCCACCCAGCAAATGTGGTGGATACCCAGATATCACTAGTGTAGGATCTCACACAACAAACATCCATCATTACAATCAACCAATGGTTATCATAAAACACATATGAATCAGCCCAATTTTCTCACAACTGCTCAATGTGACTAGGCTATCAAGTGATACTCGTGTAGCACCTGCCCTCAAACATGATGAAGACGCTGGCTATTGTAGGAATATTTAAGGTGAGTCAACAAAAATCAGAGATCAACGTAACAAATGTATCATTTAACCCCTTGCATACTGATAATGGCCCCCGTCCGTCATGCACTACGGCGCTCGTGTGCTGAGGACGGCCGGGGGCCGTCTTAAACCCGCCCACTTGCGATTTTGTTATTTTATGTTATGTTATGTTATAAATTTATTTCTATAGCGCACGGCTACTCCGAGGAGTGTCCCGGCGCTTTATCAAGGCGGCTCAGAATAAAAGAACATAACACCAACACAGACAACAAGCAAAGTAAAGAAAAAAAGAAAAAAAAGAAATAGGAATCCTAAAGATTAAAAAGCCACGTCTTCAGGCCTTTCCTGAACAGGAGCAAATTCGGAGAAGATCGTAGCGCCAAAGGCAGGGTATTCCACAACTGAGGGGCCCTCAAGCTAAAGGAGCGACCCCCAGTGCGTGCCTTCCTAATTCGAGGCACCATGGCCAGAAACAAAGACTCTGACCGCAGTGATCTAGTCGGACGGTAGAAGGCCATCCTGCGTTGTAGATACTTTGCTCCCGCGCCGAATAGCGCTTTATGTGCCAAGGTCAAAACCTTGAACATAACCCGCTTTCGGATGGGCAGCCAGTGGAGCGACTGCACCAGTCCGGAGGCTCTTGCTCGCCTATGAAGGCCGAAAATCGCGCGGGCCGCGGAGTTCTGCACAACCTGCAGCCACTGAACAAGATAGTCCGGGAGACCTATAAAAAGGACGTTCGCATAATCCAATCTTGAGCCCACTAAGGCTTGCACGGTGATCTTCCTATGCTCTTCTGTGAGCAAAGGTAGGAACTTCCGGAGCATCTTGAGTATCCCATAGCAGGTGCCCGTCAGACCCTGAATATGTGGAATCAACGTCAGGCTATTGTCCAACTTTACTCCCAGATTTTTAGCCACTAGCGATGCCTGGGCAGGGGGACACATATCCATGTCATGCCAGTCAGGGTCAACGGAGCAGCCGAAGAACAGCACCTCCGATTTGCTGGGGTTGGCCTTAAGGCTGTTCCGCTGAAGCCAGCTAAAGACCAGCTCCAAACAGCGCCGGATGTTCTCTCCATCGAAGGCCTGATTCTTCCCACACGCAAAAAGCAGTTGCGTGTCATCTGCGTAGGACACGGTCCGGGCCCCAAAAGACTCCACCAGTGCTGCCAAAGGTGTCATAAAGATGTTGAAGAGAGTCGGGCTCAACACAGAGCCCTGTGGGACCCCGACTCCCAATGGCGGCATCTCGGCAGAGCTCGGAGAGGCCCAGACCGTTTGTCGGCGACCCTCAAGAAAAGATGTAAACCAGTTGAACACCGTCCCCCTCAGACCGATGTCATGTAGTCTGGCGAGGAGCACCTCATGGGGGATGGTGTCAAAGGCCGCCGACAGGTCAAGCATGACCAGCATGGCCCTACCTCCAGCATCCAGAGTCTCCCTGATGATCTCCGACACCTCCAACAGTGCCGTCTCCGTGCTTAAATTAGGGCGGAAACCGGACTGTGAAGGGTGAAGCAGATCATTGGACTCTAGATAGCTGGAGAGGACGCCATGCACATGCTTCTCCGTGATCTTAGCCAACGCTGGGAGAAGGGAGATCGGCCTGTAATTGGCCAAAACCTCTGGGTCCGAACCGGCCTTCTTGAGGAGGGGGATCACCATGGCCCTTTTCCAGGGCGACGGGACCTTCCCCACACTAAGAGACAGATTCACAAGTGGATTGACCAGTGGGTTAACCACGGTAGCCTTCTTCGCCAAAAATTTGGCCGGACAGGGGTCTAGAGGCGAACCCGATTTAAGATTGGCCACTACTACTACGGCGCTCGTGTGCTGAGGACGGCTGGGGGCCGTCATAAACCCGCCCACTTGCGATTTTGCCGCACAGGCGCAGAATCGTGCCTGCATGCAAGGGGTTAATAAAGAACTAGTCAGCTTCAAGAAATAGCATGTGTACTGTCCAACTTGTTAACAGGTGGATACGATTCACTCTAAAATGTAAAGGAGAGGTAGAGGGGAGTGAGTGACTTAATTCAGCTGTAAAAAGTTATCATGAGTTGAGATTTAGTGCACCCTTCCACTCACAATTAGTATACAGTTTAGCCTGTAAAAGGAATTCCAGCTCCTTTCTGATAAATATGTTCTTTCTTCCCCAAAAAGTTTTTGGCCTTCTTTTCACACAATATGAGACTTTTTGGTACAGTCAGTAGATGAACACTAAAGGACATGTAGGAAATAGAAAATAATAATCTTCCACCCTACTACTGCTTTTTATATTCCTTTGGTCATATACGTGAGTATATGGCTCTTGCACAGGCCTCAACTCACTGAAGAATGACTTATTTGCTTACAATAATCTTTTCTGCTCCTCAGTGCCTGCATTAGGGAAAGTGTAGAGTGCTCCACCCTGCACCATGGCACAGCTTCAATTTAGTGCACAAGACACATAGATGGGCAGTGAGTCCTATCTGTGATACAGCCCCTGGGGAACACGGAAGATGAATTTGTGCCCTATTATAGACAATGTGCTGTTAGGAGTACAACACAAACACAAAGAGATGATGAACGGAGTGCTGAAACTTTTCAAACACTCACCCTCAGTCACAGATCTGGGTTAAATCCATCATCATTCTTTAGCTCACTTTGCTACCACAGTTCAGATACAGCTATATGCAAATCAGTCTTGACCCTGTGCATCATGGGAACAGTCCAGCCTGAACTGCCAAGCCATGTCTTCCCTGGACGAGAATCAAGCATCCTGGCACCGGTTTCGGGCTATCAGCCCTCATCAGCAAGGCTAGCTTGAATCCAGTGGCAAAGTGAGCAAGGGACCCACGTCTGGGCATACCCTGACAACTTCGGGCGGACAAAGCAAACGCACAGAGATGATGGATGGAGTGCTGATACTTTTCAAACACTCACCCCAGTCACAGATCTGGGTTAAATCCATCATCATTCTTTAGCTCACTTTGCCACCCCAGTTCAGACACAGCTATATGCAAATCAGTCTTGATTATTATAGTCAATGTGCTGTTTAGGGTACAGGTGCAAATTCGCACCTAGACAGTGTATTAGTGAAGGGTGCAATAGTGAAAGATGAACTGGCTATTTGATGCCACAGGGCGCCTTCACTTAGGCCTATCACCTGGTGCCAGTTTGAAAGGGGGATATTGACTCCTGCACATGGAGTAGTGAATGACTATAATCTCATGAAGAGGGATATCTAGAGGGTCCCTTGGCCCCTCTTTTCCTCATTCCTTTGGGTACCCTCAGGGTAAAGTTTGATTGTGCACCACCTCTTTGAGGCACACTATCAGAATACCTCCTAGCAGCTTTTTTGCCTCAGCACCTGTATCTGTAATACAGCGCAGGGACAATGGCATCGTTTGGCTACTTTGCATGGGGTCATGCCATCATGTAAGTGAGCAAATGCCTCCTCATGATTTATCTAGTGCATATTCTGTGTTTACGTGATTCGTAAAACAGAACAGACTGAGGAATCCTCTGTAATCCCTTCTGTATTAGCAAATGTCCAGGGGAGCAAAGAACTAGTGCACATACCCACTGCAGCCCAGGGTACTTTTTACTTAGTACACTTCTTGATGTATTTATTAGGCTGGAGGGAGACAGTCAGAGTCCTGGTTAATACATAGGAAAAGATGGGGCAGAAACAAGCTTGTTGTGAAAAATCCTGCAGGGCTGTGTCTGGTAAGAGCAACTTCATGCAAGAACACAACGATTCCTTAAGTCCGTCAGTGAAAGATTGGAGAATCCTTCAACCCGACTTATTGAGCTGAAGATGCTCTTTTTTTCAGAATACATTGCAATGCTTCAACAGTTCGCAAACCAGCTTTCCCAAAATGTTTCATAAATACGCAAAAGTGATATACAAAAATTTCACACACCCCTATTAAATACATACATTGTAAAGTGAAAATGAGAGATGACTACTGGAGTCAGGCTTGGAAGTGTCACTTAGGAGGAGGAGGTTACGTGGACATAGCTATGAGCATTAGGAGAAGGAGCACCAGCTGGGAAGAGATAACAAATGTAATTGGCTGAACAGCAATATTCAAGGACAGTTCTGGGATCAAGGAAACAGACTCAGGAAAAAACCTAATTCACCAAAAAGTTACTCTCATGGGATGAAGTCTTGTTGAAGCATCCCAGTATGCGAACCAGTTGAAAAAAGAGGCAAACCCAGTTAATGGACTGCCGAAAATCAACCTTGAACTCTAAGATCTAGAGATTCTAAAAATACACACCTCTAGTATCCCAACCTCATTCAACAGGAACTTTTCATTTTCTTCCTTTTCATAGAGCATGATGATCCTAGCATAATTGTGCAGATTCTTCAAGTTCAAACATTAGGAAACTCTTTGATGCCATAATCATTAGACTGGAACCATCCTAATTCTTGGATTAGTGTGTGGAGCACCGGAGACTATACCTCTCTGCCTCCAAGCAGACAATCTTTAGCTAAGTATGTGAGGCAGCAACTAAATCCAAAGTGACTGATTTGGCAGTATAACCCTGGTTTAAGCAGTTCTTTTAAACATATACTCCAGACTCTGGGACCTATTCACAAAGGCATTTTGGAGAAAGTAAAGCAGTACATCAATTGCACCGTTCTACATACTCTTATATGCCTCTGTGAATTGTCCCTTAAGCATCTAAAATGGGTATAAAATTGAAATATTCAACGAATATTCATGTACAGTTAGAACAAATAGAAATGACTGTGCTCTCTTTGCATTTTTACGTATATGGAGTTGAACATTTTGCATTTTGGTGCCAAAGACATGAGAGAGTATGAAAAAAAGTACTACTATAATACAGATTCCCAAGCTCACAAATTCTTTAGTGAATCGGGCCATCTGTCTAACTGTTTAATACATTCCTCAAACTTGTTTTAGAGTCAACTCCACCAAAACAAGCAATAATCTCTTCCTTCACCCCACCCAGGTAAATACAGCGCAGACCTCAAGGTCATAACAAAACTCATATCAAACCAAAAATCTTCATTGTAAGTTTCTGGTATAAATGGTGAGTGACTAGGAGGCAGATGTATCAAAATACCTATTTGCGATTCTCAAATAGCGATTTTTTGAGAATCGCTATTTGAGAATTGCAAAATGGTATGTATTTAAAAAGTCGCTATTTTTTAGCGATTTCTTAAAATTCCTTAATTGGGATTAGCAAATTGCTAATCGCAATTAAGGAATAATTTCCCATTCATTTCTATGAGCCAGGAGGCCCATAGGAAGGAATGGGAAGTTATTCTTAATTTGCGATTCACAATTTGCTAATCGCAAATTGAAAATTATTTCAAGGGTGCAAAGGTGTCTTAAGGACACCCTGCTGCACCCCTGAAATGTACATGTGTGCGCATATGGCGCACATACATGCCCTAAGGGCATGTATGAGCGCCACATGGCACCTTTACAAATGCCAAAAAGTTCAATTGTAAAAGAATTCGCAAATTATCACCAACTACAAGTTGGTGGTAATTTGCGATTTCTTAAGGTGAAATCGCAAAAATTAAATGTTTCTTACATAGCATTCCTTAAATGCTTTCACAAAATTAAGGAATCGCAAAATTTGAGATTCCTTGATTTTTGCATCATACATACCATTTTGAGAATTTGTTGTCGCAAATGCTGCTTTTTTGAAAAACGCAGCGTTTGCGACTAAAAAAATCCCTTGATACATCTGCCCCATGGTTGCAAAATGAAAATCTGGATTTTCTGAAATCTAAAAAATGTGTTTTATGCGTTCATGTTGGGTTTCACCCTCACAAAAGGGACTGACATTGTGTTGTCTGACGTACACAAGCACCTTCTTGCATCTCTCACGAAAGCCTACAGATTCCACCCACCATGACCTCAGACATGCTACATTAAAAGATACTTCTCAAATACCTGAGCATGGATTAAATTGTCAAGGTTATTTTAGAAAGGACCATGTCAAATTTTCAAATAAACTACACCTGACAGATCAAAATAGAACAGTAACAATCCTCAACGAAAAAGTAAAATTTTGGTTTCTCAGATATATTCTTGTTGCAGTTATTGTTCAATACAGGTCCGGTTTTAGCACTGGTGGTGCCCGGTGCGACAATCAGTTTTGGCTCCATGACCTCCTTTGCGGATTCCCTGACTACCACAGAGAAAAAGTGCTCCTTATCAATCCCTAACCACTCTCTCACATACATTTCATTTCTTTAAAGAGCTGGTAAAGGCTGACTTTACTAATAAGAATGAATATGGACCCAAACGATCCCTTTTTGGCAACATTAGAAATAGATAATAACAGACTGGGGAGAAAAACATAATGTCCTAACTATTTTATGCAGTTTGCATGCAGCTCCTTGATGACAGTTCACAACAGTCACTGTTCTGTGTTAGGAATGTATCTTATGTGCTGCATTAACAAAAGGATCTCTGTGACAAAAGCAGCTATCCACTCAGCTAACCATACACAATAAACATCTGTGATCTGCACGTAATGTGTTCTTTGCAGCAGGAATATTAACCCTCTGCGATACTTTATGCCACTAGAAACAACTCTGATCTCGCTCTCTAACAGAATCATTAATCACAAGAGTTTTCTTGACATTTGTATTGCTGCTTGAAATCTGGATGTACAAGGAACTCTGCAGAAGATGTTTTTGAATCGTAAGTTATTGCTAAGCACAGGTCAGCGCCCAGTGCGGTCGCACCAGTTGCACAGCCCTAAAGACGGCCATGGCGTAGCATGCCTCCAAGCCCAAGGTGTCACTACCTGCTGCATGGAATGAGTACTAAAATCCATCTCCCTGTGAATGACGAAGATAGAAACTGAATCAGAATCAAAGAGGGTCTACTTTACCAGATGAGAGCAAAGAATAAGATACGCCTGGCTGGCAAAGTACCCAGAGTTGCAGTGACTTGCATAACCAAGACCAAGATCTCTAATTTTGGTTTGATCTTCGGTACAGAAGGCAAAAACCTAAATGTCCGGTTCAACTCGGAGTTTCCTTTTTATCACGTCATTTGAAAATGTAGGTGAGTCTGTTCCACTCCTCTATGGCTAACATCCTTATGACTCAATATGACTTCTAACCTAACAAACTAAGGGCCATATATACGATGAAGTGGCGGAGCGTGTCATTAGCCTCCTGGGCTTAACGAAAAGTTCTGCCACTTCGGAAACGCAAGGCTGCACCATATTTACAAGGATGTGGTGCAGCCTTGCATTTCCCCCTGCGATGGTGCTAAGTTTCGCAACTTAGAGCCAACGCAGACAGCCTTGAACCGGAGTGCAAGGGAGTCTGTGTGTAGGGGAGGATTGGTTATGTGCAGGTGCCCCTTCCTGCACACAACCAATCCTAAAATGACATTTTGTAACTTTCATGTGTGCTGCTTCATGCAGCACACATGAAAGTTACAAAATGGCATTTTTTAAAAGGTTTGTTTATGTACAGGAAGGGACACCCTCCTTTACATAAACAAACCATGGCATTTTGCGTTTTTCCATGTGTGCTGCACAAGGCAGCACAAATGGAAAAAGCAAAAAGGAGGAGAAATAATGCATTTCTCTTCCTTTCCCCACCTTTAGACCAGGGTTTCCCGGTCTTAAATTTGGCGCTGCCTCCTCTCTACGCCACTCTTGTACATAGGGGCAGCGTCAAATACAATGGGTGCTGCAGTGGAACGCACACCACAACACCTACTGCACGCCCCTTTCAGGCTAAACATAGTGGCAAAGGGTGCCTCATGTACAAGGCACAGTTAAGCCACATTAAGTAGCTTAACTCTGCATTGTACATAAAGAAGGCCCCTATCACCAATGGAATGTCACAAAAAAGTGACGTTCCCGTGGCAATATGGGATTGTACATATGCCCCTAATACTCTTGCTTTCAAGTTCGACATGAGTGTAAGTAAGTAAGTAAGTAAATATTTTATTGTATATGGTTAATTAAAACCTTTACAAAATTTGCAAAGAGAATATAACAAAAAAATCATAGAAATGAAAAATGAATGAAAACCTGCATTTACTCTCTATTTTAAAAGAAAAAAAAAGAATAAAACAATTGTGACATTTTCTGAAATCGGCGTCTTTTGTAATCCCTAATCCTTTGATTTGATACCATTGTTCCCCATTTTTTCAGTTTGCATTATTAGGAGGCTCGCCTTCTGAAGAAATCTGGTGGCCCTACAGGCTGTCTGCAGCTGCTGGCTGTTCAGTGCCAGCATAACTGCCGGCCGACATGTTCTAACTTGAAATGAGCGGAATATATGCAAGAGATAGTAACGTCTTAGGGTTGTGAGGGTTGGGCAAATGCACAGAAGATGAATCAAAGTTTCTTCTGCATGACCACAAAGTCTGCAGAGTGGTGTTGGCCATGTTTGCTTCCATGCAGGGGTCTGGTCTTTTGAGATGTAAGTTCCCAGCCGTACTCGTAGGAGCATCTGTTGTGTAGATGGTGTAATATAGTTAACTAAGTATGGTTGCGGAACACACCTCTCATATGTTGCAAGTACCATCTAGCCGTGTTTTTTCTTTGCTAGTGCAGCTTTGTCAGTGATCCAGGATTCTAGTTTTGCCGCACCATTGGCTGCTTTTTTGAAGGTCGCAAAGGTATGACCGGTGTTCCAGGCCTCTTGCATATTAAGTTTTGACAGACCTTCTTCAAGTTTTGTTATCCATGCGTCTTTTCCTTTTGTTTGTTTATTTATTTCAATCCAGCAGAGACCCATCAGTGTGTCCTCTTGAGCTGCTCTTAATTTCCAGCACATTTTTAGTATTGCCGCTTGTCTGGCTTGGTGCTGATTTAATAGCCCAAATTCAAGGCGTACTTGCGCTTGTGAGGCGGACTTCGGAATTTGAAAGATTTGTTTGAACAGCACTGACTGTTGGAGGTTCAGGAGGTTTGTGTCTTTGCCTCTGAATAGTTCTGAGCCGTACGTGATCGATGGCAAAAATTTTGCTGCGATCACCTTCAACAGATGTAAATTGGAAGGACAATTCAGTTTTGTTTTTAGTAGATTTAAAGCAAAGCGTAGTTTATTGGCCTGAACTTTTCTGTGCAGTAGTTGATCTTTTAAAGTCCATCTTGCATCGACCAGTACTCCCAGGTACTTGTAAGAGGGACTTTGTTCTATTGTATTTCCCTCAATGTGCCATTTGAATTTTTGCCCCCCTGGCCGTGATGCAAAGCAGACGATTTTTTTTTTTTGTAATTGAGTTGCAGCCCGTGCGTACGGGTAAATTCATACAGCCTTGTGATGGAGCATTGTAATCCCAAGGGGGTCTGGCTGCAAAGAACGATATCATCGGCGTACTGCATACTCCTTATTTTGTGCTGAGCTAGCTTGGGGGGGGTCGCTTTCAATCTCCGCAATGCTATTGTCCAGATCCGCGGTGAAGATATTAAAGAGGGTAGGGGCCAAGACACATCCCTGTTTGAGGCCATTTCAGGTGGGGATTTTTCTGTTGTTCTGTCACCATTGCCTATTTTTATCTTGACCCAGGTCGATGTGTATAAGTCAATGATGGCCTGTAACAGTTTCGATGGTATGCCCCAGCTATCCATCTTTTTCCACAAGGTCTCCCTTGGGACTGTGTCAAACGCCGCTTTTAAGTCGACAAAGCAGGTATAGAGTTTTGTTGATTTGGCCTTTGCACTGTCGACAAGGAGGTTTAGCGCTAACAGGTTGCATGATGTGTTAGTTCCTGCCCTAAACCCCGTCTGGGTAATTGGCAAATTGGTCGACATGAGTGTTGCCAACATAGAGCAACAACTGCCCGGTTTGTTTGAGTGATTTTTGTATTTTTTTCCTCCACCAAATTTTTGTCTCAGTCAGACCGGCATGAATAACATGGAACATTTAAAATGAGTGAAGTGTGCCAGTTTGGCCATTGATTGGATTTGGGTGTTTTTTTTTTTAAATCTCAAATTTACTGTACTTGTGAATTAGTAAAGAGGAGTAGATTTCTCTGTTTCTCTACTTATCATTTTTTTTATTCCATGCCTGCTAAACACAGCTTTAAACAACATGATATACTGAAGCAACTATTTTATAATATGCATGTCTTAAAATTGTTAGTTCGACATCAAATTTTTTTTGCTGAAGTTCGTATTCTAACAGGGCACAAGGCTTACATGGAAAGAAATACTTTGCCGATCAAAGGTGGCAATCATAAAGCTAAATTATGCAGTGGAATTCAAAATGTACCTCTAGTTCGGGAAAAAGTACATTTGATGCTATGGCTGTGAAGTTGCTACCTTTGCAGTTATATTATTCGTTTCAAAATTGAGTGCTAAAGCTGAACATGGAGTAGTAGAAATGTACATAAAGCAATTCAAGCCTTGTCAGGAGTAGTAAGCATTGCATACATGAAATTACTATATTAAACATCTCACAAAGACCTTAGAGCTGACTTTATAAGATGCTTAGGAAACTAGGCCCAGATTTTCAAACTCTTTGCGTTGGGTTTGCATTATTTTTATTATGCAGACCCGACCCTAAGTGTTGGGTTGGTATGTACAGTCCAATGCATCTCACGATTTGTGTTAGATTGTGACCCAAAGTAAAGCAAGGCAGAGCAATCTACTGCTTTGTATTACTTTGTGTCAAGGAGGCGTTCCATGGGTGGTACATGAGCATTCCTGAGCATATAACCATAGATTTCGATGCAAATCTATATCTACAAAGACTTGTAGACATAAGTTTCCACAAAAATTCTGTGCATCTCTGAGGATGGCATAGCAATAAATGTTTTCATTTCTCCTCGTTTTTTTCCCCATTTTGAATGGGTGTTGCATTCAGCAGCATACAACCATCATAGAAATTGCCTTTTAGCATAGTTTATGTGCAGAAAGAACTTCTTCCTGCACAAAACTATGCTGACCACAATGTAGACAACCTTGCACTATGGGGCAAGGGTGTCTACATTGGCGTATGCTGGCATAAAGTGCGCCAGCAAAGGGAGAGTGCAGAACAGCGTCACATCTTGCCGCTATTCCACTCTCTGACGTTCACGCAACGCAGCAACTTCACTGGCTGCGCTGCATCACATGATTGCTTGCGAATCTGGCCCAAGTATAGTCAAATGTGGCATCACAGTAATCTCACTTTCAGCAGCTGTTTGAAAATTGTGGCAACCAAAAATAAACCTGGAGGCTAAATGACAAGCTCAAAAAGTAGCTGGGATGCAGGGGTTATTTACTTCCAAGGTATCTAAATGGAGGAATGATTTGAAGAATTATTAAATAATGAACAGATTAGTCCATGGAGACTTCGGGCCTTATTTAGAGCTGCTGTTGACCTTCAGCACACTTATGAAATGCTTTTCCAGCCTGTGTTAGTCAACAATGTATCTAGGCTAGTTACACTGTTTCATCAGTAGATTGTGAGAGAAACGAGGACGGCTGGACAGATGAACAAAGAGATGGTCGGGAGGATGGAGGAAAAACAGATGGACCGACAGATGGATGGTATGATATATAAAAGGACAGGCATATGTATAGATGGATAGAGAGACCTGAGATTCCCCTGGCTTGACTGGTATACAGAGGAGCGGGTGGACGGAAGTATAGACAGACGGACAGCCCAAAGGATACAATAAAAGACTGAAGAGATTGATGCACAGATAAAGACACCCTAACTCAATGAAAGAAAGACTGGCGGGCGCACAAACCGCTTACAAAGAGGTGCATCTTAGAAACTATTTGACATGCACAGATAACATTTGCCACAATATACCATATCCTCGCTGTCCATGGACAAATTCATGAAATACTTCTATTCATAATTAAGGCTGCAGTCGCGAGACAAAAAACAAAGACAACGTACAACTGCACTTCGAAAAGAACCCTCAGATTTTTTTGTAATTGTGGAATAGGTCATTGCTGCAATGCACGACGAATGCTGCAGCAGTGAAAATCAAGCAGCAGCAGAAAGAGATCAGGGTATATCCTCATGAATGGAAAATGATGCTCCTTTTTAGCATCTAGAAATCTAAGTACCAATGGCGATAGAGATCAAGGCAATAATTCTTAATGTTTCCCATATGCGCCTTAACACGCCACATATCAGATAACATCATACTTACTACATCAGGTACGTCAGGCCGTGGAGCACATTACAAAGTGAGCCACGCAGGACATATATCAAATCGCCTCCTCGTCTCAAACCTCCATTAACATGCATCGTGTTTCCAAAGCCAAGATCATCATCATCTCCCACCGCTACCCTGGCTCATGCATTTATTCAGGATGGCCGCAGAACGGCTTTGCTGACATGAATAATACTTTTTGACTTCAGGAATATAAATTGACATGTTCTTATTTGAAGTAAATAAACTTTTTTGGCGGGTGCTTGGAAGGGGGGGGGGTTCTATTTGCGTCGCTAGCTAATGAAAAATGGCGTCAAATGCAGAATACACAACGTTGTCTCCTTCCCAAAAACGGGCATTTATCACCGAGAAGGAATATTGCGGCGTCACTTTGGCAGTCACGTAGGCCTCAGATTAAAAAAAAATGCGTGTCCCCGTTTTCTGCGCGGTTGAGGAGAATCAGCTCGAGAAGGGTTTTCTAGAACATTTGACTTCTCATGTCACAGGAGGGCCTACTTAGAGTTTTAATCCTTCGCTAATCATGCGACACATCGCAAATAGTGACTGGGTGAAATGTTCTTTCCACTGCCCTATTATCACGAGGCAAGTTTGCATGTAACCCGAATCTGTGGAGAAGTAGTGCACTGAGCCTTTCTACTGTATAGACATTACGCCAGACAATGCCCTCCTTTCTTTAACCTAAAGCCCAGGCCTGGCCTTTGATGCCGCTCCGAAATAATGGAACGCCAGAGGCTATTTTCTTCTGGCTTTCGGTGGCTCAATACGGGACTTGTCTCTTCTGTTTGTTTTCAGCTAATTGCCACAAGACCTAATAAGTTAGTGATGATGTGTGTTGATCGGCAGTGACCCTCCATGCCAAAGGAAATATTATGTCACACCATTGTCGAAGAGGGCAGTTTCTTTCTGAGTGAAAATGTTTCTTTAAGAGGTTCTAATTTTCATTGTGTATTTCAGAAGTGGCGGATAGGATTGCAGCTTTAATTCTTGATCCATCGTGGAGGAAATACACAGGGGGCTCCGTTGTGGCATATTGAACTATGCTAAAAAGGTAAAGTCGTTTCAGGGCTACGGTATATGCAGTACAAAATTTAGAGTATACACATGGAATCAATTTCTAATATTTACACTTTTATAAAAAAAATTGTATGACGCTAAGGACATCACAAAATCATTAATGAGTACGGAAAGCAGAACTGCCGAATTACTCTTTCATCTATTCTTACATGATTTTGTGAATCAGCCCCAAAAAGTACAACTCCTTATTAGTGAAAGTGTAAGGACTGCACAGTCCTTTCTGTTTGTAATAATTTTTAGGTCTCGGTAATATCCGGTCTGCCTTCGGCAGACCGGATGTCCGAGAATTAATGTCAGTAAGAGGGCTGCTTTATCCCTCCCTCTTTTTGGCTCTCCCTCCATTGGCTGGCTTCCTAAACAGAGGCCAGTCATTGGAGGAGAGAGCCGTCCCTCCGAATAGGCTCCGTCTTTTTCGGATTTGGGGGCGTCATTTTTGCTGTTCTTTAGCTGGTGACGTAGCCCGTCACTCAGGACAGCAAAACCACGCCCCCAAATCCGAAAAAAATCCGAAGTTTATGGCCGCCATTTTTCTGCACAGTAAGATGAGGTAGGTCGCCTGCTCCCGCTGTTCGTAGCTCCCGCCCCCCTCCCGCTGTTCGTGGCTCCCGCTGTCCCCCCTCCCGTCCCCTCCCGCTGTTCGTGGCTCACGCTGTGGTAGGTCGCCTGCTCCCGCTGTTCGTAGCTCCCGCCCCCCTCCCGCTGTTCGTGGCTCCCGCTGTCCCCCCTCCCGTCCCCTCCCGCTGTTCATGGCTCACGCTGTGGTAGGTCGCCTGCTCCCGCTGTTCGTAGCTCCCGCCCCCTCCCGCTGTTCGTAGCTCCCGCCCCCTCCCGCTGTTCGTAGCTCCCACTGTCCCCCCTCCCGCTATAGTAATGTGTATCTGGCTCAATAATGTCTTATTCAACAGACCCCTTGACAGCCCCACTCTTCGATTTGAAGTGTGCTTCTTCTGTAATTTTCATGTTTCCATAACTCACTCTTTGTCCGTCGGCCCCTCCCCCCTCCATTTAGTAGAAGGACGGCCCTCTGCGCAGGAATCGGCGGGCCCTCCACTTGTGATGTAAGCGCCGCACCCCCCGCCGCCTTCTGAAATCACATCCCCGCACCAAAGCCGCTCCTTCTGTGACAGAAATGAAAATAATAATGGGAAATAAATATCCGGCTGCGGTTTTACGATGGAAGCCCCGGGCTAGCAATGCGCAGACGATCAGCGCACGGCGAGGGAGCGGCTGCGCCGGGAGTGAGCACCGGCCGTGCCAGCCTCTGGCTGCAGAACATGGCGGGGGCGGTGGCTCCCATGGGGCCGGGGACGAGCAGTGACCTGGAAAGCACTGGTGGGCATTTCTGGGCCTGGAGAGACCGCTACGACATTCACACTACTGAAAACCGGGCTGGCAAACACCAGCGTTAATGAAAGAATTAATTATATAATGTAATACTGCAGGCTCCCACCTCCCATCTCTCCTTTACTCACCCCAGACCTCAACTCACTTCTATCATCTCCCAATCAACACTGCTGGCTTTCTTCCTTCTTCTATCCCTCCATCACTATTCAATCTAGCTAGCAGACTCGCGTGTCCTCCGCTCAAATTAACTCGTGCCTCCCTATTCTAATCCTAATCTGCTATGCTCATATTTCCCTGCACTAATCCACCACTAATCCTTGTGGGTTCTGGAGTAGTGTACTACTCGCAGACAAGCGCTTTGATACCTCCCTCCTCAGGGATAGTAAGCGCTATATAAATACAATTACATTTGGTGTTACCGCTATCATTGTCATAATTAGGACCGATAATTCCACTTTCCGCTCAGTGCAGCGAGAGTTCTCATAACACTGAAGAACAGCGACTATGCTGAAATGAAAACTACCTTGAATGCGAGGTACACCGTCGAATATTAGCCTCAGCCCCCAAAAATGGAATAAGAAGGCTCTGTCAATTGGAGCTGCTCTCTAGGCACACTACGCTGCGAGGCCTGAAGGAGACCCTCGCAGCACTTTATGGACTGAAACCCGTTTGAGTGCTGATGGCTTGTCCATTCCTTAGCATTCCGGGAAATAAATATCCGGCTGCGGTTTTACGATGGAAGCCCTGGGCTAGCAATGCGCAGACGATCAGCGCATGGCGAGGGAGCGGCTGCGCCGGGAGTGAGCACTGGCCGTGCCGGCCTCTGGCTGCAGAACATGGCGGGGCGGCGGCTCCCATGGGGCCGGGGACGAGCAGTGACCTGGAAAGCACTGGTGGGCATTTCTAGGCCTGGAGAGACTGCTACGACATTCACACTACTGAAAACCGGGCTGGCAAACACCAGCGTTAATGAAAGAATTAATTATATAATGTAATACTGCAGGCTCCCACCTCCCATCTCTCCTTTACTCACCCCAGACCTCAACTCACTTATATCATCTCCTAATCAACACTGCTGGTTTTCTTCCTTCTTCTATCCCTCCATCACTATTCAATCTAGCTAGCAGACTCGCGTGTCCTCCGCTCAAATTAACTCGCGCCTCCCTAATCCTAATCTGCTATGCTCATATTTCCCTGTACTAATCCACCACTAATCCTTGTGTGTTCCGGAGTAGTGTACTACTCGCAGACAAGCGCTTTGATACCTCCCTCCTCAGGGATAGTAAGCGCTATATAAATACAATTACATTTGGTGTTACCGCTATCATTGTCATAATTAGGACCGATAATTCCACTTTCTGCTCAGTGCAGCGAGAGTTCTCATAACACTGAAGAGCGACTATGCTGAAATGAAAACTACCTTGAATGCGAGGTACACCGTCGAATATTAGCCTCAGCCCCCAAAAATGGAATAAGAAGGCTCTGTCAATTGGAGCTGCTCTCTAGGCACACTACGCTGCGAGGCCTGAAGGAGACCCTCGCAGCACTTTATGGACTGAAACCCGTTTGAGTGCTGATGGCTTGTCCATTCCTTAGCATTCGTCAGTACTTTAGTGAAACATTATTTTTCCACGGTGCACCCCCAAAATATGGAAGTGCACCGTGAGGCACCAGAGATAATGACACGTGACACCGACCCCCTCCCCTGCCTTTGCCCTTGAAGTGCATCCGTTTGTCTGTAAAGCCGAGCTTCTGCATATGGCCTGGCCGGGCCTGATCCCATGTAAATTGATACTTGTATAGTGCACTACTCACCCGCAAGGGTCTCAAGGCGCTTGTACGAATACCGCTGTGGAACCCAAAATGTATCCGTACTGGCAAAAACGTCACAAGGAATTACAACTAATGAGCCCTCCAGACCCACCCGTCTCACCCCTGACAGCATCGCTGGGATATGTCACAGGGAGTGCGAAACCCCATCGCACGTGTGTTCATCGGTCCTCCTAATTGGCATAAGAAGAACTGGATGGATTGGGGGAGGGGGCTGCACCCTGGCTGGGTGACCTCACCACTTGTTCTGATAGTCCTGACCCTTGCACCCTCGGCTTCCGTCCTCACCCCTCAACGCGTTGTGTTATTACCCTGTCGAGCCTGCTCACAAGCAATATCAATGTGTTACTACTTCCTGCTGTGCTGCTTGCGTCACTGTTATCAGGGATAATGAGATGCTGTTAGTCCACACCGGAAGTGCTACAGTGCCAGTGACCAACAGTTAAACGTTTGAAAAGTTTTCGTAAATTGGGTTAAAACGTTTCGATGAGCTTTAGCCTCTACTGATGTCCTTTATTTTAATCCAGTTTTTAGGTCTCGGTAACACTCCCCTTCTGGAACAAACTCGAAGGAATGCATTCCCTGGTGGTAGTGACTCGGATCACGCAGGATACATGTTATTGTTTGTTGCAAAGATACAGGGAAGTGGGAAGAAGGTGACAGCTGACACCGGGGGAATCAGGGGAGAACTCTGAAAGTAGCGAGCAGCGTGGTAAACAATTTTTTAGTGTCATTTAAAATAAGCATAAGTATTAATCAAGTCCTTCTTAACAAATTATAATGAGGGCGACCCAAGATAATATCCGAGGTTTTCTTAATCATCCGATAAAGAGTCAGGGAAGGTCGTTGCTGTACGCCGTCGTTCAGGTGTCGCTGTTTAGCACTGGTAGAGACAGCCCAATCGACACCCTATATAAAAACATGCGCTCTTTTTATTCTCAAATAGTTCCATTCTCAAAGTATCCTTTGGCTTCTCGCTCATTTAATTTTGCCCTTTTACACCCACCGAACCTGAATAACAAATGTTAAGCTCCTCCTCGGAGGGGTTTTTATAAGACAAAGGGGCTTATTTGCAAGCCCATTGCGCCGCCTGTACCTCACTGTTTCCCCATATTAGAAGTGACGCACCGGAGGCGCAAGAGGCTTTTTGAAAATAAGCCCCACAGTTCCCAATAGCTGAGTATCCAGACTTGTGGGGAACAGTCATGTATGCACAAACCAGAAAATAATAGAACCTTTATCCAAAAACAACCATTTGAGGATTTGCTTCCAAGTGCTGATTGGTCCACATCCCCACTCCAAACAAGAGAGACTTCACTAAAAACAAACTAGTGGCCAACTCTACTCTGAAGGAGGAATGCTCCAACAAGTTAGTTGCCTGACAAAAATATTCTCTGCTACAATAATTTATGGACGCTTCCTAAATGCAGAGAGGTTTTAGGTCTCGGTAATATCCCGTCTGCCAAAGGCAGACCGGAAGTCCGAGAATTAATGTCAGTAAGAGGGCTGCTTTATCCCTCCCTCTTTTTGGCTCTCCCTCCATTGGCTGGCTTCCTAAATGGAGGCCAGTCATTGGAGGAGAGAGCCGTCCCTCCGAATAGGCTCCGTCTTTTTCGGATTTGGGGGCGTCATTTTTGCTGTACTTTAGCTCGTGACGTAGCCCGTCGCTCAGGACAGCAAAACCACGCCCCCAAATCCGAAAAATATCGGAAGCTTATGGCCGCCATTTTTCTGCACAGTAAGATGAGGTAGGTCGCCTGCTCCCGCTGTTCGTAGCTCCCACCCCCTCCCGCTGTTCGTGGCTCCCGCTGTCCCCCCCCCGTCCCCTCTCGCTGTTTGTGGCTCCCGCTGTGGTAGGTCACCTGCTCCCGCTGTTCGTAGCTCCCGCCCCCTCCCGCTGTTCGTGGCTCCGGCTGTCCCCCCTCCCGCTGTTCTTGGCTACCGCTGTCCCCCCTCCCGCACCCTCCCGCTGTTCGTGGCTCCCGCTGTCCTTCCTCCCGCCCCCTCCCGCTGTTCGTGTATCCAATTCTTCACCAGGTGGCAACTTTGCCATGGCAACAGTAATTTGGAGCCTTCCAGTCCTCCATGTAAGAGTCGGACACTGCCAGCAGATAGCATATTGAATGACTAAACACGGGTCCCTCTTTTGTAAGTGCTCCAACAAAACATGACGTGCACCAATAGCTCCGAGTACTTTAAACACAGACGAGGTACTTAAGAATCCACAGTAGATATATTCTTCTAGTTCTGATCGTGAACAATTGATCTGCAGTCGCTGAAAAAATACGGGAACAATAGATTGTGTTGGTAAGCATAAACAGCTCGGATTTATTACAACACCTTCTTAAAACAATAATTTACTATCTGAGTTTACAGTAGTTTGATATAGTTTGCGTCCTAAGCAGTAGTCCTCTTCACCGGAAGTTAGAAAAACTCACGTTGCAGTTAAAACGAAAAAGTTATGCCCTGTACAGCGTTCTATACTCCAAATGTCTAACTATCAACAACTTTAATGATATGGTGGTGAACAAAATGTCCGCAGTGATGCGCAATATGGCACATAAGGGAATATGCTTATGAAACTCGAAACCATAATGTGTGCTTAGATTCACATACTATAATGAATCATAGAATGCAGATCAATATATGTTTCTAATAGTCACAATTATTTTGCTTTAATATAAAATGAGCATTTTAATGGAGTGAGGACTCTAACATTGCTCTCATAAAGGTTTGGATGTTGTTTTTGTGTGGCTCGTTAAGGTGAGCAGCCCTGAGAGGCGCAGCCATGTCCCCCTTGGGGGACCCAGTGGCGCTCGGTGCTCCGAGCAGGATGGTGTGTCATTGTACACTGGTGCAGTCGCTGCACTGCTCACTGCTCTCAGTGGGTGACGTGCATTGAGACCGCCTATTACTGTCAGTGTTTGTTCTATTTAGCATCCACAATGAACCCCTACTATGATTTGCATTTTCGATCGCAGTTTCAGAATTAGCAAAGAGTTGGTCCCATTGCGATTGCCCTCCAGATCTGGTATGCACTCACACATTTTGCTTACTGCTACAGCTTCTGGTAGCTCGTTCGTACTCGTCAGACTCTTAGTATACGTTACAGGGATAGGTTTGGGAGTTTCCAGTCTGAATCAGGATTGGTTTATTCATCTCTATGTGCCCTAGTACTCGGTTACCATCGTTGACTCCTTTTCTAGAAATTCAACACAACATGGGATAGATTTGATTGGTTTCTGGAAAGTCTGGAAAGACTTGTGATTTCTTTCTCTCGTGTCCTGCTTCAATGCTCCCCTCCTCTAAACACACACCGCACCCATGCACTCCTTGTTGCTCCCTCATCTTTCCCCCCAACTTCGTCCATTGCTTCCCCGCCATCTATTCCCCGACTATTCTTACTTACTTTCACTCCCTTTCACTACCTCACTCTCTCTATCTCACTACATCACAACCTCACTCTCCGTTTCTATCTCACTACCTCAGAACATCCCTCTCCCTCACTATCTCACTCTTTCACTACCTGACTCTCTTGGTCTCTCACTACCTCACTCTCTATCTACCTCACTCTCTATCTACCTCACTCTCTATCTACCTCACTACCTCACTCTCTCTCTGCTAATGCCATAGGTCTCACATATGCAAGCAATTAAGCTATTGCCAATATAAATGACAATGCCATTTATTTAGGGATACAAAAAAATAAAAAAATAATGAGCAATGCCAATAGCTCTACCTATAATATTGCCGAGACCATTGCATTGTAAATGCTTGTTTATAAATATGACCAGAACATTTTCAATTTTTTCCCATTTTAAATGTTTTGAGGTCAATTCACAAAGGCAGAGACATAAAGAGTAGTACATAAGGACTGGTTTACATACTACAAAGTGCCTTTGTCAACCACAACCTATGTTTTGGGCCTGGACATACACTGAAGTTCTGTTTCAGACACATAACATATGTTGTGTGCTATGTGACTTAACGGGCACACAAAACGTGTAAGGATGCAATAATGTATATAAATACGCAATACAACTCTTCAGTCTGTCATATGTAAGGAACAATCTGTTCAGAAATCAAGTGACAACCATCTTCTTTTTCTTCTTAATAATAATAATAACAATACTACTACTAACACTACAACTGGTACTACAATTATCATTATTTTGTTTTATTGTTGTTATTTATATTATTATTTATTGTTGTTCTTTTTATTAGTGTTCTTGTTGTTAGTAGAATAGATGTTGTTGATATTTCTAGTAGAAAGCCTATAAATACCATATCAAGTGAAAGAGCGTACAAAATATGTTTTACACTCTTCAAATATAAAACTATCTACCAGTGTTTTGATGCAGTACATTTTAAACCTAGTAATCTATAGTCTTGGATTATGTTTCTGGTTTTGGTGCTTATTTTATATATAAATAGATTCAGATATATGAAAATAGTTGTAGGTACTATGAGGTTAAATGCTTTCCGTAAGCATTCATCAATAATAATGTGAAACCTAAGAAATTATATAATAAATCGGTCACCGAAAGCCCACTAAAGCTATGATGCAAAACGCCAAGCTTTCCAAATTCCAGTATTAAATAATACAATGTACTGCTAATAACTCACACATGACGTCAAAAACATAAAATGATATCAGTAATACAGTTATATCAGGCACAAGGTAGCAATGGAGGTGATGCTGCCCTCTAGACACTTTAGAAGATAGCTTGACTCCATAAACACCCTAAAAATGAAATATTGTTAATAAACTAACACACCAGAACGAAAACATATACAGCCGTAAGGTGCTGTGCGCTTTGAGAGTGGGGTGACGGCTGCAACATCAGTACACTGAAGACAAATGATTGTGAACAATACGGATGCTGCTTGCAAAGAGCCAGAGTGCTTCATGAGGGATTTCCGTTCAGTACAAAGGGGGAATAGTGTGAGGTCCATTAGTGAATTTAGTTGTGCATGTTAACAAATACATGGATAAAATATTGAGTTGGTTATTGTCCTGAAATTTGCACCTGGATCAGAATTTCAACGTGTGCAGAAATACTGCACTTTTTTCCCGGCACAATTTTTGTCACCTAAAACTTGGCAGAATTTAAATGGGTCCTTAGCACAATATTGTTGGCTTTGCCGCTCAGTACAGGGGAAAACATTACCACAGCTCCTCATTTTCTAACTAGCGCTGTATTTACGCTGTGGCCAATTCTTAGGATTTTCCCTAGAGGACGGATTATTCGCTCCCATTATGGCTTTAATTCCTGGTCTATCATTTGGGGAAGATATTGTACCTAACATCTAGGCAGGACCCTCACTCTTGGGAGATGCAGCCGTCACCGAAGTGTTGGCACAAGGGGAGGGCTGGGACACTTTGTTAGAATTGAAGAGGACACAAGTTAAAACAATACTACATGAGGCAATATTAACCGAATATTTAAGGGTTAATGCAGCTCCACGAGGCCTTCTGGTCACTAATGAACCCCTTATATTTCTGGAAGATAAGGCGTTCAGTCGGGATTGGGCCCTAGTGGCCTGGAAATGTACCCAGAACTGGTTAGTCTTAATAGTCATTACTGCCAAGCAGCTAGCTGATTCTCTCTTGATCCAGATTCAGTGGACAGAGTCGGGACTTAGAACTGAAATTGTAATGGCTACATTTGACCATAAACTAGACCTGATAAATGTGGAACTTTCTGAGTATAAGGATCACCTAATGCATTCAAAAATTACTAAATTGCAGAAAGACCTAAACATTTTTTCAAGGGAAATAGTTTACCCTTATACTACAGAAGAATATGCAAGGCAGAAACTGGCTAAAAATAATAAGAGCAATCAACAGGGTCGACCACAACACTACACGACGAGCAGCTCCAGTGAGGGTAGCAATGGTGATTATCCACAGAAAAGGAAGGGAAGAGTACGTGGCTATTGACGGGGACCAAAACTGCCAATGCTCCATCAGCCATTCCACCAATACCCCAACCAGGCTTATAGTTGGCCACCGATGGGGTATCCCCCTCAACCACCTTTTCAAAACCCACAATTTGAAGAAACCTGTTTTCAGACCCCCCAGGTTCAAATGACGCAGTTTCATAACTTTTAGGGTCTTTTTTAGGGAGAGGCCGGAACAAGGGCTGCGGGAAACAAAGAGGTCAACAGCGAGTATGATGGGACAATCAGCATCAGGATATCACCCAGCGGGTGACCAGGAGTATGGCATCGAGCAGCCTACCCAGGACCAGTCATGGACCACCATAGTTGTGAATTTATCTTCTTTTGTTCTATCCCCAATACAAGAACAAATACTCAACAAAGGGTTGGGGTTTGTCCCCGATGTTACGCCAGGATGTGGCGGCTTTTTTCCGCAATGTGAGACTAAAAATCTTTTTTCAAGATCAAGAGTTCACTGACCTCTTTAAGGGAGACACCCCTTTCTGCCCCGCCTACTTTTACCCCTCAGTTAACGTTACTACCACCGGAAGTGGCGGCTTTTGAGCAGGCGGTTGTCCACGACTTGGAGAGTTTAAATCGATCACAGCCCGCCATTTTTCTAATTTGTCTAATGTATAAAAAATGGCATTGAAGGAGCTCATAGATAACAGTGATATCCTCCTGAAGCCAGCTGATAAGGGTGGGGCCACAGTGATTCTGGATAAAGACATCAATAATGAGGAATGTGCCCTTCTTTTATCAGATCAAAGGAACTATCGTAGGCTTACAAAGGATCCTGTAAAGGAAATTATCAGGGAGATTGCCACAGTGGTGGAGGAGGCTCGATCAAATGATTGGATTTCAGGACATGAGGCGGAATTCTTAATGAACAAACAACCTAAAACACCTTATTTTTATGTCCTTCCGAAAATCCATAAAGCAGTAAGACCCCCTCCCGGTAGACCGATTGTCTCCGGGATGGGGTACCTGCTGGAACCCCTGTCACAATTCTGTGACTTTTACCTGAAACCTCTTGTACAAACGTTGCCTGCCTACCTGAGAGATACCCTTGACGTCCTTAACAAGTTTAAGGATATATCGTTCGACCCCAACACTGAGTTCCTTATAGGCCTCGATATCGAGGCCTTATATGCAAATATTCCACAAACGGAAACTCTGAGGGTTCTGGAAGATATTTTGTTTGCGGAAGAGTGGCCTTACAAAACGCCCAAGGCATTTGTTTTGCACCTGGCAGAAATAGCCCTAACAAAAAACTTTTTTGAATTTGATGGTACTATGTACCTGCAAACCCATGGTACCTCTATGGGTAGTGACTTTGTGCCAAGTATGGCAGGATTGTATGTGGGGGCCTTTGAGCACTCAGTGATCTATGACATCCCCTGCCCGTGGGGACCAAAATTGAAATTGTGGCGTAGTTATACTGATGACGTCTTGGTGATTTGGAAGGGCAATGAACCATCAGTCGCCCTCTTTTTGGAGTGGGTTAATCAAAAAAATCCTCTACTCCACTTCACCTCGACTGTCACCAAAACAAGCTTACCCTTCTTGGACTTAGTGATAGAACCACGAGGGGGGACACTACATACGAAAGTATTCCATAAACCTACCCACAAGAATGCACTGCTGGCCTTTGACAGCTCCCATTCGAAGTCCCTACGGGACAACTTTCTGGTGGGACAATTCTTTCGTATATGCCGTAATTGTTCAGAACGGGCTGATTTAATTGCAGAGGCTGATCTGTTATCCAAAAAACAGAAGGGGTACCCCACCAGGGTAATTAAACGAGCCAGAAAGAGGACCTTTAATGTTGATCGTGAAGCACTTCTGTCTCAAACCATCAGACCAACAACGAATAAACATGTGTTTGTTTCAGCATTTAATACTGCGTCACAACAGATCAGACAAACCCTGCCATGGGATTGGAAGATCCTAAACTCCGGTGGTTTGAATGTGGACAAACCGTTATTTTCCTTTAAACGGAGCCAAAACCTTAAAGATCTTCTAATTCATACCAGTCTCAGGGCACCTCTTAAGATTGGGACTACCACTACAACTACAGATCTACCCAGACTGATAAGCCTCACTCGTTGTGGCTCATGCAGCGTTTGTCATCTAACTTCTAACACCAAGCATATTGACCTGGGACTCCATTCCCCTTGGGAACAGAGATCCCATACTAAATGCAACTCGCAGGGTGTTATTTACCTTATCACTTTCCCATGCAACAAACAGTATGTAGGCATGAACAGTAGGATGGTGAAGACTGAAATACAGAACACCTGTTGGACTTGGCCCTTCTGGCAGGTTCACCCCTAAACTTTTTGCTTATGAATGTGACTTGGCGTTAGTGATTTCTGGCTGTGGCGCACTTTCCCACTGTGTCCCAGGGTAAAGTGCGTGCGTGTAGTGAGGTTGGCCTGCCCTCCCATCGGAATGCATGGGGAATGTATGTGTCCATGTTAGTTCCTGATGCGTGCGGAGTGCAAGCTCGAGTTTGGTATGCGCTGACTCGTGTGATTAAATGCTGCGCGATGATGTGTGCGGCATGATTGTGTCTAGTGTGGAGGTGCCACTTCTAGAAGTTGGTGTGCCTGTGCAGTGAATGTACTGGCTTGTGATCGGCTGGAGCTGGCTGGTGAGCCTGGCTCCAGGAGTCAGGATGGGTCTGCCCCAGTGGTGAATGGGAGATCTGCATGTTGATGCCTGGGGAGGAGTGCACCTGGGATCTGAATAGGGCTGGGCTTTCCCCACACAATGCTGGTTCCACCCCCTGTGGTGCGTCTAATGTCCCTAGCCTGGCCAGTGAAGGGAAAGGGTGGCTGAGCACAACAAAGTGCTCCAAAACCAGTTGCATCTGGTTTTACCTTCACCCTCCAGCCACAGACAAAGGATTTCACTGTATAAAAAGGGGCTGTGTCCCCATGAATGATGTTCTCTTCCTAGATCCTTTTCTTGAGGGGGGCTGCGGCTGCTGGGCGCCAGGAGGACCGTCATTGGGGATTGCCTCTGTGCCTAGGAGGACCCTGTGAGCTGGCCCCTGGGCCCAGCCTTGCCCCCCACCTCCTGAAGGACTGGTTCTAGACTTTGCCCTGAGGTGCTGTGGAGCCCCTTTGTTTCTCCTCACAGTGCCAGATATGTGCTGTTTTGGTTGCCAGGGAGCACTTTCACTTTCTGGGGGCAGCCCAGGGCGGCAATCGCCCTCCTCAGGGATTCCCCGGCGTGGGGATCCCCTGCCTGCTAACATCGGCGCGGGTGCCCACCCCGCTCCTTGCTGTGTTCCTCTTGGTTTTGTTGCCTCTTCACGGGAGCCCACCCCGTGTTATTTATTTATTTGGCAGGGTATCTCCCCCGTGTTTCTGCAAATCTAAAAATGGGTGCCCACCCCGTATTGCCGCCAAATCGCCCCCGAGGAACCCCCCTGGGCCGCTGCACTGCCTGCGGCGACCCGGAAGCAGAAGCCGCGACCCCGGGAGTCAGGCCGCGAAGAGCCTAATGTGGGGTGGGACTTCCGTTGTCTAGAGGGAAGCCCACGCCCACAGAAGCCAACCGGGGAAGAAAGAGGAGGACGGGAGCCCACCCCTCCTCCACAGGACCCAGCGTGTTGCCGGCTCCGCACCCGAGAAAAAGGAAAAGCCCAGCCGCGAGAGCAGCAAGGCTCCCCGAGTGAAGGGAGAGCCCAGCAGCCGGAGAAGAGAGCCCAGGCAGCAGAGTAGCAGGATGTACCCCCCCGCCACAGGACCGGGTGAGTCGGGGCCCGTTGTGTCTATTTGAGAAGAGGGGGAGGCATCTGGGCACATTGCCGGTGCCCGCCCCCCGCAGTGTGGTCTTCATTTTTGGGGCGCTCCACGTTTGTCTTCGAGCCTGAAGGGCTCCGGGGGCATTCTTTTCTTCCGGGTCCCCCGAGAGGGACTCCAACGATACCGGGGCATATTTAGGGTGGTAGAGCGGCCCCGGCTGGCAGCGGGCCGCTCCACCCACATCAGGCACACAGTTTGCCTGGGGCCAGTTCTGTTGTTGTACCCTTACTGGGGGTACATGTTTTTGGCCCTATATGATCTTTTGTGCAATTGTGAGTACCTGCCTAATGTCATTTCTGCATCATGTGTAATTTCTTTGTGCCTATACCTCTGAATGTATGTGATGCTTAGGAGGTTGTCTTTCCTAGTATAAGTTATGCTAGTGAGCTCATGATTCCCTGCGTGATATTTTCCTAAGGTGGTTGTTTTTACTAGTATAGTTATACTAGTGAGTTCCTGGTTCCCTGCGTAATATTTCCCTAAGGTGGTTAGGGTTGCGTAGGTGGTACTTACCTGTTACCAGTGATTACTGGTTGTGTGCTCTATTTTCTATTTGGTTCTACAATTGTTCTATGTTCTAAGGGCTATCCCTACAAAGTGCTAATTCTACCAGGTGTTAGTTCTAAAAGTGTTTATTCCTGACCGTGGCGCCCGTGGCCCTGTCCCATGTACCTAATCCCCCTGTAAATTCGGCCCGTGCCTATGGCACATTGTTAAGTGTGTATTTATTATCTAATGTATTTTGTACAATACAAAGGCTCTTTTTATATATAACCTTGTGTGGAGTTTCTTTTGTGGTGGGCCTTGGGTGTTCTTGCTGGGTGTGCGCGCCCAAACGCTTTACACCTTGCCTCCGAGATAAGCCTGACTGCTCGTGTCAAGCTACCAAGAGGGTGAGCAGAGGTTATCTTGGCGGGTGAGTTCCTTGCCCTGACGTAGAATGGTGGTTTCTGCCTGACTTTGGGGCCAGCCTTAGCCATCCAGAAATCCCATTTCTAACATTGGAGGCAGCGGTGGGATAAGGACTTGCGTTTGCCCTGTACCGCAGTGGCAACTGGCCGCACCACAAAACTCTGCATTTTAGATAATCACATTTTGGGGATTATTGTTTTTAAGTTTATGCTAAAAGTCATTTCTTGGGAAATGTGTTTCTTGTGCACTGTGAGTTAGGTGTCACTAGCTCTGGGTGGTTTCTATCCCCTAGGTGCAGTGTGAGTTTTTCTGGATTCACCAAAGGGTGGGATCCAGTGGTGGCAACGTACATTTGTTCCCCACCCCGCTCCCAGAGTTTGGTACCTGTGTCATGTGTGGTCAGGTTGAGAAATCAGGGGCGGTAGAAACTGCCTTACTAGTCCAAGAGGGGGGTTGTGTGTGGATGAATGGTGTGTGGCACTAGACAAGTGAGTGTGAGTTCTCTGGGATAATGAGTTTGCTGTATACTTTGTGAATTGTGTACTCTTGCTTCAGCTCAGATTGTTAGGTCCCCTGTGTTGCACGTGTCCCTGAGCTTCCTGCCCTAAATGGAGTCTGCTTTTAATTTCTGTGGTCTGCTTAGATACAGTATGGATGAGTTGGTAGAGTTCTGTGAAGAAAGAGATATAACAGTGAATGTGATCCGGTGGCGGAAGGATGACTGGGAACGTGAGCGCAGTGAGGAAGATAGGGCCCGGGCCGCACGCCATGAGGGTGGTGGGTCTGATGGGAGCCCTGAAGAGTCTGAAGAAGAGGAAGAAGATGACAGTGCATGGGCGTCAGCAGATAGCGAAGACCCCATAGATAGATAGTCCCTTGCTGGGTCCAGTGTAGGGGGCTGCGCCCCATCCCTTTCCCTGTTCCTGTCCCCAGAGGAGTGGGAAGTCAGGAGGAAAGAAAGGGAGCACCAGCTGGCTTTGGAACAGCTCAGGTTGAAGCATGCCCAGGCGATGGCGCAGCTGGGTGTTAAGAAGCAACAGCTAGAGACTGAGAGGGTCTTAGCGCAGGAAAGGATAGAGGAGGCTGAGAGGGCCTTCACCAGAGAGAAATTACCTCTGGAGTGTAGACTATCCCCTGCGCGCAGTTATAGTTTTCTGGGCTCCCCAGGGAGGGTTGAGTCCAGTGGTGGCAGCTATATAGAGCCCAGTGCAAGAAGTCCCATTCCCAGTTCCCAGAGAATGGTACCTGTTTCCTAAGAGGTGGAGTTAAGGTTGAAATTCAGGGGCAGTAGGAAACCGTCTCACCAGGATTGGGGAGAGTTTATGGATGACTGTTCAGATGCACTGTGTGTTTGGCTGGCGACTAACCCGGACCAGAAGGTGTGGGGAGTAATGAATATGTTTCTCAAAGAGCAGTTCCTCAGTATTTTTTGTCCAGGGTTGCGCCAGCACCTGTTGAGGTTTGAATACTTTTGTCCTTGGGACCTTGCAGAGGAAGCAGACCGCTGGGAAAGGGCTAGAGGTTCTGCAGAGTCATTGGTGAGTGATTCTAAGAGTTGTGGTTCAGGTATCTTCCAGCCCAGTGTGGTGGAAGAGGTTCAGAGTAGTCCAGCTAGGTCCCAGAGTAGTCAGGGGGGTGTAGGGGCTTACTACCTGTCTCAGTGGAGCAGGAGTGAGTGGATTACTGAGAGTCCCCAGATGACCGAAGCACTGACTCAGAACCTGGGTGGTTTCTTTAGGGAACACCAGGTTGGGGACCAAGGCTGTCCTGTTAGTCCATTTGAGGAAGATCACCTAGTGTCTAGGGAACCTGGAGCGTCTGTAAATAGAGCTCCAGTGGTTCCAGTGTCCGGTAGTGCACTCCAGTTGGGAGGGCACAGAAGTCCGAAGTGAGGAGTGAATGGGGGATGTGTTCCCCAGTGGAAGAACCAGTGGACCAGGGACTAGCCAATTGGGCTAGATTCCCTTGGGGGGACCCGGTGACGCCACTTCTGTTCTGGGGGATCTTTGTGCACTGTCAGACAGACAGGGGACAGGATATCTGCACCAGACAGACAATCACACGACATATGGGTCATGTGTCAGCCTCAGGGGGATGGGTGTAAATCCCCAGAAGTCCTGGAGTGCCAGGCAGTTATTCCTCCAAAGGTTCTAGACCAGAGGTGGGAAGGCCAGGTTCAGGATCCGTCTGACCTGAAGGGTGGGACGTCTGTAACCAACGTTCTGACCAGTGCTTCTTCCAGGGGTACCACTCCAGTTGGAAGGGTGCAGAACTCTGGAAGGGGGTGCAGAGGGTGGGAGAGCCCGCCTCTGACCCTGCTGCAACCTGAGGGGTTAAACCCTAGGTTGGGAGAATGGTGTTCTAATGGTACCCCTCGCAACAGGAGGAGGAACCCTAGATGGAGAGGTAGGGGGAGGAGAGCTTCCCCTGAGACTTCTGGTCCACCTGAGGGTGTAGACCCTAGGCTGGAGAACCAGTGGCAGTCTAGCCCTGTCCTGCAGACAGGAAGAGTGGAGAATGGCTACTATGTACGAGGGGTTCCTACCCCCGCTCTGCGAATAGGCCTGTCCAGTGGCACCTGGGTGGCCCAGGGCCTGGTCCTGGCCGCAGACAGCTTGGGAGTACCAGTGGGGTAGCCCACTTGTTCCAGACAGTGGTTTTAGAAGGAACTCCATGGTTCACTGTGGCGTAGAACAGAAGGGTGTCCCTGCAGTTGTGGGCTCGCATCCGTGTTCTATCGCCCCAAGCAGGGAAGCCCATCACGGTGGTGATTGGTGCACCCTGCGTTTTGGCTGGAAGGGGGTTGTGTTGGACTTGGCCCTTCTGGCAGGTTCACCCCTAAACTTTTTGCTTATGAATGTTACTTGGCGTTAGTGATTTCTGGCTGTGGCGCACTTTCCCACTGTGTCCCAGGGTAAAGTGCGTGCGTGTAGTGAGGTTGGCCTGCCCTCCCATATGAATGCATGGGGAATGTATGTGTCCATGTTAGTTCCTGATGCGTGCAAGCTCGAGTTTGGTATGTGCGGACTCGTGTGATTAAATGCTGCGCGATGATGTGTGCGGCATGATTGTGTCTAGTGTGGAAGTGCCCCTTCTAGAAGTTGGTGTGCCTGTGCAGTGAATGTGCTGGCTTGTGATTGGCTGGAGCTGGCTGGTGAGCCTGGCTCCAGGAGTCAGGATGGGTCTGCCCCAGTGGTGAATGGGAGATCTGCATGTTGACGGCTTGGGAGGAGTGCACCTGGGACCTGAATAGGGCTAGGTTTTCCCCACACAATGCTGGCTCCGCCCCCTGTGGTGCGTCTAATGTCCCTAGCCTGGCCAGTGAATGGAAAGGGTGGCTAAGCACAACAAAGAGCTCCAAAACCAGTTGCATCTGGTTTTACCTTCACCCTCCAGCCACAGACAAAGGATTTCACTGTATAAAAAGGGGCTGTGTCCCCATGAATGATGTTCTCTTACTGGATCCTTTTCTAGAGAGGGGCTGCTGCTAGTGGGCACCAGGAGGATCGCCACTGGGCATTGCCTCCCTGCCTAGGAGGACCCTGTGAGCTGGCCCCTGGGCCCAGCCTTGCCCCCCCACCTCCTGAAGGACTGGTTCTGGATTTTGCCCTGTGGTGCTGTGGAGCCCCTTTGTTTCTCCTCAGAGCGCCAGGGAAGCGCTGTTTTGGTTGCCAGGGAGCACTTTCACTTTCTGGGGGCAGCCCAGGGCGGCGATCGCCCTTCTCAGGGATTCCCCGTCATGGGGATCCCCTGCCTGCCAACATCGGCACGGGTGCCCCCCCGTTCCTTGCCGTGTTCCTCTTGGTTTTGTTGCCTCTTCACGGGAGCCCACCGTGTTATTTATTTATTTGGGAGGGTATCTCCCCTGAGTTTCTGCAAATCTAAAAACGGGTGCCCACCCCGTATCATCACCAAATCGCCGCAGAGGAACCCCCCTGGGCCGCCGCACTGCCTGCAGCGATTCGGAAGCAGAAGCTGCAATCCCGGAAGTCAGGCCGCGAAGAGCCTAAGGTGGGGCGGGACTTCAGTTGTCTAGATGGAAGCCCCGCACCCACAGAAGCCGGCCCGGGAAGAAAAGAGGAGGACGGGAGCCCACCCCGCCTCCACAGGACCCAGCGTGTTGCCGGCTCCGCACCGGAGAAAAAGGAAAAGTCTGGCCGCGAGAGCAGCGAGGCTCCCCGAGTGAAGGGAGAGCCCTGCAGCCGGAGAAGGGAGTCACCCCAAGCAGCAGAGTAGCAGGCGGAGCCCCCCCGCCACAGGACCGGGTGAGTGGGGGCCCGCTGGGTCTATTTGAGAAGAGGGGGAGGCGTCAGGACACATTGCCGGTGCCCGCCCCCCGCAGTGTGGTCTTCATTTTTGGGGCTCTCCACGTTTGGCTTCGAGCCTGAAGGGCTCCGGGGGCATTCTTTTCTTCTAGGTCCCCCGAGAGGGACTCCAACGATACCAGGGCATATTTAGGGTGGTAGAGCGGCCCCAGCTGGCAGCGGGCCGCTCCCCCACCCTGGGCATATTTGTTTGCGAGCCCTGAGAGGCTCCTGAGTGGCGCAACTTGATCTCGAGCCTGCGAGGCTCAGACGGGGCATATTTAGGGTGGTAGAGCGGCCCCGGCTGGCAGTGGGCCGCTCCCCCACAGCAGGCACACAGTTGGCCTGGGGACAGTTCTGTTGTTGTACCCTTACGGGGGGTACATGTTTTTGGCCCTATGTGATCTTTTGCGCAATTGTGAGTACCTGCCTAATGTCATTTCTGCATCGTGTGTAATGTCTTTGTGCCTATACCTCTGAATGTATGTGATGCTTAGGAGGTTGTCTTTCCTAGTATAAGTTATGCTAGTGAGCTCATGATTCCCTGCGTGATGTTTTCCTAAGGTGGTTGTTTTTACTAGTATAGTTATACTAGTGAGTTTCTGGTTCCCTGCGTAATATTTCCCTAAGGTGGTTAGGGTTGCGTAGGTGGTAATTACCTGTTACCAGTGATTACTGGTTGTGTGCTCTATTTTCTATTTGGTTCTATAATTGTTCTATGTGCTAAGGGTTATCCCTACAAAGTGCTAATTCTACCAAGTGTTAGTTCTAAAAGTGTTTATTCCTGACAGAGGCGCCCGTGGCCCTGTCCCATATACCTAATCCCCCTGTAAATTTGGCCCGTGCCTGTGGCACATTGTAAAGTGTGTATTTATTATCTAATGTGTTTTGTACAATACAAAGGCTATTTTCATATATAACCTTGTGTGGAGTTTCTTTTGTGGTGGGCCTTGGGTGTTGTTGCTGGGTGTGCGTGCAAACGCTTTACACCTTGCCTCCGAGATAAGCCTGACGGCTCGTGCCAAGCTACCAAGGGGGTGAGCAGGGGTTATCTTGGCGGGTGACTTCCTTGCCCTGACGTAGAATGTTGGTTTCTGCCTGTCTGTGGCGCCAGCCTTAGCCATTCAGAAATCCAATTTCTAACAACACCGTAGCACTATTAGATGTGGCAGATCTAATACCAGGCTGACTGCACACTTCCTAGAGGTAGGGCACACCTCGGAAGACTTGAGGTGGACTGTTATCGAGAGAAATTGCAGTTGGGTATGCATGCTGGGGATGACAATTGAACTTTATTACTGCGTGAACAGAAATGGGTCTATCGGCTCAAGAGCCATATCGTGGGACTGAAGGATGATATACCTTGGCAGGTTCTCGGCAGGTGAATTGTGATTTCTTCTCATTCAGGAACTTTGAACAGAGATGTCAAGTGTATAAATGTGAGCTATTGGCACGGGGAACTGTTATGGTTTGTTAACAGATGTAGTGACATAATTCTTTCTGACATATCATGTCAAGGGGTTATCTTCAATCTGGAAAAGGTTTTGATTCCTTTGACCATTAGTATACCCCTTCCTCTTTACCCACCTTGGTTTATGTGTTCTAACTATCCTGGGTGATATAGGTACCTACTAGATCATATACAAAATAAAATAACTTATTTTATGTGTTTGTTTACTTCCACTGATGGTACAATGGGTTTCAGTCCCCTGTTTAACATGTGGAGTGGGGGCAGCGTGTATTTAGATCGACACACCCATTATTGATAATACATTTATTACCATCAGGAGTATAGTGGCTTTCCTCCTCTTCTTTTAATGAATGCACCAATAAATGATTTACAAAATAGGGTGGGATTCCAAAGAGCGCCTTCGATCATGGTTCACAAACTTTACGGTCGGAACATGTAGTGAATTACAACGGGTGGGTTGCCATGACAACACCCGGGAGGCACTATACCTCCCAGCAGCCCTACACGCACTGACGCAAAGACACGCACACGCCTTCTGGCGGATGCGAGAGGACGTGTGTGTAAGAGATTCTCATATATCCACAGAGCCATCCAGCGCTCCGCACACTGCGCGGAGGTCCAGGAGCAGGCACTACTGGTGTGGATGTCCTACAGAGCAGTAAGGAGTATCTCTCTGGGGGGTCTTAACTTAAAATATGGGATTACTTTCTTAAACCCTACTGATATTTTATACGCTGACTGGAGGGAAAACCGTATTGGATACAGGAAATGAGTTCTTGTTGTGCTCGAATTACATAAATAATGGTGTCCCGCTTCTCTTTCTTTCCCTCAAACATAGGTTGTGTTCTTTGGAATCCTCCCTGCCGGGCGCCCTTTCGAGTTAAATACACTGATAAACTCGGTAAGGTTGCCATGAAAATCGGGCACAGATGACTTATACTACACTATCTTGTATGCATGCCGGTGTTTAATTAGAACAGGTCGCGCTGTAGGAGAGTGTGGTACTTTTTATGCATATGTATATTTTCATTTTAATTAATTATTTTTGTTGACACCTGATTATGGCATCACGGGTGGCTAGTGGATTTACGAGCCACACAGAGGGTCTGTTTAATATAACAGTCCCAGACACTTTGTAATTGAATGGGACATCATTAAGACACAAGATATATAAAAATCTTGAATGGTGTTTTATAACAACATGCACAATACATGAAAGCATACTATTTATTGTGCTTCTTTTCAGTATTTGTATCCTGTGATGGCAGGACTATCCTCCACACGTTTTTGATCGACTCTTGTTCCATTTTACTCCATCAACTTGACGGACTGGGACAGATAGACGTCCTGAAGAAGACCGGGGTGACCAGCTCATTATTGGCACAGTAAGGTGGTCGAAACATGTTGGCGCAAGCAGTTTAAGGAGGGGTGTTGTGAGAACTTAATATTCTCTTCAAACACTGCCCATCCTTCACTATTTTAATCATGGTTGTGGAACCTATAAATAAAGGTTCAAAGGTTATCCACGAGCCAGTTTTAAAGCACTTTCTCATGCTGCACTTTATTCTATCACGATACCCAGTCACAGGGTGATATTCACTGTGTTATCACTGTTTTGGCACATTTGTGTTGTTTTGTGAATGTGCTTCTTGGTTTGTCTTGTTTTGTTTTTTCCCCCTTCTCTATGCTCCGTCCTGGGTGTGGCTACGTCAGGACGTTTTGTAAGCAGACCCGATGATGAAGCATGTCACACACATTTGTGTGTGAGTGAGGGCAGTTTTAAAAACATATTAGTTTTGCCACTTTGTGTCTTTGCTGTGTTTTTGTTCTCCCTACCCCTCTATGTGTTTGCATATTGTTCTAGGGGGTTCGGGGTAGTGGAGACCTTTTTTTGACCCTCTCCCCTCTTAGGTGAGTTATGAAAACGTGCCATTACCATGCCAAATTTACAGTTGTACGCACGCCCTGCAGATAACTCTCTACATTGACAGAAACTGCCATAATGGGTGTTCATAACAATTTAGGAAACGTTTGACCAACAGTACTATCAATTGTATGTCAAACGTTTCTAAAGGTTGTTTGCTTTCTAAAAGCCAACTCCTAAAATGTTCTCCCAGGGAGTGAGCATCATTTGGGTCTTTTTCTGTACCTCAACACAAGGTTTTCCCTGGCGGTGACATGCAGGACAAAAAAGGCCTTTCACCGTCCACCCTAAATAGGGTGGGTGGTTTAATCTCTCTCCTCAGATGGTCCCTATTCCATCAGAGCATTGGAGGAAGTATTTAATTGACAGATCCAACAGGGGCTTTCTAAATGAGGTTGCTGGGCCGAGGTTATGACAGGTAAAGTACACTGTTGCATTAGCAACAGAGTACACTGTCTGAAAAACTCTAAATCAAGACCCAAGTATGTTGTTAATAATTGAAAAGGTTTCATAGGAGTATTTGAGTTTTCCCTTTCACACTGGATGAGTATACATCCTTTAATTGTCCAGCCAGTATGTAAAAATAGGGAAAAATAAAAGGGGCTTCTTGACACTGATAAAAATAAAACCTGGCATGTCTGCCAAACATGTTGAAATAAAAACAAAGTGCTTTTCGTAGCGAAAGGAAACATGGTACCCTCCCCAGGTAATGTGTATTGCTTTATGATTAAGGCTTTTAACATCTACCTCCATACAAATCAAAACTATACATGATTGGAACAGCATAAACACTTATTTATTCTGCTGTGAGGCATACTTCAATACACAGTCTAATTAGAGACACCTGCACCCACTTTAAGATTAGGTAATTGAGCCTATCCTGCCACCAAATAAAGCACACGGGGAAAAAAATTAGGTAGTCTAATTGAGAAGATTGGATTCAAATACCCTACTGTCCTAATATAACTTTTTGGTGATTTTAATGCAAAAAATCCCTTTATCTAAAACCCCAGATGAGCTACAACTAGCCTACGAAAAAAGGGTAAGATGTCAGTCTCAGGCTATGTAACAGCACAATCTCGAAGCCCTGAAACGGTGACTACTGACATTATTATGTGTAATGATATGAGGAGGGTCAAATGGACAAGGGTTGTAGAAAATGCAAGTTCACTTGCCCAGGTGAAGGACATAGTCAACTTCCAAAGGTTTTTTACCCAGGTTGAACTGAACGTAAGTATAACCCAAGTTCATGAGGACATGTTTGGTAAGATTAAGAACTATTTTATTAAACCCAGTAAAACCAGCAACAGGTCCCCCCCAAAGCATGATCATTGGTATAATACGCAATGCAGAGATGCGTGTAAGCAACTGACCCAAGCTATTAGATCAAAATATCTGGGAAATATTAAAATTAAACGGAAGATGAGTCAAGAGGGTTAGAACTCCTGGAGGCCAGCAAAGAGAAAAATATGCAAAGATTCTGGCAGTTAGTAAATTGGGTAGAGGAGGAATGGGCCATGCACCCCAAAACCACGTTCCCCCAGATAAGTGGGTTTCCTTTTTTGAAGAGCAATATGCTGTTGGGGTCAATGACGCTGGTGATGACTTTTCTCAACTACCAAAGCCGGATTTGACACTGTTGTTTACAAAAAGCGAGTTGGAAATTGCTTTGAATGCAGTACCAAGGGGTAGGGCCTCTGGCACTGATGGCATACCTGCGGACTTGTTTATTTATGATAAAGATAATTGGCTACAGTATATAAAGCTGCTTGTGAATGTGATAGCTAGTGGAGCAAACATACCCAACTCATGGCGAGGAGCTGAAATCTTACCTTGCTGTAAAAAGGGGGATTGATCCAGTCCTAGTAATTATAGGCCAATTAGTCTAATTGACTCCACTAAAAATATCATGGCCAGGTTACTGTTAAATAGAATTCAGTCATGGATAAAAGAAAATATTATAGTATCCCCATTACAGGCAGGTTTTAGGACACATGTAAGTACCATCAATCATGTCTTTCGTTTCATTTTAATTTACTGGTGTGTCGTAATTTTAGCAGGTGGTACTATTTATGCCGCCTTTGTCGATTTAAAATCAGCATTCAACATGGCCCCACGTAACAAGCTCTGGACAGTTTTGAAAGATAAGTATGCCCTTGGAGCTCTTATCACTTGTAGCCAAATTACACTAGCTCAATTTTGCACAGGTTCGATGGGGTGCACAGGGCAATACTACTACCAGGTATTCGATTTTAAAAGGGGTACCTCAAGGGTGTGTTCTGGCCCCCACTTTATTTTCTATGTAAATGGGGTTGTTAAATATTTTTCAGCACATCCTTCTGATGCCCCTTCTTTAGCTGGCTCAAAGGTCCCAATACTTATATTTGCTGACGATACCCTAATTATATAAAAAAAACTCAATTGGGGTTGCAGCAAGCGCTTTGTCGCTTTGAGGCCTTTTGCGGAGATCATGTTTGGTGATGAATGTGGAAAAAACCAAATTCATGATTCTGCATAAGCACAAGGTGGTTATGGGCAGGTCTCTCATGAATCGGGTTCCACTGGAACAAACTGATGTATTTACCTACCTGGGGATTATATTGGGCAGAAAGTTAGACTGGAAGCCCCAGATGGACCTATTGGCACTTAAGCACTCACAATTGGCAGGAGCACTACTAAACGAAGATAGGCTTTCTCAGACTAAGCTGGTAGGCCCAGTCCTAAAGATTTACAACACAAAGGTCCTGGCTTCCACTCTATGGAGCAGAACTCTGGGGTTTTGAGAACGTTTCATCACTCACCTTAGCTTAGAACAAATTCATGAGTCTTATTGGCCTTTTTCAGAATACACCTCTTAAACCCCTATATTTTGAATTGGGATGCAACATACTGGTAGAGGTTGCAAGAATTTGACCTCTTGCTTTTTGGTGAAGATTATGGTCAACCCCGGAGTTGTCACATTATGCTAATGCGCTCAAAGATGTCAGAGTCGCTGATTCATCACATAGGATTATCTGGCTGCAAAAAATAAAATGTTCCCTGGTGAATATGGGCGTGACCCATTTATGTGAAGATCCGGTTGGTAACATGTTTCCCTCCAAAAAAGCTTTTAAAGAGGCCTATTGGACTATGATTAAAGAGAATAACATGCGAACCACTTGAAACCTTTTACTGACCAGTACTTTTTTGGAACACAAGCCAGAGCCTTTGTTTGAATATTTTTGGGACTTTATTACTGAGCCTGGAGATAGGAAACTTTTTTACCACTTTCGAGTGGGTACTCTACCAATTAAACCTTTTACTGCCAAATGGAAAAAGATCTCAGATAGTATATGTGTATTTTGTAATGGTCAGGATGAAATGTTACCACATATCCTATTTGTATGCCCGGCCTATTACTTTCCATGGACTAGGTCGTGTGCTATTACTCCAAGAATATTGAAGAGCAGTACTCAAGAGCCCATTGTGATAGCCCTAGAAAAAACCTTTAAGCTGGATAGGGAGAATACGGTCCAACTTTTTTAAAGTAACAGCTGCTATTGATTAGTTCTAATCCATTGTATGGTGCTTTGATATTTACCTGTATTTTGTAGTCTGTATTGGGCTTTCTTTAAGTACGATGCACAAATGAAATGAAATGCCAAACTACTCTTGGTGCAAGTTCGGCATACTATGAAGATACCATTTTTATATTGAATCATGTACTCTTTTAATTGATTTTTTTATCATGTTATTATACTCTTGTGTTATTACCAACTACTATGATATATTATGTCTTACTATTTTAGAAATCATGTGTTTACCTAAGATTATTTATTATGTCATTGTAAATATTTTGTGTGTCTTTTATGATCAGAATGATCGAAATAAAGACTAAATTTAAATTGAATTGAAATTGAAAAAGGGTTAGGTATACCAAGACAAATATCTATGGCTAGTAAAAGTAATTGTGCGGGCAGCAATGAAATTGAATATTAAAAAATCATAATATGACCATAATTACTGGGAGAGTCCCTGGGGATCAACCGGCTAATAATACTTTTGTTAACGCCAGAACATTGTCATTTATTGATTATGTTGTTATATCATCAGAAGATTTCTCGATTCTTGTTGATATGGTAGCTGGTGAGTGAGCAGGGAGTGATCATGGACCCATAGAAGTAAGCTTACTGTATCTTGTTAATAATAGAGGTACTTGGTCTAATATCCAGCATGTTGTTGTAAGAATCAACAAAGGGGTGTATGGACATCAAAATGTAAGGCCCAAAGCAAAAAGTTGGTCCAGACCTGTTCTTAGGGCTATAGTGTCCATAAATCCAAAGAAATAACAGTAGATTATTTAAAGACTTAAGGAAGAAGTAAGATCAAGCAAAAGCAAAGTAAAGACTTGGGTGCATTTAAAAACAGCACAAACATGGATGGCAATCAAGAGTGAGAGTAAATAGAAATATTAGGAATGACTTCAAATCAGATCGGACATTGAAAGGTCCGATAAGGCGCAATATAAGAAACAGTATAGGTATGATTATACAAGAGGAATCCGGGCAGCAAAGGAAAAAAGTGGTCAAAGAATACTGTGGGACTTCTTGACAAGTGACCCAAAGTCTTTTGGGAACTTAGAGGTAAATCGCTCAGATCACAGAAAAAAGTGTTGGTATGAGCTGTTGAAGAAGAAATTTGGGTTACATATATAACAGCATTGCATAGTGTAAAAGAAGAACATAGCATAGATCTTGTTATTGTTTGTCAACAAGGAGGTAATGCTGTAACAAATTTAATACAAGAAGATCTGATACCAATAGTATTAGAAGTCGAAGGGGCTCAAATGGACATGAGCACAAGGACCAGATGCAATTCCTGTTACTATATTACAATTGACTCCAAAACTGTGTGCTTAAGTATTGTGCCTGGGTATAATGAAGTAATTTTAGAAAGCCGAATTAAAGACACATGGAAAGGTAGTATGCAGGTGCCAATCTATTTTATTTAGAGTTTTGTATAGCTCAAACTTGACCCAAAGGAATCAGAGCGCTTCACAGATTTGCTGTATAATCCATAACATGAGTTGCATTAGATAGATACGTAGTGACAACATGTAAACAGCATGAACAGCAGAGATTAGGGCACTTTGATGATACACTTTAACCCCTTCCACGCTGATGACGAGCTGGGCTCGTCATGGCGTAGCCTCCTCGCACGCTGATGACGAGCCCAGCTCGTCACGTAACATGCGATTTTAAAAATTACAGCATGAGAGCGGAATTCTGCTAGCGCGCATGGAGTTAAAGATAAAGTATGTATATATATATAAATATGTATATAAGTCGCTAGACAGAATTAGCCCAGCACCGAAAACAAAGTAACATGAGGAGTAAATAAGGGTATATGATAACAATAAATTGAGGAATGTAATGATCCTTGTACATGACGAACAATTGTGTAGATGACCAATGTGAATTCAAATTTTTAGAAAGGACCCTCATGAACAACCTCATAGTTATTGGATGACAACTCTGCTGGATGCCAAGCACCTGTTAAAATGTGTGGGAAATGAGTATAAGAGGCAAAGATACTTCTAAAACTACAGTTAGGGTTCAGAAAATGATATTCCACTGTTGATGGGTGTTTTCTTTTAAAATGTCTTGCTGAAAAATATACTCTATTGATGTGCCTTCCACAATAGGTCATGTATAATGATCTATCAGCAGTGTTTAATACTGACAACTAGTTGCGCCTATGGAAGAAAATGGATAGATGAGAGTTGGCAACAGGACTTTTGAAACTGATAATTAAGCTACATGACTGTTCATGGACACAGACTAAGTTTAGAAAAAGTGGTTAGTTGTCAAGAAAAATTAAAACACCTTGGGGAAGATTTATGTTAACTGGCGCATCCCAAGGGATGCATCAGTTAATGTGCGCCACAGTGCGCCACAGCTCCGCCACCCATGGTGCGCCGCATTTACAATGCCGCGCACCATGGTGCAAGGCAGGGAAGATGCGTGACGCATCTTTCGGCGTACAGGCGGTGCATTGCTGGAGTCATGTCGCAAGTGCGACATGACTCCTGAAATGCACAGGGGCCACCCCTACATTGCATGGTGCACCACCCTTACGCCTGCTTCAAGCAGGCATAAGGAATTGACGTAGAAAGTGACTACGTGAAATCTTGTAGTCACTTTCCAGGGGCGTTCTAGAAATGATCTTTAAAAATACCCTTTCTTTCAAAATACATTTTAAGTCTCAGAAAGAACAAAGATGTACAGTAGGGACTGGTGCATTGACCCGGCTAGACCCAAATCTTTAGCGTAAATCAGTAGAGGCACTAAGACAGTCTTATAATATGATGATAGTAAATCTGCTGTACGGGTGCCAGATAATAGAGGAAAAGGAGATATACCTTGAGCAAACTATGACGAATATATGGAAAAAGTGGCGCAGCCTTCCTAAGTGGTCAGTGAACTGCCTATTAGACTGGGTGTTGGTTTAACAAATCTAAAATTCAAATACTATCAAAGAATGATGAATTATAGGTATCGAATTTTAATATCTACAAAAGGCATATTAAAATATACAATTAAAAATGAAGTTCCATCAGAAAAGGACATATTCTGAATTGTAAATCTAGGTAAAATTGTAATGGAGGTTGACCCACTTGGCTCTATTAACCCAACAGAGTGCTCACAGTTAACTAATAAGAAGCTATTGAAAAATGTGGCAAAAGAGCTAACTATCAAAACAGAGTTAGAGGAATGTACAAGTAAAAAGAACATTGATCGAAGGCATTCTCTGAAAAATTGCAATCAAATTTAAAGATATAAAGGACAGAAATTCTAGATGGTATACATTGAAGCTGCAACTGGGCCAAGTGCCATGTTTTGCAATCGGAAATTACTTGACAGTGAGAATTGATCAGACTCAGGGAGCACATTATTATGTCCCTTTTGCAAAGCAGGCCCAGTTAAATTAGCAAATTATTTGGTTATCTGAAATTAATTTTTTAATGGAAAGGAAGAGACTTTTAATACCTATGATTAGACAAATGAGTATCACAAAATCTGGAGAATAATGTATAACGAATGGTGAAAATATACAATTATGTTACCAAATTTGGAATTTCCTTGAGGCGATCAGGATTTAGGCAGGTTTTCTCCTTGTATTATAATAGGAGTCTTACATTTGTGTCTGCAATTTACCTAAGTAGTATATTGTGTTTGTGATCCAAATCTCATGTTAGACAATTAACTCAGTTATTAGAGATCGGTTTGCTAATATTACACTGGCTTTATTCACTGCACTTTATGTTTAAACTATTTGCATTTGAATATGTGCTCTAGTTATTAATTGTATGTTGTTATACTATTTTTGTAAGAAGCATATTTATTTGTTTAAAATATGTATAGAGTATTCTTATTTGTGTTTGTATGTATGTATGGAAACAAAGATAATCTTTTTTATGATCTCTTTAAAAATAAGCTGGCATACATTGATTACATTTTTAAGATTAGCTTTTGTAATGTTTGTTGTGTCTATATTAGCATATTTCCAAACATGAAACTTGAGTCTGTTGAAGTTCTAAATATTTTGATTTCTCATTGTCAGACAGGGTTACATGATATCGTCTATGTTTTTGTAGTCAAGTACCTTGATTTCTTGGCTACAGATTTAATGCTAAAAACACCAACATTGCTAATTGATATTCTAAAGGATCCGGGTTTTTCAACAACAATAAAGTAGACCTGCTCAAGGAGTTTTTGTATCTGCAAGCCGCCTTCCAAGAAAATGGAAATTAAACCATAATTTAAAAAGGTCTTATTTTGGACTAATGTGGTTACTTTAAATCTTGCCAGGCTTCACATTAAGTAGGGGGTCAAATCTAAGTCTGGTTGAAATTTGAAATATGACAATATAATTAGCATAATTCGAGATAATTTTGCTGAACATGTAATGTTTACATGTAATTATGATAGATGACTCATTATGTCTTGTCAGGTAACAATACTATCATTCAGGAAAACCATAATCGGCATGAATGTGACCATTTGGATAAGTTGCTTAATGCTAAACTACAAATCTGAATGTGAATAGCAGTTCTTCTAATGCAACCAACTAAAAAAGCAACAAAAATATATTTAAGGTTATATTTTCACCTGAGCTGGTCTGTGGCCAAAATGGCCTTTACATTTTTTTAAACATGAAGAAAGTGCCATGGAGACTGCGAGGGTACTGTACATACACAAGGCAGTTCTTCTTCCTGAAGCATCATCCATCTGTGTTGTTTAGCTCTTGGACATTTTGGATTGGAAATTTGGAGGAAAAGCATAATTTTGTTTTTTCTGAAACTACTCCATTCATCCCAGGCTAACCTGAGTGACTCCAACTGTCAGTTGGCTGACCTCCTGTTCGAAGCTACAGGGACACAACAAGCTCAGAGGCCTCCCTACAACTGCACAGCTGATCTGCTGCAAGATGGCTTGTCTGGACCTGCAACTGGACTTGCCTGAGCCCTGCTGGTCTCTGCTAGAGTGAGTCCCTGATCACCAAGAGGTGCCAACCCAGATCGTAGCCCCTTGGCTGGCACCAGAATGCACTCCTCTGTAAGCAAAGGAGAAATCCTAAAGGACCACCAGCAAAGACGAGCAACTCGAGATCTGTTGTTTACTTCACAACAACAACAGCCTGTGGGGACCACCAGTGAGAAGCTCCAACCACAATCATCTGCAATACATCTGTGGACCTTTGCACTACAGCGACAACCATCTGCAATGCTCTCCCTGCTCCTTGCGGGCTCCTCCAGCACGAGCAGATCTCATTGTGCCAGACTTTAGGAAGGTAACCTTTTCAATGGTCTAACCTGGTATGGTATAAGCCTTGAGCTCCATTGTGGTCATCTTGAACTTGTGACTTTATCCCAGTCTAGCAAGACCAGATGACTACGAGTAGCACTTTATGCTTTTAGGTGTTATATCAACGTAAAACTGTTCATTTGAATATCACTGGATCTACTTATTGGATTTTTGTCATTCTGGGATAATTTTATTAATAAAAATGTACTTCAGTTCTCTAAATTGGGTTGGCATTTTACTTGTGTTTTATTTTCCCTTTATTATGGTTTGTGTGCTCCTTAAATACTTTCACTTTGCCTCTAAGTTAAGCCATACTGCTTTTGCAACAAGCTACCAGAGGGTTAGGTACATGTTAATCTAGTGACTTTTGTGGTTTACTCTAACAAGATTTGTGTTGCTGCCTGAGTTGGGCTTGCAACTCCCTCAGCCAATAACCACATTTCTTACAGTTTTAATTTATTTCTACATCTATATATTCTTTAAAAATATTCTGGAGGGATAATTCATGTTGTCTTGGGTTGTATGTGGTTTGGGATTTTTTTCGTTTCTGTCATTGCTGATTTACTGGTGGTTGGGCAGTTCCAGGTGTGGGCCCAGATATTTTGTGGGTAAATAATATACACATGCACAAACCTTTGTTTTCAATGCTGCAAGATTTTTATGGGGTGGGGGGGAGTCAAAGGTGCTCCTGGAAAGATAGGGCAATCATGTTCCTTGCTCTCCGTGTCTCCTTCTTTGCTGGCCTATAAAGTGGAGCTAATTTTGTTTAGGCAGTGTGTGTGTTTATTACAGGTTGCCATTTTTTCTTTGTTCTCCATGCTCCCTTCTTTGCTGGCATGTGGGTGGGAATTAGGGTCCCCATGAGCCATGGACGGACACTGACAATTATTTCATTAATTTATTTGAAGTCTGTCTGCCCCCACCTCTCATAGGGTTCCAGTGGGCCCTTGAAGGGAACCAGCAACACGGGCCCTGGAGGGGCATCAGCTAATATTTCATTAATTTATCAAATTTGTGCCTGCTCGCTCTGCCTCCCACAGGATCCCCATGGTCCTGGAGGGGCACCAACAATTATTCCATTTATTTATTGAATTTTTGCCTCTCCTACAACCATCATATAGACTCCATGTGCTCTGGAGTGGCACCAGCAGTTATTATATTCATTTCTTTGATTTTTGACTGCCCCACCTTCCATTGGAACTTCATAGGCCCTAGAGGGGCACAAGCAATTATTTGATTAATTTATAACAATTTTGTTTGTGCACCCTCCCTACCATACGATCCCTATGAGACCTGGATGAGCATCAGTAATTATGTATTCATTTATTCAATTTTCTCAGGCCCTCCTACCCCAGTACTGAGCTGGACCAATTTTTCCACAATTGCTGTGCCAATGCTACACCCTCAAGTACTGCAATTGGTCAGTGACTCTTTGAAGAAGAGCATTGTTATATCTATTCACATCATGACGAACATGTGGATGAGTTGACAAGTAACAGATTACATGTACATCACGGCACACTGGATCTCCTCCAAAAAAGTGAAGCAATTTCTGGCCTCACTGCTGATGGAACATTTAGGGGCATTTGGCAGCATGCAACAGTTGGAATGTTCGCCATGAAGAATTGCATACCACAGCCACGATCTGGGATGAATTTAACACTAAAGTCTATGAATGGTTTCAACCCAGAGATCTCAGCATTGGATTAGTTGCCACAGACAATGGCAGAAGTATTGTCAAAGCCATGGCTGATAAAGTAAAGTTCAGATTCTTAGCTCATTGTCTAAGACTTTCTAAAAAAAAAAACTACCTACTGCTACCTATCGATGAACTTGCACTCATTTTAGTCATTCATTTAAAGCCTAAAAGCATTCTTAGTAGTTTGTAGAATTGCAAGCCCTAGCCTATGTTGGATTAAAGTAGCTCTAATACAAATGTTCTTCTACGTGGTAGCCCCTCCTTGTGGGATGTCCAGGTGGGCACTATCGGTGTACGTACCTAATGTTTATCTAAATTGCAATCCCTCACTTTCTTTGAAAGGGTTTAATATTGAACTTAGAATACTACGTAGGGGATATCGCCTCCGAGGGGTGTTTTACGGCCTGTGGCCTCTAGCTTCTTCAATTATATGCATGTTAGCACCTAGCTCTTTTCAACACTTTTCATTTTTCTTAAGACGCGGCAGGCCCTGTTGGGTTGTAGGCGGCTTGCAACTGTGTTTTTTTTTGCTCTGTATTCTGTCAATAAAACAGATTTAATACTAAAGCCTAGAAGCAGTTGAGGATCATTCTGCATACTAATAAAGTACCTGTAAAAGCTTTCTTACAAGAGGTTCCAACACTTTGGAAGTAAATCTACTACATACTGCAACACCTGTGTGAGGAGTACAAGTCTATCTATAGTTATTTAACTCAAAGGAGAGCGGAGCAATTGCCAAGGCAATGACAAAGTAAGTGCAAAAATGGAGGCTGATGGAGGGGCTCATCCAAAGGCTACTCCCTTTTTAATTTATGACACAGGAATTCAGCAAGGAGGAGAGTACAATGAGCCAAGGAATCCAGTTTTTCCATCTGCTGCTGGAACATTGTCAGAAGGTGGAACTAGAATTTAGCAATGTCAAAGAAGAAGCAGCTCATTTGGTGAATAGTTTAACCCTTAGGGTGAACACTAATTGAAGGCTTCAAAAAATGGTTGTGTCCTCCCAAGAGTACATGTGGTGCATAAAATACTGGAAGCCTGATTAAAAAAAAGTGCTGCCCACTTTCGTTCCTTTACCAGAATAGGGCATGCCAATTTAAAAGACTTGGATCATCCAGAATGTGTGTGATCTAGAAAAGCGACTGCAAATTCCAGGCCGATTCAAAAAGGGGGTGGTGATAAACAGAGTGTCTGAATTAAGCAGACCACTCTTACCCAGTCAAGAGATCAGGGCTTGATCCATCACCGTTATTTAGCTCACTGCATCACCCCAGTTCAGAACCTGGCTATATGCAAATTAGTCTGACCCAGTGCCTCATGGGAACAGGGCAGACCAAACTACCAAGCCAATTCTTCACCGGAAAGGAGACAAGCTTCCGGGGACCGGTTTCTGGCATTTCAGCCGTCGTCGGCCCGGCTTGCTTGAATCCTGGTGGTGCAGTGAGCAAGGGACTCATGTCTGAGTATACTCTGCCACACTTGTGGTGGCCAAAATCGATTAAAAAAGGGGGTGGTGATGAACAGAGTGTCTGAATTAAGCAGACCACTCTTACCCAGTCAAGAGATCAGGGCTTGATCCATCACCGTTATTTAGCTCACTGCATCACCCCAGTTCAGAACCTGGCTATATGCAAATTAGTCTGACCCAGTGCCTCATGGGAACAGGGCAGACCAAACTACCAAGCCAATTCTTCACCGGAAAGGAGACAAGCTTCCGGGGACCGGTTTCTGGCATTTCAGCCTTCGTCGGCCCGGCTTGCTTGAATCCTGGTGGTGCAGTGAGCAAGGGACTCATGTCTGAGTATACCCTGCCACACTTGTGGTGGCCAAAAACGATTCAAAAAGGGGGTGGTGATGAACAGAGTGTCTGAATTAAGCAGACCACTCTTACCCAGTCAAGAGATCAGGGCTTGATCCATCACCGTTATTTAGCTCACTGCATCACCCCAGTTCAGAACCTGGCTATATGCAAATTAGTCTGACCCAGTGCCTCATGGGAACAGGGCAGACCAAACTACCAAGCCAATTCTTCACCGGGAAGGAGACAAGCTCCCGGGGACCGGTTTCTGGCATTTCAGCCGTCGTCAGCCCGGCTTGCTTGAATCCTGGTGGTGCAGTGAGCAAGGGACTCATGTCTGAGTATATCCTGCCACACTTGTGGTGGCCAAAAACGATTCAAAAAGGTGGTGGTGATGAACAGAGTGTCTGAATTAAGCAGACCACTCTTACCCAGTCAAGAGATCAGGGCTTGATCCATCACCGTTATTTAGCTCACTGCATCACCCCAGTTCAGAACCTGGCTATATGCAAATTAGTCTGACCCAGTGCCTCGTGGGAACAGGGCAGACCAAACTACCAAGCCAATTCTTCACCGGAAAGGAGACAAGCTTCCGGGGACCGGTTTCTGGTATTTCAGCCGTCGTCGGCCCGGCTTGCTTGAATCCTGGTGGTGCAGTGAGCAAGGGACTCATGTCTGAGTATACCCTGCCACACTTGTGGTGGCCAAAAACGATTCAAAAAGGGGGTGGTGATGAACAGAGTGTCTGAATTAAGCAGACCACTCTTACCCAGTCAAGAGATCAGGGCTTGATCCATCACCGTTATTTAGCTCACTGCATCACCCCAGTTCAGAACCTGGCTATATGCAAATTAGTCTGACCCAGTGCCTCATGGGAACAGGGCAGACCAAACTACCAAGCCAATTCTTCACCGGAAAGGAGACAAGCTTCCGGGGACTGGTTTCTGGCATTTCAGCCGTCGTCGGCCCGGCTTGCTTGAATCCTGGTGGTGCAGTGAGCAAGGGACTCATGTCTGAGTATACCCTGCCACACTTGTGGTGGCCAAAAACGATTCAAAAAGGGGGTGGTGATGAACAGAGTGTCTGAATTAAGCAGACCACTCTTACCCAGTCAAGAGATCAGGGCTTGATCCATCACCGTTATTTAGCTAACTGCATCACCCCAGTTCAGAACCTGGCTATATGCAAATTAGTCTGATCCAATGCCTCATGGGAACAGGGCAGACCAAACTACCAAGCCAATTCTTCACCGGAAAGGAGACAAGCTTCCGGGGACTGGTTTCTGGCATTTCAGCTGTCGTCGGCCTGGCTTGCTTGAATCCTGGTGGTGCAGTGAGCAAGGGACTCATGTCTGAGTATACCCTGTCACACTTGTGGTGGCCAAAAACGATTCAAAAAGGGGGTGGTGATGAACAGAGTGTCTGAATTAAGCAGACCACTCTTACCCTGTCAAGAGATCAGGGCTTGATCCATCACCGTTATTTAGCTCACTGCATCACCCCAGTTCAGAACCTGGCTATATGTAAATTAGTCTGACCCAGTGCCTCATGGGAACAGGGCAGACCAAACTACCAAGCCAATTTTTCACCGGAAAGGAGACAAGCTTCCGGGGACCGGTTTCTGGCATTTCAGTCGTCGTCCGCCCGGCTTGCTTGAATCCTGGTGGTGCAGTGAGCAAGGGACTCATGTCTGAGTATACCCTGCCACACTTGTGGTGGCCAAAAACGATCAAAAAAGGGGGTGGTGATGAACAGAGTGTCTGAATTAAGCAGACCACTCTTACCCAGTCAAGAGATCAGGGCTTGATCCATCACCGTTATTTAGCTCACTGCATCACCCCAGTTCAGAACCTGGCTATATGCAAATTAGTCTGACCCAGTGCCTCATGGGAACAGGGCAGACCAAACTACCAAGCCAATTCTTCACCGGAAAGGAGACAAGCTTCCAGGGACCGGTTTCTGGCATTTCAGCCGTCGTCGGCCCGGTTTGCTTGAATCCTGGTGGTGCAGTGAGCAAGGGACTCATGTCTGAGTATACCCTGCCACACTTGTGGTGGCCAAAAATGATTCAAAAAGGGGGTGGTGATGAACAGAGTGTCTGAATTAAGCAGACCACTCTTACCCAGTCAAGAGATCAGGGCTTGATCCATCACCGTTATTTAGCTCACTGCATCACCCCAGTTCAGAACCTGGCTATATGCAAATTAGTCTGACCCAGTGCCTCATGGGAACAGGGCAGACCAAACTACCAAGCCAATTCTTCACCGGAAAGGAGACAAGCTTCCGGGGACCGGTTTCTGGCATTTCAGCCGTCGTCGGCCCGGCTTGCTTGAATCCTGGTGGTGCAGTGAGCAAGGGACTCATGTCTGAGTATACCCTGCCACACTTGTGGTGGCCAAAAACGATTCAAAAAGGGGGTGGTGATGAACAGAGTGTCTGAATTAAGCAGACCACTCTTACCCAGTCAATAGATCAGGGCTTGATCCACCACCGTTATTTAGCTCACTGCATCACCCCAGTTCAGAACCTGGCTATATGCAAATTAGTCTGACCCAGTGCCTCATGGGAACAGGGCAGACCAAACTACCAAGCCAATTCTTCACCGGAAAGGAGACAAGCTTCCGGGGACCGGTTTCTGGCATTTCAGCCGTCGTCGGCCCGGCTTGCTTGAATCCTGGTGGTGCAGTGAGCAAGGGACTCATGTCTGAGTATACCCTGCCACACTTGTGGTGGCCAAAAACGATTCAAAAAGGGGGTGGTGATGAACAGAGTGTCTGAATTAAGCAGACCACTCTTACCCAGTCAATAGATCAGGGCTTGATCCACCACCGTTATTTAGCTCACTGCATCACCCCAGTTCAGAACCTGGCTATATGCAAATTAGTCTGACCCAGTGCCTCATGGGAACAGGGCAGACCAAACTACCAAGCCAATGCTTCACCGGAAAGGAGACAAGCTTCCGGGGACCGGTTTCTGGCATTTCAGCCGTCGTCGGCCCGGCTTGCTTGAATCCTGGTGGTGCAGGGAGCAAGGGACTCATGTCTGAGTATACCCTGCCACACTTGTGGTGGCCAAAAACGATTAAAAAAGGGGGTGGTGATGAACAGAGTGTCTGAATTAAGCAGACCACTCTTACCCAGTCAAGAGATCAGGGCTTGATCCATCACCGTTATTTAGCTCACTGCATCACCCCAGTTCAGAACCTGGCTATATGCAAATTAGTCTGACCCAGTGCCTCATGGGAACAGGGCAGACCAAACTACAAAGCCAATTCTTCACAGGAAAGGAGACAAGCTTCCGGGGACCGGTTTCTGGCATTTCAACCGTCGTCGGCCCGGCTTGCTTGAATCCTGGTGGTGCAGTGAGCAAGGGACTCATGTCTGAGTATACCCTGCCACACTTGTGGTGGCCAAAATCGATTCCAGGCCAGTCAGAACTGAAGTACAGTCTTAAACCTCCAGAGAGGGCTGTGCTGTTGGCTCTCAAACCTTCAGAAGCCTGTTGTAACTGCAGCAGCAACAGCAGCCCTCTGCACCATCAACGGCTACTAATAAATCAAAAGCAAAAGCAGTTTAATTTTCAATATCTGCAATGCATTGGTTTCATAAGTCAGAACTTACATCAAGCACACAGGTACAGGAAACACTGAAACAGCAACAGTGAACAACAATGACAACGCAGAAGGTGGTCCAAGACTCTATGGATGACACAAGGAACAGTTGGCAGAAGTCAGTATGCTTGGGGAGAGCACATAGCCCGACTCCCTTTCTTTATTGCTTTGGCCCTGGAGGAGGTGATCTGTGAGGACTAATAAAGCTCAGGCAAGGGTGCACTCTGTCTGCCCTTTTTAACTATATTTTATCCTGGGGATGTGGTCAACGGGGCCAATTAAGACTCAGAGAGGAGGCTGCATGCACTCCTCCCCTGTTTAATTGTATTTGGCCAATGGGGATAGGTTCCCAGTGTTTTAAGGCTTGTGGTGGAAGACCACATGGCCCCATACCCATTTTATTGGAACAAGCCCTGATGCATGGGGTCACTTGGGCCAATTAAAGGTCGGGATGGGGCTGCCTGTCCCCTCCCCTTAATATACATATTTTGGTCCCAGGAGATGGGGAGCCCAGGGTCCGAATGCCAACCTTATACTGCACACCAAAAGCTGTGCAAAATGTGGGGTTGCCAGCCTGCTGGGGTTTGATCTGGCGCAGAGGTCGAGCCCTGTGCCATGCGCAGCATGGGGTTGGATACCTGTGGGAGTTTGCTGCAGGACCTGGTCACAGGCTAGGGCCTGCAAACACCCCACTGTGCACAGCCAAAGGCATTATATATGGCAATAAAATAATACTTTACATTAAAAAAATAGGAATTCACTGAGAAAAACAAAGGATAAAGTAATGTTATAGTTAGGTGTGATAAAAAGATGTGTGTTTGTTTTTAAAAAAAACGTAGAAATTCACTGTTAAAAACAAAGGCTGAGAATTTTGGCACTAAAACATAAATGTATCCCTCTTCTCTAAATCTGTGGTAAAGAATCTCAAAGTCTATTAATCTGCTTGTGATAAAGGTCTAAAAAACAATCTTAGAAAAGGTTCAAAAGATAGCTAAATATTTTGGAAAAAATATAACTGGATATTTGGAAATTATCGGTTACATAGGTGTTAAATAACCTGAATTTAATTAAGCTAAATATTTAGGGCCTCATTTATGAGGCCTTGCATCAGTTTTGTGCTTCCGATGCATCACTTTTTGTGGTGCATCAGTGGCGTAAAACATGCCTCCTGTTGCGCACTATTTACAAAGTGATGCATCTAAGCAGATGTGTCACTTTGTAAACCCCTGCGCTACATTATACCTGCGTTAGGTATAATGTATGCAGGGGGGGGCGTTCCCCCGCAAAAAGCCTCATAGAAGTGAAGAATGCGTTACTTCTAGGACGCCATTGCGTCAAAATCCTGCACCTGCCTCACAGCAGATGTTAGACTGACGCAGGCCCTTTCACATGGGGCTTGCCCCATGTGAAAGGACTTATTGCTGGAGTTGGGTCATTTTTGTGACACACTCCAGCAATGCGTCACTTTTGCGCTTACAGATACGTCAGAAATACTGACGTATCTGTAACTCCTTGCGACATGATGCGTCATACATTAAATATTACGCATTAGGTATGTCGCAAGGAGTGCAAACTGAGAAGTGACACATCGCTGCTTTGACGCAGCGATGCGTCATTTCTCATAAATGAGGCCGAAAATGTTTTATTCATCAGGAGAGTTACTGTAGAATGAGCTTCAACTTGCATGAAACAAAATGATATTTTGGTTGTCTGTATTTTAAAGTATATGGAATCTAATACTGAGCTGAGTGAACATCATCAAGGTGGGGCAAGAGATGACCTGAGTAGTGCACCTCCTACTAATTCATAGTAGTGGGAATACCATTGGCTTGATGTTGAAATGGGCACAATTGTAAACGGTTTTCTCCACATAATACATGTATTTTTGCAAAAATGATGGGTGTTATACCAAACACAATGTGCCTGTCATTTGTGGGAATAGTGTGGGCATGGGTATATGAATCACAAAGATATTGGCAGGAAAACGGTTCAAACAGAATATTTGTTGGGGCCATGGCATTCATCTGTTTCACAGTTTTCACAAACATTTTGGGCTACATGAACAAAGCCATTTTGCATTTCACAACAGTGTGAATCACTATTTCAGGTCATTAGAAAATGCAAAATGGTGTTCAGTATGTACGAAAGGCATTTTCGATGGTGCAATTTGCAATATCCATCATGTAGAAATCGCATTGTTTGCATTTCAAAATTCGAAATAGCAAATTGCTAACACTATGTACAAAGGATTCCCTAATTGTGATTAGTCACAAAATGGCATTTAGGAAATGCAAATACCATCATTGTTTATCAAGGTTGTAACCCAGTGCAAACTATAAAGTCACTCAAAATGTATCTGGCTCTATCAAAATGGCAGCTCTGTATGTCTTGGTGAGGAGGATGTGGATTTTAGCTGGTGGGCAGATAAGGAGGAGGAGACGATAGAGGATATTTAGGGAGTACAGACTAAGAAGGAGATTTATGAGAAGAATATACTGATAGTGAGGTAATTTTACATTTAATTACTGAGTTACACCCTCAGCAACAAACCCCAACAGTCAGAAGAAATGCGATTCCACCACATTTGCAAGTATTGTGTTGTCTACACCTTTTAGCTTCTGGCAGTTACCAGAGTTATACCCATGGCAGGGTGACTTCACAATGTGCATTTTCTAGGTTTTTAATATGTTTTTGGACATCATGGCTGGCAAGTGAACCAATATGTTTTTTCCAAACACTCCACAAGATACATATGGCATTAGCTATTTCATCTGGGTTTAAAATATGCTGGGCAAATAGGGAGGGAGATAAAAGAGGGGGAGGGATAGTGATCATTTTCAAGGACTCTAGGGACATAGCTTCCTCAGCATTATTGAAAATGGGCCTGGTCGAGGGCCTACATTTTTCCATCAAGACTAGCCCCACAACCTCCTTCTCAGGTCTGTTGGTATATAACCCTCCAGATTACCTACCAAACATACACCTGGAACTTTGCAATTATATTGCACAGAAATATCTCTTATTCTCTAACTTTACTGAATTAGGGGATTTTAATTTGCATGTAAACAATCCCACTTGTGTTCAGGCAATGCAGGCGGTTTCCTCGTTGGATAGCGCTAATTTGCCCAACTTGTTAAATTCCCTACTTACAAAGCAGGGCATACCCTTGACCTAATATTTTCTAATTTATCGTCTCTTAAAATGGAAGTGCTGAATCAGGAGGCTTTGTCGGACAATTTTCTTATTCCTTTCTCTTTTAACCTTGCAAAACCCAACTTGTTTGAGAGCTCCAGATACTTTCTAAAGAGAAACTGAAAGAAGCTGGTGGCTGAATGCTTAGGCCCAGTTTTGATGGCTAGCCAACTGCCTCTGTCTCTAGATCCTAATGCAGATACTGTGGTCCTACAAAAATGGATTGCGCCACAGTAGAGTCTACGGCACCAGCCAGAGTCACTAAGTCCATGAGGAAATCGCCCTCAGTCACATGGTTCTCCGAGTCGCTTAGGGCAATGAAGAGCAACTGCAAGAGCCTGGAACAACTGTGGAGGGCGAATTATGATGCTACTGCTAAAATAACATATTTGAAATCTTTGAAAGAAATGCATAAATTAATGAAGAGAGATCACATTGCCAAGTGTATTGATAACTCCGATAGACCAGGCAAGGTAATTTTCAAGGTGGTCAACTCCTTCCTCAAACCCCTTGAGCTGGTAATTGAAGCCCAGCCCTCTCAGGCACTCTGAGAGAATCTTGTTTTTTTATGAAAAAATTGGTAAGGTCTACAATTCCTCTCCTGCTATAACTGCTACAGTCAAATCTAAAGTGGTGGTAAGGAAAGCACCCGTGCCTCTCTTTTCTGAAGTTACACCTTTCTCTCAGAAGGAAGCACTGGCTGTGATCCATGGCTGCAAGTCAGGTTCGCCGGAGGACCCGTGCTCTCCTAAACTGTGGAAAGAATTGGCACATTCCATCATGAATGTGCTGTCCAAAATATGGAATACCTCCCTTTTCTCCGGCATCTTCCCCGACATCTTCCCCAGCTCATGGAAGCACGCCACTCTAATTCCCCTGAAGAAGAAACCCAATGTGGATTCAGGAGACTTGAACAACTACATATGTATTTCCCTGTTGCCAGCACCAGCAAAAATGCTAGAAAAGGTAGTGCAGCGTCAATTGGCCAATTTTATCAAGAGCTACAATATCCTGCATGACACCCAATCTAGTTTCTGAGCTGGGTTCAGCACAGAGACAGCGTTATTAGAGGTAGCAGACTCAATTAGGATGGCATTGGATTCAGGGGCATCAGTTATGCTGACACTCCTGGATCTTTCAGCAGAATTTGACACAGTTGACCACTCTATACTGGCGCAATGTCTTTTGGACAGTGGGGTGAATGGCACAGCCCTGGCCTGGCTGAAGTCTTTCCTCCACTTGAACACTCAAAGGGTGGCCCTACGACCATATCAATCCAACCGCAAACACTTATGGTGCGGGGTGCCACAGGTGTCGGCCCTAAGCCTGCTACTGTTCAACATATATCTGGCTCCTCTATTTACACTGATAGCCAACTGGGGCGTGAAGGCGATTTCTTACGGCAACGACACCTAGCTGGTTTTTACTTTTAAGGATCAGTCCGAGTATTCTTTTAAGTGCTTTAAAGGCTGCTTAAAAGATATTGCATGCTGGATGAACAACAATAAACTTAAACTGAATGCCGATAAAACAGAAGTGGTGTTTTTGGCAAAACCCAGCCCCCTGCCGCGGACCTGTGGTGGCCGGCAGAATTGGGCTCGCCACCTGCTCCAGCTGGCTGTGCCAAAAATCTGGGAGTAAAATGGCAGGCTGATTTATCCTTCTCAGTCCAAATTCAGCAGGTAACAGCTGCCTGCTTTAGCAGCTTGAGAAACTTGCAAAAATGTATACATCTGCTGCCAGAGAGCTTCTGCAGAATCGTAGTGCAAGCCACAGTAACTGCCAGCCTGGACTACGCGAACAGCCTCTATATAGGCTTACCGGCTTACCTTATTAGGAAACTCCAAATGGTTCAAAATGCGGCTGCAAGATTGATCAGTCGTATTCCTTTTCAGCAACATATCTCCCCACATATTAGAGAACTTCATTGGCTTCAAGTAGCCAATAGAATCAAATTTAAGGCCTTAACCCTAGCTTTTCGGGCAATCCACGGAACGTGCCCTAGCTATTTGAAACAGAGGCTAGGTGTCTACATGCAGACTCGTGCTCTGAGGTCCAATTCCCAAAAATTGCTTTGCACTTCACGAGTGAAGAAAGCCCGGCTGGGTGGCAGATCTTTTATGCTTGGGGCGTACATGTGATGGAATTCCCTCCCTAACTCCTTGCACCAGATTACTGCTGAAACACATTTTAGGAAGGCAGCAAAGACATGGCTTTTAACTTAGTTTAATCCTCTGTGATCTTTGGTCGAAGCTTGTCTCCCGCGTGTCACTTGTCGCTCTAGCGCCGGGACACCTCTTTGGAGATAGCTGTTCATGCTCTACAAATGGCTATATTATTATTATTATTATCATTATTATTATTATTATTATTATTATTATTATTATTATATTATATTATTGACTCAAGTATTTCCAACCTTAATGAGTGGGAGGGCAAAGCTATTGACTCATTGGCCCCTCTTAGACCGATTAAAACCTTCAGGTCTTCTCCCGCAGCCCCCTGGTACTCGGAGGAATTGAGACAAAAAAAGTCCGCCTTCAAAATACTGGAACGCTGCTGGAGACTGACGTTTTCAACAGAAAGTAAAATCGAGTACCGGACAGCCCTTAAAGAATACTGGAAACTTATCATAAAACACAAAAGAAGCTTTCTATCAGGTAGAATTGATAAAGCTAGCAATGCCCCAGAGAGATCTTCAAAATTGTTAAATCTTTTATTGACCCGCAGGATCTGAATCGGCGTCAGCCTGTGTCTCAGTCTCTCTGCACCCAACTCTCCGAGTTCTTTGAAGAGAAAATTGCTCTTATCTATGCCTCCTTCCCTAACAAGGACAGCTCTGATATCGGGGAAGAACTGATAGCTAATCAAACCTTTGCATCAGTTCTCGCGGAATTCTCTGAAATATCAGAAGACATCTCCCTCCAGGAACTGCTTAAGTGCGATTCCGGCTCTCCCAGTGACCCATGGCCAGCAAAAGAATATAAAGCACTAGCAGCACTCCTCAAGCCTCATCTCAATTCCATATGGATGCCTCCCTGAGATCGGGCATTTATCCAGAGGCTTGGAAACACGCATTTCTAGTCCCTATCTTGAAAAAAGCTAATGCGGATCCAGAGACCCCGCAAAACTATAGGCTGATTTCCCTTCTCCCTGCTCCGCCAAGATCTTGGAAAAGCTGGCCCACCAACAACTTGCCAGCTTTATAGAGTCCAAGTGTCTCCTTCACGATTCTCAGCATGGATTTCGCTCGGGCTACAGCACAGAGTCGGCCCTGATTGAAATGGCAGACTCTGTGCGGTGGACACTTGACCGGGGATCGAAGGCGGTGTTAGTGCTGCTGGATTTGTCAGCAGCATTTGACACCGTCTCTCACCCGATCCTCCTGAAACGGCTGAGATCCATTGGAATCCAGGTTGCGGTTCTCAACTGGATTGCCTCATTTCTCTCTGACCGTAAACAACAGGTTCACACTCCTCCTTACACCTCTTCAGTTAGGCCACTCAAATGGGGTGTCCCTCAAGGCTCCTCGTTGAGTCCGCTCCTTTTCAATATTTATTTTACACCTTTGGCCGAAATGATATCACAGTCGGGGATTAAAATAACATCATATTCTGACGATATCCAGCTCCTTTTTTCCTATAATGAGCTTTCATCTACCACTTTCGACCCCCTAAAGTCATGCCTAAGGAATATTGCGAAATGGATGGATCTCAATTTTCTCAGACTCAACGCTGGAAAAACCGAGGTCCTGTTCTACAACCAACCTTCTCCATTAGCCTCTAATCTCTTGTGGCCGGAAGACTTGAGCCTTGCCCCTCTCCCCAAGGATTCGGTTAGAAACCTGGGGGTCAGGTGGGACAACCATTTGTCCTTTGCTAATCAAGTACAAACAGTCTCTGCTGCTTGCTTTTGCAAAATTAAAATTATAAAAAAGTTTATCAACTACCTGCCAAGCAATACCCGCAAAACCATGGTCCATGCGCTCATAACTTCGCATCTTGACTATGCTAATGGACTTTATCTAGGTCTGACAGCAGGACTGTGCCACAGACTCCAGATTGTTCAAAATACCGCTGCCCGTTTGGTCAGTGGCATTTCACTTAGATAGCATATTTCCCCATACCTGCGCAAACTGCACTGGCTCCCCATCTCCAAAAGAATTGAGTTCAAATCCATGACCCTGGCCTTTCGGACTACCAAAGGCTTAGGACCAGCCCATCTTATTTTGAGTCTTCGACCATATAGTCATTCCAGAGTTCTCCGCTCTAATACCAAACTGTTACTAGTCACTCTTAGATTTAAAAAAGCGCGATCTGGAGGTAAAACCTTCGAAGTGTGTGCCACCCAGCGCTTGAACAAACTTCTGCTTCACCTCCACATGATTCAGTCGGAACTTGAATTCCGCAGATCCCTCAAACCTTTGTTTTCTGCTATGAAGTTCCCGCTTTAGACCAACTGCCGTCTGCTCAATAGAGCCGGGACACCCAGTTGGGGTAGCTGCGCGCTTTATAAAATACACAAATAAATAAATAAACTACAGAAACCCACTAACCATGTTGAGCCTCAGCATTGGGTCAGCTACTTTGAAAACCAATTTAAGATGTTGGATGGGAATGCCAAGGTTGTTCTTCCCCCTAGATGTGATGCTCTGTTGGTATTTACACACAGTGAGGTTGAGTCCGTGTTGAAAACGATTCCAAGTGGAAAATCCCCCGGGTCCGATAGCATCCCTGCAGACCTTTTTAAGCACGAGCATGCTATATGGGCCCCATATATTACTGTATTAGCAAATGCCCTAGCTAGTGGCGCATCGGTTCCAGATTCTTGGTTCGGAGCAGAGATCTTACTGAGCTATACAAAAGGCGACTGCTCTGCTCCGGCCAATTATCGGTTGATTAGCCTAATAGACGCGCTGCAGAAAATATTTGCCCGCCTAATACTCGGGAGAATCCAGAGTTGGATGACCGAAGAAGATATCTTAACCCCCATCCAGGCAGGTTTTTGGTCACATATAGGGACCCTGTATCAGGCCTTATGTTTTATACTATTGTATTGGAAAGAGGTATTTTTGGGGGGGGTATGCTCTTTGCGGCCTTTGTGGATCTAAGATCCGCTTTTGATCTTGTGCCAAGGGCAAAATTATGGGAAGTACTCTTGGGGCAGGGGATGCCTAAGGAGCTGGTTGCAATTTTAGTCAAACTTCATGAGCCTACCATTGCACAGGTCCGTTGGGGTAAACCTGGGGAGGTAACCAATAGGTTTGAGGTATGCAAAGGAGTGAGACAGGGGTGCGTGTTGGCTCCCACCCTATTTTCTTTATTTATTAACAGGGTGGTCCATTATTTTGCTAATCACCCGACTGACGCCCCGAATGCTCGCTGGCATGAAAGTCCCACTGCTCATGTTCGCGGAAGACACCCTGCTTATATCCAAGACGAGACAGGGATTACAACTAGCACTGTCTTGTTTTGAGGTGTTTTTGCCGCGAACATGAGCTGGAGGTCAATGTGGGAAAAACCAAGTTTATGGTGCTCCATGGGTCTAGGCCGGTTAGAGCAAGGGTCTTTATGGGTGGTGATCTCCTGGAGCAGACGTCAGTTTTTACGTATCTGGGAGTTACCTATAGTGACAAAATGAGATGGAAGCCCCAAATTGATATACTAGCCTTAAAACATACTCAACTAGGTGGTGCACTGATTAAAGAGCACAGGCAGTCTCCCACTAAACCTATCGCCCCTCTTATTAAAATGTATGGCTCAAAGATTCTGCCCGCAATTATGTATTGTGCCGAACTGTGTGGTTTTAGTAATCTGTCCCTTATCACCATTGCACAGAACACATTTTTGAGGTCTGCGCTGGGACTACCCCAATCTTCATCACGTATTCCCCTACTTGTGGATTTTGGTTGTCAGGCAGTCGAGGATGTGGCAAGGTATAGACCTCTGGCGTTTTGGCGACGTCTATGGACCGCACCTGAACTTTTTTTATATGCCAAACCTATGCTAGAAGTTAAAGGGTTGGGTGTTTCTTATAAGATCTCCTGGCTGGTTGAAATTAAATCCCTATTGACATGTATGGAGATGGGGGAGCTTTGGGCTAATCCGGATACAGCTGTGTTTCCCTCTAAAAAGGTTTATAGTACCGTGTCCTGGGATAGGATCAAAACTAAGAGGCTCTTGTCCCAGTTAGACAGTTCCTTGATAGCAACCTTCCATGACATTAGGGATGATCCCCGCCTGGAAGAGTACTGGGACACCATTACAAAGCCACTAGATCGTAAATTGTACCACCAGTTTAGAGTAGGCTCACTACCTCTACGTTGGTTAACCAGTAGATGGAATCCTGCTGGCAGTGATAAATGTGTATTTTGCACAGATCACATCGAAACCACCGATCACTTTTAATTTGTCTGTCCTGCATACCACCAACCTAGGCATGTATGGATCAAACCTGTGTGTAGGCTTATGGGTAAAAGCTCGACACAGGTGGCAAGTAGAATTTTGAGGAATGACACTACTAAAGTAATTGTTAAAGCGTTGCAAAATTACTGAGCTGGGCATGGGTCCTTCGGATAAAAAAGTTAGGGCCCAGTTTGTAGGCTAAGTGATGTTATGGCTACTGGACCCAGGGAGCTAGTGGAGCACAATAGTAGGTTTTGTGGCTCATATTGAGATTCTAAATAAGATTGTTTTTAAATATGTCTAAGTCTATTGCCTATTGTATATTTAATCCTATTTTAGCTCATTTTAAATATTTAAGTGCCAGTGTAGTTCTGGTTTTTAGAAAGTCTTTTGTAAATGTTGTTTATTTATGCTGTTTGGATTATGAATTACTGTTTTAGAATGTCTTTTATGATGAAGAATCGCAATAAAGACTTTTTTGACTGAAAATCCAGACTGTGAGATTTAGTGAAATCCTCATAATGTTGGGTTTCCTCTTGGTTAGGCTTTCTTTTTGGAAAGTTTTCTCCTAGTGGAGACTGGTTAGAGCTATAAGAGTAGAAATGTTTTGGTTAGCGATTTCCAAATTGCGAGTTCATAGAAATCGCTATTTGAAAATCACATCATGAGATGTACGAACAAGAGGATTCCACTATTAGTGATTTCATCAAAATTGCAATTGCAATTAAGAAATTTCCTATTTGGATATTGCACTAATGCAATTTTTGAATAGGAAATGCCTATAAGGAAATGTCGCAATTTGGGATGCAGAATGATGATGTAAGTCCCAGGAGGTTTAGAAATACAAAGTGTGGCCACAACTCAGAAGCCTAGGAAGGTGCTGGAAGGAAGGAGTGTTCCTGTGTGACTACTGGCAGAGACATTTACTTTTCCCTACAACACCATGTCCAAGGAAGTTGGAGATTAGACCATGGCAGCACGAAGAGGAAAGTAACATTTTCTGATAAGGAGCTGGAGCTCTTGACTGAGGAATGTGTGGCATACTTGGCCCAACTGGTTGACAAATCATCTTTTTATGTTCCTTAGGCCAAAAAAATTTAGAACTGCATCCTGGAAAAAGTGTACGCTCTTGGTGTCACCCAGAAGACCAAACCTGAAATAAGGAAACACTAGTATGACCTAAGATCCCATATTAAAGAGAAGATGGCCAGCATGATGGCTGAGGCTAATGACACAGGTGGGGGCATCCAAACATGCTCCTCCGACTCCAATTGAATCACTTATTGAGGGAACATTTGAGCCTGAAACTGTGGTGGGAGTGTCAGGCCTTGACACCTCCAATCCTGCAGGCTACAGCCAAAGTAAATTATTTTCTTGTAGTAATTATTCCATAACATATTGCATATTAGTGTGCAAATACAGCATTGTGGCTACAAAAACTCTGTTTAGATGTTTGCTGTAATATGGCAATACATTTTGGGAGTTCTAGTTCCACTAAGTTGTATGGTATACTATGTGTCGATGTATGAACTACAGATAGATGTCGATATATAATTCTTCGTGTAAAAACACACAAATCACATTATCAGCAATTTATGCAAACTAAGTAGCAATTTATTTACAATAACTATATACATACATTTCACAAGATTACACAGAGGACATGTCTGAAACCAGTGAGGCTATTGAAGACAGCAAAAGTGCTATTCCTATGACCATAACCCAAACTGCAACTATTAGGAGAGCAAATGTTGCATCACTACCAGACTTCGAGGAAAGAGAAGAGGAGAAAACTCAATGCAGGAACACAACTTCTTCTGTGGGCAGGACGCACAGAAAATGTAGAGTCCAACAACAAACTGTTCACATTGATGATGTCTATAATGACATGTGAGTCAGCTCACAATTGTGTGGTGTCCTTGAGAAATCAATCTTCAAAGTACAGCACCTGTAAGCCAAATAGATAAAAACAAGGAATAGGCATCTACAAAGCATGTCACGTTCAATGCTGACCTTCCAGAAAGGTCAAGAGCGTTGGATTGCTGCCATGGAGAAGGACCATCGATGCATTTGCAAAATTTATAAATCGAATATAATATTATATTATTATTATTATTATTATTATTATTATTATTATTATTATTATTATATATGCATCACAAAAAACAAATTTTTCATTGAGTAGTTTCCAAACATTATTGGTTGTGCTGATGGTACATATATTGGCATATGTTCACTCTCTGCAAATGAATACATTTATAGAAACAGGAAAAGCACCCATTCACTCAATGTTCAGGTAAAGTGTGATGCCTCATTTAGCCAGATTCCCAGGCAACAGGCAACACACATGACTCCTTTATAAAATTTAGATAACTTGTGCCTAATACTTAGGGAACAACTAGCGGCCCTCAAGTGAAGTCCAAAACCAAGTAAGTGGCCCCACAACAAGAATCGCGTTCCATGCTGTGGAAGGGTCCGCAGTGTTTTTAAGCATCTCCCGGTGCTTCTGACGCGATCAGCACGCGCCCCCTGGAACTCTGGGAGTTGTGGTCCCAGCGTGTTTGGCAGGCAATGGCGTTGCAGTCCCCCGGACTGTTTGGCAGCAGGTGGCGGCAGGTATGAGGTAGCTCGGGGCAAGAGAAGTCCAAAACCAATTAAGTGGCCCTACAACAAGAATTGCGTCTGGATTTTCATTGTGACCTGTGTCTGGATTTTTCTTACCTGTTTCAATTATCAGCATAATTAACTAATGCAGTATTAAACATTGATTTATTGATTGATTTATTGCAGATCTCCTTAAAAGCCGAATAAAAGCAAAACTCTGCTTATTACACCATTAGCATCTGGATACACAGTGAGGGCTAGATATAATGTTAGGCAGTTGTGGAAAAGCCTCCAGTTTGTGGAGTAAATGGTAAATCATCTACTCAGGGATGCTGAGCTAATCAAAAATCATCTGAAATAATTGCTCTCGCTACAGGGATAGTAATGCCAATGGGATTCTGCTTCTAAATTACTCACCAGTTAAGAATTTTCCAATGCAATATATACCACTTCCTCCACAAATTTACGATTTTTTCCATTAGCAGTCACATCTAAATCATCTCTACCTCTGTCTTTCAGGTCCAGTGCCTGGTGCCATTTTATAATATCTTTGAATCCTGAGTACCACGTTTCCAATCCGGTGTGGATAGAAGAAGGCATTAAGGTCCAATGTTGGCGAGTGGAAGTGGCTTCGGACGCAAAATCATAATTTTAATTTTGAAACCTTTTTATTGGCATTTGAAAAATTATTCGGACCATTTAATACCTAATGTCCAAAATATTTATTTTGAGAGTCATGTTATATCATTTTTATCAACTATATAGTTCACAATTACTGTCAGTTATCCTTTTGATGCTTCATATAATTGGCTATAATACTTCAATTGTGGGGATGCAAGTCATTTTATAAAGTTATATATTTTTTAAATCTTCTTTTATTGAAACACATATACAAACAACATAGGGGCACAAAGTAGTCAGCGAAGAGATGTCTACATGGTTGTCATTCGGGGATATCTCAACACATCATATAGAGTAGTTCCCAAAACAGGGAAGAATTATCATCAGTTGTTTCATCATAGAAAAGAAAAAAGAAAAAAATAGGAAAGAGGCAGTAAAGAAAAAAATAGGAAGCAATCAGAGTATGGTTTCAACATTTTTGCCAGGGTTTCTATTGGTTCCCAGTCCAGCCGTGGTATGACGCAACAGTATACAAATAAAGAAATTACTGCCAGATTCATCAAAGACCCGTTTTGCAAGTCTGTAATAGCGATTCATAAGGAATCGCTATTACAGACTCGCAAAACGGGATTCATGTAGGAATCGCAAAATAAATAGCGATTCCTACATATTCCTTATTTGCGATTAGCAAATTGCTAATCGCAAATAAGGAATAACTCCCCATTCATTCCTATGGGCTAGGCCCATAGGAATGAATGGGGAGTTATTCCTTATTTGCGATTAGCAATTTGCTAATCGCAAATAAGGATGCGATTACAAGGGTGCTAGGGGTGTCCAAAGGACACCCTGTAGCACCCCTGAAAGGTAAACTACATTGGTGTTGCGCACACACATGTCCAAAGGACATGTGTGTGTGTGCAACATGCAACTTAGAAAAATGCTTTTAAAAGCATTTTTCTAAGTTATCGCTATTTACTACGAGGTTTGACCTCGCGGTAAATAGCGGCCCGAAATTGCGAAATCGCAATTTAAAAATGGATGATGAATTGCATTTAAGGAATCTCAAATAGAGATTCCTTAAATGTAATTCCTCGCAAATTAGCGAATTCGCTATTACCGATTTTTGCATTTGGGATGATGAATCCCAAATGCAAAAATTGCGCTCGCAAAGGGCCAGATTCTGAGAATCTGGCCCTTTGCGAGCGCAATTGAGCTTCATGAATCTGGCCGATAAAGTTTAAATGGGCAAAGATTAATATGCCTGAAGCTTCACTGGCTGTCTAAATGGTATTTAGTACTATACCACACACGTTTTAATTTTGGGACACATCATATATTGTTACCAGTGCTTAGTGTGTGAAGGTGATTGGCACTCACATTCACTTTAGGGGATCAGGACTTATTTTTCTCCATCAGAGTTTGACATCACAGCTAGAGAAGAAGGAGGACAAAAAATATAGGAAACAATTACAAAGGGAGAAAGCAGGGATGGAAAAATTCACAAGTGAGGTAGAGAAGATATGTAGATGGTGGAAGAAACGGCATGAGGTGCCATTCAATTAAGCTAGGCAGCCTAGATAACCGGAATTATCTGTATTTTTTTTGTTTATTAACAGTTAAGCACTCAGGCACAGTCAATTGATTTTAGCAAACAGTGGGGCATGACACTCATCAGATTTACTAATATGTAGAATGTATACTTTTGACAGTTAGTACATGGTAGCACATATTCACATTCTATTAAATATGGGGCATAATATCAAGAAAGGGCGTTACATTATCGCCGTTTTTATCGGCAGGAAACTGCAAATAAAGCGGCGATAATGGGCTTGATAATACGCTCTATGAATTCCAATCGAAGCCCATGTTAGATGTGAAGACATCTAACATGGGCTTCGATTGGAATTCCATAGAGCATATTATCAAGCCCATTATCGCCGCTTTATCTGCAGTTTCCTGCCGATAAAAGCGGCGATAATGTAACGCCCTTTCTTGATAATATGCCCCTATGTTCTATAAGCCACTCGTGGCTCAGATGCGTCATGCGTGCTGTTTGGTGCTACCAAAACATTTGTCCTTTTCCCTTAGACAGCAAACTACTAATCTGAGCATTAGCAAGCAGGTTACTGTGCTAGATTGCACGAGGACCAAACACAAGGTTGAAATTTCACACCACATAAAGATGAAGGCCAAGAAATAAACATCATATTCATTTTGAAATATAGGTATATACTGGTTTTGAGGACGTTTAACTTGCTTCTCTGTGCTACTTTTTGGACCCTAATTATCACAGTTGTTTTTTCTTAATGAGAGTGTCCATCTGAAGCTATTTAGAAACAGGTGTTGTAATCTTAATAGAAAACTGGATACGTTTATGAAATCATAATAAAGGTTTAAATGATCTGATACGAAGAAAGGGAAACTATGTCAGAATACATACATAAAAATACACCATAGGATGTTAGAGTGATTTCGAACAAAGACATTGACTTGGTGCACACATTGATTGTCAAATGCATTCAGATTTAGTTTTGCAATTTTAAAAAGTTAACATTCATTTTTTAACATAATATTACATTTTTATGTTTTTTATTCTTGCATTCGTTAAAGGTCAAATTATTTCTTACCCTAGTTTTCTTGCCATAGTTTCACTATACCATTAAAGTTTTTTATGAATGATTCTGTATTCTTTCACTTTTACGGTCACTAATCATGAAAACTGCATTCCGTACAAGCAAGGATATGTAGTTAAACATTGCGATTCACATGATTAGAATTATCTGCATCATAATACGATGTATGTCATAAATAATGCACACAGCCTATAATAAGACTTAGCAATGTCAGGCTGGAGCCCTGGTGATATCATAAAATGCAAGACAGCTTCCTGAATGCTTCGTGTCAGCACAAGCAGAATATGACAATCTATATTCCTAATTAGTGTATAATGTGGCCGTATTTTGTAGCTTGTGTTCCATTGCAACAATCTTTGACAAATAATTTCTCATCATTCCTTATTAGTAATTTCATCTTTTTTCATCGGCAGCCTTACACAATGAGCATTAAAATGTAATGTTCTTCTATCTGCATTTGAAACGTTGCATTAAAACTTGACGGCGGTGGCCACTTCTTGTTTAACTCAAGAAACCAGTGAAACATGTTGACACCGGGTTCATTTATTAATGACAATGTGCCATCATGTTTGCACTGCGGGCGGTCAGTTTGGGACCACCCAAGCGGCGCTGCTCAGAATTTCAATTTTGTAAAGCAGATATTTCTTGCTAGCGTCAAATTAGATAATTTGAAATGTATATTATGTTTTCAAGAAAAGACCCTACATTAAAAAAAATAGTTAAGGGATGTCCTGCTCTGCAGACAAAAGGCACCTATCCGCCAGAGAAAGAAGCCCACGTGATCTTGAAAGTTAGCAACTAAAAAAATGTATGGTAGCTCAACCAAGGTTTCATCTCTGCAGTGATTTGTGCTCTTTTGACCAAAAAAATGTAAATTGAGCTGCCATATTGTATATCGAGTTGCAACGTTTCAGCGTCCATCTCAAAAAGTCACAATTACTTAACACGATTTAATAATGAGTTCATCTTGCGTTTTTATTTTAAAATATAATCTCGTTTTATCTGAAGACGTGGGCAAGGAACCATATAACACTGATTTCTACAATTTCCCCTCTTATTTTAAAAGCACCATTCAATTATAGGGAAGCAGTCTTAATTATATATTGAATGACTTTTATTTTAGGACTAAGGACAGATGTGTGTATTATCGCGCCCACCGTCTACAATATGCATGCTATGCATATGATCTTTGATTGTTTGAAAGACTCTTTCCACAATAAGCTTTAACCCCTTTGCAGATTGGGATCATGTTTGCCATTCCCTTTGTTTAAAATATGTCTTAGAAATCTACCTCTACTGCAAAAATAAAATATGAATTATTTATTTGGTCCAATTATTTATTATCATTTATGCAAAGCTGATCATATTATGCATGCATAAGGGGATTAAATCACTGTTAACCCATATTGCCTTTAGGGGCTTCAACTGATAGACAGACGGTTGCTTATGTTTACCTCTATAGACAAATACATGAATAAAAAAAACACAGCTTGTCATTCAGTACATATAACTAGTAGAAATATTGAAGTTAAGAATATTCGTCCCCTCAGAAAGAGAGTTCGATAATATTGGAAGAACACAAGATGCTTGCATAGCAGTCATAACGTTCTTAACTCTGGAGTCTCTCTTGATTAAGTTATTGTAACGGTCTTAACTTATCAGTAGGTGCTATGACTAATAGCATAACATCACCAATGATAATACTAAGAACAGTAGAAAAATACAACAACAAGAATAACTGTGGTTGACCAGTGTAAATCTACTATCATTGAACATTATGGACAATACACACATACACATACACCCTATCTATCTACCTATCTATATAGATCTATCTATCTATATATGTATATATATATATATTCATCATGTGATCAAGGTTCAGGTCGTACCGAAATGCGTCATGGCGGCATGGGATGCAGGCAGAAAATTGAATAAATAAAAAAGCACAAAGAAAACAGGGTCCACGTGTCTATCCGAATCCGTGGTGTTTTCATTGGATTACTGGTGGATGGAGTACTGCAATATATATATATATATATATATATATATATATATATATATATATATATATATATATATATATATATATATATATATAAGAAAGAAGTGACTCAAACAGATAGATTTACCAAAGAACAAAAATATATTTCCACTACAACGTTTCAGCTTCCGCCTTCCTCAGGTATTTTCAAGATGGTAAGAGCTGTGGCATCTGTGCAGCCACTGAGCTTACCATCTTGAAACTACCTGAGGAAGGCGGAAGCTGAAACGTTGTAGTGGAAATATATTTTTGTTCTTTGGTGAATCTATCTTGGATATTTTATTTCTTTGTGACTCATTGTATCCTTTTGGATCCAGATTTTTGCCCTGGCTGGCTGTTGTTTTCTTGTGATCTTTCATCTTCAAGTACATATATATATATATATATATATATATTCACTGAAAAAACCATAGGTTTCACACCAGTTATAGTTAGCTGGAAATTTTACTGACATAAAACCATTGAAATTCCCACGTTATAGTTAGTTGGACTCACTATAACTTGCGCGCCTGCAATGCACTGCTGATGACGTCACATATTACATCACTCATGACATGGTCAGTGACATCACTCATGACATCACTGATGACACCATCCAGCGAATGTGTGTCTTTCTGAAAAATAAATATTAGTGAGTAATGTTTAAATTTTTAAATATATGTATTAGTGTTTCACTTTGTGTATAAGTAGCTGCATGGGTTGGTGAGTAGCTACATGTGTATGTCCATGGGTTATTAGATGTTTTTTTAGTATCAGTATGAGTGTCTATATGGTTTGGTGGGGGTATTACTTAGCACATAGATGCATGATTGACTGACTCTCTGTTTGTATAAGTTTTGAAGACAGCATATGTGCAGGACTGTATGGGTGAATGAGTGTGTATATGTGTATGTTAGTGAGTGAATGACTGTCTCACTATTGTCTTTATCAGTAACTACATATGTTTTAATCTAGTATATGTGAATATTGATGTATATAAGTGAGTATATGTGAGAGTAAGAGATTGTAAGAGTTCCTGTTTAAACAAGTATGTGTTTCTATAAGGGATTGTTTAAGAGAATAAATATGTTTTAATTTCAATAGAAGTAAGGTGGTAGTGTGTGTATAGCTCTATATGCAAATAAATGGATGTTCAATTGTTTATTTGCATGTGTGAGTAACTTTTGGATGACTGTCAGTGTGTAACAGGATTTATAGGTGTATCACTACATATGATGAGTGAGTATATGTATGAGTGAGTATATTGAACTGTTTGTGAATGAGTAGATGTGTATATAGATGGTGCAATTACTGAATTGGTTGTTGTAACTGATAAGGTTATCTCCATTTTAAAAAAAATGTTAGTTTCTATTTTTGAATATGTGTTTCAAGGGTTACATTACAGTGAAAGGAGGTCTGTCACTCTGTCACAAGGATGGTGTCATCAGTGATGTCATGAGTGATGTCACTGACCATGTCATGAGTGATGCAATATGTGACGTCATCAGCAGTGCATTGCAGGTGCGTAAGTTATAGTGAGTCCAACTAACTATAACGTGGGAATTTCAATGGTTTTATGTCAGTAAAATTTCCAGCTAACTATAACTGGTGTGAAACCTATGGTTTTTTCAGTGAATATAATAGGTTTTTTAAATGCTAATTCCTAACTATAACTGGTGTGAAACCTATGGTTTTTTCAGTGAATTTCATAGGTTTTTTAAATGCTAATTCCTTTCTATATCGAGTTTCTAACCTATGTTTTTTTTTACAATTTGCTGTTTTGTGTAAGTATTAATTTTTAAGTTTTTTTTTTTTTATCATTTTTTCCTGGGGCGCTCTGGGTGCGCGCTCCGGTAAGCTCTCCGGAAAGCGCACCCAGAGAGCTACTTTCGTTTGTGAAAAAAATATGAATGAAAAGTTAATAATAACGCAAAACATTTCGTACCATACAAATAAAAGCAGTTTTTTTTAATAAGGAAATGAAAATGATTTTACATTTCCGTAAAACTATGAAGACGTCACTTCGGCGCGCAGCGTAAGCGCCCCCGGAAGCGCCTACGTTCGCGCGGCGTATGCGCCCCGGAAGCGCCTACCATCGCGCCGCGTATGCGTCCCGGAAGCGCCTATGTTGGTGCCGCGTATGCGCCCCGGAAGCGCCTACGTTGGCGCCGGTGCGCGCAGCGTCAGCGCGTCAAGTCATGTGACCTTAAAATAACACTTTTCATTGGTTGCTTACAGTTTTTTTTACAAAGAATGAAATCCCCACCCATTTTCTTCACTTCTTCTTTCACTTTTGTGACTGAAAGACCTGTTTTTTGCTCCTGGATCTTTCTTGGTTTACCATGGCTGCCAGAGAATCCAGCAGTGATGAAGAGCCTGAATTCATCAATGAAGAGCCTCCTCAGCCAAAGGTGAAGGAGCATTTTATTTGGAATTGTTTTTTAAATACTACCTAACCAGAAAAAGGTGAATGCTCCAAAAGTGGAGTGCAGGATTTGCAAACAAGTCCTGTCACGGGGTGACCCAAAAAAAAAATACTCATTTGGGAACTTTACGATGATCCGGCATGTTTAGAGGAGGCACCCCCAGAATTTTTCCCGGGAAAGTGTCAGGGCTCTGGCACAAGAGGTTCCCAGTGATGGGGCCTCTACATCCACCGGAGGAGCAACTACTTCTGGGAGGGGGCAATCACAGGAGCTCGTGCCAAATATTCAACCTGCTTTTAACCATGGTGTCCTGAGATGCAGCTACTGCAATCAACTCCTTACCTATGGGGAGCAAAGTGTCCAGCTCATGGTTCGAGCATTGGAGAACCATCACTGCCCTTCCCACCCCTAATTTTTTTTGTTGTTTTTGCTCCTGTTGACCAGTTTCCATTCCCTGTTTTTGTTGCTGTTTTGAAAAAAGAAGAAAACAAAAAGTTCTTTTCAGAACTACCTCCAATTCTCATCAAAGAGCTATATTCTTTAAAAAATGAAAAAGAGTAGGTGAAATGGAGTGCATTGATAATGGAAAGGAAAATGAGTAAGAAAGAACAGAAAGGTATGAGAGTGTGAAAATTGAAGAAATTGATGTACATAAACAGCATTCATTTCCCTTCTTCTCCCACTCCTCTCCCTGTGAGCACCATGAATACCGTAGACTATTGACCGTATCACCCTGCTAGTAAGAGCCCATACCCCTATGCATATGTACAGCCATTCTAGGCACCATGGCCTTTTACCCATTGGAATCCCCGGCTTCCCTCCTGCGCGTATCTTACACCCCCTCTCTCATGCATAGACCATGAAACCCTCTCCCTCTGCGCGACCCTGCTGTGAAAGGCAACTCTCCTGCTTGACCCGCACAAAACCCCCCCATTCCCTCTTGATGAAGCATCCTTCGTCTTAGCTGACATAGCCCTCCCCAGCTGCACCTGACTGCCCCCGCTCTCTCGTGTACGGGTCATAAGATCTCTCTCTCTCTCTCTGTGACTCTGTCCCCGTGTCCACCCTGGCTCCCCCTCCCTTCTCCTCACATGGGCAAGCCGTAACCCTTCTTCTTCTGCAAAACCCTGTCCTTGAGAGCCACGGCCGCGCTTGACCAACACCTCCTTCCCTTCCATGAATGCCCCTCTGTTGACAATCCTTCCCTCCGCGCTCGATTGTCCACGCAGCATGAATACCACTCCTTTGATGACCCCTTCCCCCGAGTCCGGCTGACCACACATGTCCGAGGCCATCGCCTAAGCCAGGAGATACCATTTACTGCCCTTATTGTATGAAGTCACTCCTCTTCAAAGGACCCACTATTGATCCTGGCCACCCCACCCCCTGGGCTATGATCAGGCGCACACATCCTAAACTGTTGGCGGAACACTCAGCTGCGTGATTGCCCTCCCCTCTTATCAGCAGGTCAAGGGTCCCTATTGTGAACATATGTGGGGTAGGATTGACACGAGGATTATGGGGATGTCTTTTTCTTTGCGTCACACTGTCCTGATTGTACTATCAAGTGTTTTGTAAGGTATAAAAGAAAGAGTCTTAGCTCACTTGTCAGAGCACCTCCCGAAAGACACTGTGTTTCGTGTCCGAAATGACTGGCTCTCCTCATGAGAATTAAACTCTGTTCTTGATTCCTGCTTCCAGCGCCCGTCTCTTTATTTGGTAATTATTCAACATGGGAACTAAGAGGCGGTTTGTGCCAGCAGCCTGGGCATCGATAGAATTATGGGCTCATGTTCCACAATTGGCGTCCCAACGCGGGGTCCATCAGTGACATAAGGTTCGGTAAGAGAGATCCAGACGAAGAAGTGAACATCTAAAATGATCGGAGTATACCTGCCTTGAGAGGGCCCTAGCCCGGCTGCCGATCAAAAGAACTTCACCAATTCTGAATGGACCTCTCTTGAGTGACCTATTGTCCTGACTGGAATCCCACAGGAATGCTACATGGAGTAAGAGAACGATCGGGCGCTGGAGGAGGAAGTCGAAGAACTGTCCGTATGGTCCGGTCCGGGTAAGATTAAGTAGGGTGTTTTTACGCCTGATTGGTAGGGTGGTTCTATCCACCTGATTGATTGATTGTTTGTATTGAAATTGGTATTTGTATACTGATATTGTTGGTATTGGTTCATTTAGCTTTGAATGCTACTTGACATATTGGTTCTCTTTTGAGAACGAGACATTCTCTGTTTGCAAACAGCGGCGAATAGGAACGTCGTCCCTCTTTGCAGATAGAGAAGGGTAGGTAATGCAGACTTTTGTCCCCGTTGTAATCCGTCATGCCTACCTTTCTCCCCACTGATTGTTTGAAATCGATTAATAATCGATTGTTGCTCTTTGAGATCTTCCCTGTCTACAAACTGAGACGAGTAGAAATATTCTGTCTTCCTTTCTGGATAGCGAAGGGCAGGTAATGCAGACGTTTGTCCCCGTTGTAATCCGTCATGCCTGTTTTTCTCCCCACTGATTGGTTGGTTGCCTGGACATTGTTGTCCCAGGAATTGTTTCGTTTGAGGTATTTTCTGCCTGAAAACAACGTGGAATAGAAATATTCTATCTAGTCTTTGCAAGTAGTAAAGGGTAGGTTATGCCCCTTTGTGAATTCGTCAGTCCTACCCACTCCCCACTGTTTGGTTATTTGGGGGGTAGCTCGCATGGTCCGCCCAGGAGACTACCCTTATGGAGGACATATGCTCCCCGCTCATGGGCCATTTAATGGAAGTAGACCATCTGGTCCGTCCAGGAGGCTACCCTAGTAAGTGGAAGTACATCGCTCGGTCTGTCCAGGATGATACCCTAATGAAGGAACATATGTTCCCCTTTTGATCGATAATCTAGTTCCACCCTGGACCATTTTATTGGAGGGAACTCGTCTGGTCCGTCCAGAAGTACCCCCTAGTGAAAAGGACACATAAAAATATGAAGTGATCACCGTTCCCTACTAACAGAAAGCTTTAGCTCGAAACACGCTAAGGAAGAGAAAGAAAAATAAAAGAAATCAGGCTAAGTCAGTAACCCCCTGATGAGCTTTTGACTTCACTAAAAATAAGAAACATTAGAAATAGTTCGTAATAAGAAATGTAAAATGGTGAAAAGTTTGAAAGCAAAAATAGCCACGAGGTAGCTAGGCTTCACTGCCTATTCCTGCTCCCAACATGTCTGCCTCATTTCCCGCCACGCCCAAATAACGGTCACATGAAATAGAAACAATTCAATAGGTACCTACCCCCATTCCGGAAGCTCCCGAAGTGCAACAGGTTCGCGGTTACGCCCATCCGGAAGGCGAGGCCTCGAGGCACGAGGGGCTCGCCTGGCCACGGTCAGGAGGAGATGATGTTGGGCAGGCGGTCCAAAGAATGGCAAGGACCTCTCCATCTCTTCTCTTCTGCCGCCCTGCAGGCCGCGGGGAGAGAGGGGACTGTCTTGCCCCGGCCACCGACCACCCCTCTCTCTCACCCGATCCGGCTTTCGTCGAAGGCCGAAGCCAAAGCGAGGATGGCGGCATTTCTTTGTGCTATAATGGCCGCAACTACACCCAACGCTTGACAGTTCCAGGTAGTCCCGCCACATGCCATCGCCTGCATAGTTACAGGTAGTCCCGCCACATGCCAACGCCTGGATAGTTGCAGGTAGTCCCGCCACGTGTCCACTCCTGGAGAGTTGGAGGTAGTCCCGCTACATGTCGAAAAGGAAGGGGGGGGCTGTCTTGCCTCAGCCGCCGACCACCCCCCCCCCCATCTTCATCGCCTGACACGGCCTTACCGAAACGCTGGAGCCGGAGAACGGCGCGGGGTCGCTGGAAGGGGGAGGTGACGCGAACGAGCCTCCCCCACCTCCCTCCAGGTGGAGGCTTCCAGCGACACCCCAATGCTCTTGCTTAAAGAGGGTCAACATCAAAAAGCGGTCTTTTACCCAGGACGGGCACGCACCCCATGCCTTCTCTCCTCAACCTTGAAGATTCTATGAGAGCCGGGGGGCACCCCGATCCCTCCACATGGGCGCCCCCGCCCCCCTCACTGGGAACCACGGCATCGGTGCAACTCCTGCCGGCGCCAGCCTCGGATGGGAAATGGCTAAAGTGCAGCCACGGCACAGACTTGTTCAGTTCCGGTGGAACACCAGAATGACCCGGTAGGAAAATTGTTGCCGCCCTCCCCACTCTTTGACTAATGGTCCATATTGTTAGGACTGTTAACCACATGATTCAAAACTTTTTGAACTTCCAACGGAAGGTTCTGGTCCAACCACGAGTCATTGGAGATATTCTGACTGCGCTGGAACTCACCTGGCCCCACCCAAAATGGCGCCGACACAAAATGAGACTTTTGAATAAACTTTATTGCACCCTGACCACGCAGCTTTTTGCCCCGAGATATGTATGTAGTTTTCTTGGATAATGAAAGTAGATACGAAGGATATTGAGTATGTGCTTGGACAATGAACTGACTTAGGGTGGGTACTGATTATGATTTGGAAAACGAATTGGTGTAATTTAGGTAATGAATGAACATTGGATAATGAATTTATTAAAGATGAATTACTGACATGCATCATGCTTGCTCTGTAGGGAAGTTTAATACTATTTTATTGCACTGCTGCACTTTACGCAATGAACTGCCACCAACTTCGTTCTTCTTATGTACAGTTTCAATCTGCTTCGTAGCCGGCCCACTGAGTTGTGGGCCTGTATTTGTACCTCAACGCTTTTTATTAAAAGTATTTTGAAAAAGAAAGCATGGTTGTAGCAGTTGCATTAATGAGTTTTGGATGTCTTACTACTGTGAGCGAAGAATAAGTATGATGAAAGAAGTAGATCAAAAAGGATCAGATATTTAGCAGCTACATTGTGTGTCACAGGCAGCCAGAAAAGTGTTTTAGACACCCTTAAAATGACACCACAGAAATGCCACCTGACCGTCACCCTTGCACCCGACAAAGAGGGTTACGGTCAAGTAACTCATGTAGATACGCAGATCGTCAATGATTATCTATCTGACCACTGGTCCCTCTGGGCTTAAGCGCCGAGATGGCAAAGGAATGCAGTACGTGGAGATAGGTCGAGTAGATGGTAGGTAAAAAACATTTTCGGACTACTGCATGCTGATGTACTCTGAATGCTGCCCCCCCCCACCCCTTCTTTCTCCTCCCTTCTGCAGGTCACGTCAGAACGTCGGCTGAAATATGGGAGAGCGATGGTCGAACCACCGACGAAAAGGGAAGGAGGGAATATGTGCATAGTCCTCATAACGATAAGTTTTTAAAAGACGTAGACTTAAACATGACTGTCCCTCCTTAGAACATAGCGACTGGGAGGATGGACTGACATAGAAACTGGACAGGTACTGAATGACGAAAAATTGACTAAGAAATGACGCGTTAAACAATGTAACTGGACGTTTGACTAGGTAGGGAAAGGACAAAGAAAAATATACGGGTAAGGGTTATCACGGCACCGCCCGTCTGGGAAGTTAGAAATGTTGCTGATGTTCAAAATGCACTGCCCCCTTTTTCATACTCTTATAGATATAGCCACGCTGTCCGACTGTTCTCCTGATCAATACTTGCCGTTGCCTCAGCCTGGAGAACTTCCCACCAAAGGAAGGAACTGAAAAATGGTTTAAGATCCAACCATGGGTAAATAGCACGACCAGGTTAATTTCTGACCGACCAACCGAGGTGTAAGTATTGGCAATTGAGAACGCTCGCAGACATGACAAACGAGAAGGAAAAGGAGGGAAGGGTAGAAAGAGCTAAGCACGTAGATAAATAGGATAGTAAAGATACGTAGGATATAAAACAGATCTTGTTGGCTAACCATTGTTTCTTGTCTTGTCGTGAATGTCTTATATATATGTAATGCATGTGCTGTCTTCCCTGTCTGAGTTTGTGTGTGTGTAATGTACGGATTTACGTCTTCCCTCTGTCTGTATTTTCGTGTTACCTGACCTTTGCTGTTCTGTGTTGCGAGCGCACTAAATGACCTATTTTCTTACATGTCTCTCTCTCTCTCTCTCTCTCTCTCTCTCACCACCCCCTTATCTCTCTCTCTCTCTCTCTCTCTCTCTCTCTCTCTCTCTCTCTCTCTCTCACCACCCCCTTATCTCTCTCTCTCTCTCTCTCTCTCTCTCTCTCTCTCTCACCACCCCCTTATCTCTCTCTCTCTCTCTCTCTCTCTCTCTCTCTCTCTCTCTCTCTCTCTCTCTCACCACCCCCTTATCTCTCTCTCTCTCTCTCTCTCTCTCTCTCTCTCTCTCTCTCTCTCTCTCTCTCTCTCTCTCCCTCTCTCTCTCTCTCTCTACATGTCATACGTGTCCCGAATGGCTCGTTTAGATTGCGGACGACTCTCACTCTCTATGAGAGTCTCCCTATTTTTTCTCCCTCTTTGTGGTAAAATTGTGCCCCACCGGCACCAGTCTGATTGGATATTTATTGAACGCGAAGGTGTTCAGCGAAATTGACCGAAACTAAAATGATTGTATCTCGCCATATTACTACCTCTCCTTTCTGCAAAAATGAATGAACTCGAATTGGCTGAGAAGGAAAGGACAGGTAAGACGACTAAGGTCCCCCAATTTGGCCATTTATAGGGGAACTGTATGTCAATGGCACCTTATTTTTCTGTTCGTCAGAGACGAACGCCAGCGCCTAGATTGACCCCCAACGCCCAGATTGCCCCACCCCCCTTTTTGCACCTAAGCGCGAGCGCCCGGAGCATCCCCGCCCCATTTTGATAGACCCCAGTTGCTGTCCTGAATATAAACATGATGACCATGAGTAACTGTCGTCCCTCGAGAGAAACTTGTTTTGCCTGACTCTCGATGATGGCACCCCCGCCCTGGTTGAAAAGGTTAGCCAGCCCTGAAGGGAAATGCTCTGTAATGTTGAATATGATGTAATGAACAGTTGATGGGAATCTTATTTATCCTCACTTGAGTTATAAATAGGACGATGAATAAACCTGCCATGAACTCAGTAGGAATGCTGACACATGCACTGCTTGGTAATGGACCTCTGACTGTGACCAATGAGCGTATCCCCCAAATGCATAGAATTGAGGGAGGAATTCACATGCGTAGATATCTTCTTCTGCCATTTCTCTAAAACCTTGTTTTGTACCTATTCAAAGATTCACGATCACCGAAGGAGATGGGTCAGATGTGACGTACAGCCTGACTGCAGATCTTGGGACACGTGTGACCTCGACCAAAGGTGGAGCTGCAGAGCAACAAGATACGGGACGAGACCGCAATTTCAACGTGGAAAATGAAAAATGACGGACCGCCTTGAAGCCCTCCGTCTGCTAACCCACGTGTGCCTGGAGTCTCCGTCCCCCTTCTTTGGGCCCGATTGATGGGCCTGCCTGCTTGTTATCCTTTGCTCCCTTGGTCCCTTTTGTGCGTCCCAGGAACTCTGACCCAACTCCGCTCTCTCTCCTATCGACCATTTGAACCACACTCACCCTCTTTTCCACGTGACTTTTTGCCAAAAGGAAGAACTGCATTCATATGGGAATGGGGTGTCGCCACGGAAATGTAGGTGCCGAGCATAAGGCGCCGCCAAACGGATTGTTTAGGGAACAGGAATGTGGTCTAACAGCAGAGGACTGACCGCACCCTGCAACGCGTAAGGATAGAACCGAGCTGGACCTATAGCTCCACCGCCGGTGCTCAACAGCGCCAACGAAAGTACACGGACTAGAGCCTACCAGTGATGGCTCACTGATAAAAAGACACTGTGACGAAGAAATCTTGCGTATTGAACTGAATTCCGCTCTCAACTACCTGGTCAAAACTGTTCATTGGTCACATTTTTAAGTCAGAAAGATTTTTTTTGCTATGTAGTGCGTTTAATTGTTAGGAACTCAACGAAAAGCAATTTACTATGTGCTGCATTCTGCCCATCACCTCAACTGTCTATGATTGTACGCCAAATGTTAGTATCGACAAAATGCTAATTCATCAACGATGCCTGTCTACCTGTAACCCCATCAATTGCAAAAATGACTGCTGTAATGTAAAAAGGGGCGACTGTGAAAATTGAAGAAATTGATGTACATAAACAGCATTCATTTCCCTTCTTCTCCCACTCCTCTCCCTGTGAGCACCATGAATACCGTAGACTATTGACCGTATCACCCTGCTAGTAAGAGCCCATACCCCTATGCATATGTACAGCCATTCTAGGCACCATGGCCTTTTACCCATTGGAATCCCCGGCTTCCCTCCTGCGCGTATCTTACACCCCCTCTCTCATGCATAGACCATGAAACCCTCTCCCTCTGCGCGACCCTGCTGTGAAAGGCAACTCTCCTGCTTGACCCGCACAAAACCCCCCCCCCATTCCCTCTTGATGAAGCATCCTTCGTCTTAGCTGACATAGCCCTCCCCAGCTGCACCTGACTGCCCCCGCTCTCTCGTGTACGGGTCATAAGATCTCTCTCTCTCTCTCTGTGACTCTGTCCCCGTGTCCACCCTGGCTCCCCCTCCCTTCTCCTCACATGGGCAAGCCGTAACCCTTCTTCTTCTGCAAAACCCTGTCCTTGAGAGCCACGGCCGCGCCTGACCAACACCTCCTTCCCTTCCATGAATGCCCCTCTGTTGACAAGCCTTCCCTCCGCGCTCGATTGTCCACGCAGCATGAATACCACTCCTTTGATGACCCCTTCCCCCGAGTCCGGCTGACCACACATGTCCGAGGCCATCGCCTAAGCCAGGAGATACCATTTACTGCCCTTATTGTATGAAGTCACTCCTCTTCAAAGGACCCACTATTGATCCTGGCCACCCCACCCCCTGGGCTATGATCAGGCGCACACATCCTAAACTGTTGGCGGAACACTCAGCTGCGTGATTGCCCTCCCCTCTTATCAGCAGGTCAAGGGTCCCTATTGTGAACATATGTGGGGTAGGATTGACACGAGGATTATGGGGATGTCTTTTTCTTTGCGTCACACTGTCCTGATTGTACTATCAAGTGTTTTGTAAGGTATAAAAGAAAGAGTCTCAGCTCACTTGTCAGAGCACCTCCCGAAAGACACTGTGTTTCGTGTCCGAAATGACTGGCTCTCCTCATGAGAATTAAACTCTGTTCTTGATTCCTGCTTCCAGCGCCCGTCTCTTTATTTGGTAATTATTCAACATGGGAACTAAGAGGCGGTTTGCGCCAGCAGCCTGGGCATCGATAGAATTATGGGCTCATGTTCCACAGGGGTAGGTGTAATCCCCCATGAGTAACATGTCTTTGATTTCGCGGTGGAAACCTGCTGGGTCTTTATCGTGACAGGGCACTAATTTCTTCATTTCTAACAGTTCCATTTTCGTTATGGGCGTGTACACAAACATGCGTCTAAAGGAATTATCAGCATTCTGGACTGGATGCACTTCTCGCAAGGGGTTCTGTCTATGTAATACGTTTTTCTGTCTACGGGTGGAGCTGGAACAAACCGTGTATTCAGGAAAGTATTGTACCTGTGTCAATGTTCTAGAATTACTTTAATCAAGTCAGTACCTAGACCTCTCCATTGTGGCGAGAGTAGTTCTATTAAAATATCAGGTAAGGGACCTGGATCAGAATGATGGCCTTTGAATAATGTAATGAGATGCTGAACCATATATATGCCAGCTAATTTCTGTTCATCAGGGGAAAGGTTTAAAAAAGTCTGCACTAAACCATCATCACTATATTTATCAGGATCGTCAGTCCATTGTACGGCTGACCTGGCCAATTCTTGTTCATCCATGGAATTGAGTACATGGTACCCCATGCGTTCTTGAAGCATTCTATCAGTAGCCTGGAATAGATGTTCGGGGGTCCTTGGATTTGACATGGCAGCTTGAAAGATTCTTTTACTTTCCGGACGTACCGGACGCATTGAGTTATTATAGGGCCTTCCCTTACCTACATATACTATCATTTCTCTAACTGGTAATTGTGATTGTCCTGTTGCCGTTTCTGGTGCCTCCTCCTCCCCTGAGGATTCGACCTTGTCTGAATCTATTTCTGGTTCTTGCGATCTTCTTTCATGTATTTTTATTACTGCATTTCTGATTCTTTGGTACATGCTTTTTATACAACTCTGTTTATCATGGTTCCCGTCTGCTATATTCTGACCCCATCTATTTAGTGCTTTCATTTCTTCCGGGTTTACACCCGACCTATCTTGTTCTCTGATTAGGCAGTTTATGAAAAAACGTAATATCTTGGCTTGAGTGTCAACTTTCTGGTGAGCCATGGCCTCGCCAATACTTTCAGGGCCTTCCCCTGTTTGAACAAAATGATATATTCTGTCTAGATGTTCAACCATTCCTGGTAGTAACAGTAAAAAGTTTGTAACCCGTCTTAGTCGTACTGATGACAACATCATTCTGTCGTCATTTTTACCGGGTACTGGATCATATCTGCAGTCTGAGAGACGTTCGTTAAGTATGTCATAATCGGCTGATTTAGGTGTACGTTGTTGCGCTAAATCCCTATAAGTCAATCGGAGTGCTGGTGGCGGTGTTTGAAAACCTGTCGCACCTCCCGAGGTGCCAGGACCAAAAGGATTGAATGGGTTAGTGATCGGAAGAATAGGTGCAGGATGGGTCGGGGGAACAGGTGCAGGGGGTGGAACGGGAGAAGGAGTTCGTTGCGGAGGTGGGAGTAGATGATTTCGGGGTGGAGTACCATCAGCAGGTAGTGGTTGAGCATGTGGATTTGTATATGCGGGAGCTACGTCATCTAGATAGGAAGAAAGGAATATGTCTTTTGTAGTCTTGTGATGTACTTTAGTCGGGAGCAAGGGAGGGGGCAGATCCTTCGGTATCTCCGGAGTGGCCTTAGGTAAACCCTCGGCCAGCAAAGGATACATACCATTCATAAGAGTGTTTCGTTGTCGGTCTACTTGTTCTGTTTTTACTCGTATCCCCTCCTCAACTAATACGTTTTCTTGGGCTTTGTCTGAATCCTCTTTATGTTTCTCTGCTTTTCTGAGTTTTCTCTGTGCGCCTATGCGATTCTTTACGCCATAGTTCAATGGCGTCTTTCTATGACTGTCTGGCTTTCTTTTTCCATAACGCTTCCTCTACTCTCATGATGCACTCGGCATCCCATGTCCCTGCAGCGGGCCATCTTTGATTCTCTGCTAAATCTTTAGTATAGTCTACTCACAAATCGAGATATAATACAGCGTCTAGGCCGTGCTTGTGGTACATAAAGTGCCCTGGAGTGTCCCTAGGTGGAACAGGCACTGCTTCTTCTAGAATCCCTTTTCTAGTTCCTATCTGTCTTAGTTTGGAGAACAGCGGCATGTTTAAGTCGTGCTACTCTGGGCTTGATACTTACTCGAATTTGGACACAACTAATACAGTAAACACAATAATGCAGATCGAACAATCACTCATACCACGACATTAAAACATACTAAAACATTTCAGAGCGAACAATAACGATTAGAATAAAACTAGACATTGTCATACTGGATATACTGCTAAACAGTACAGATACACCGCTAAACAGTGCAGACCGGGTCTGCGTACCCAAACCCGTCTTGACCGGCACAAATAAATGCGCTCGTCTAGATGCGTCCCCAGCAACGGTACTCACCGGGAAGCACGGAACAGAAGGCCTCGGAAACTCGACACTGGACTGGACTCGACTGGACTCGACTCGTGACGTAAGCACTTCGGAACTTCGGAACTGGTGGGCCTCCGGATACCTCAGACTTTGCTCTCTCAGCTAGGCTCTGGTCGGGATCCTCCGCACTCCTCACCGCCTCGTCTGGGTGTCGATCGCAGCCTCAGTCACCTCCGTTGGCCTGAGGGAGATACAGGAAATCCTGCGGGTACGCGTAGTTGTCCGTCAGCGCTGTGGCAGGGGACCGGGCCTGCAACGCACCGCCGGCGCGTGAGGTGGGGGAGGGGTCCCTGTTCGGGCGCCAAATTATGTGGTAAATTTTAATTACCTATACGGAATTTATGCGGTAAAGTTCAATAAGAATAACTCAGTCAAAATGAAGAGGCAGAATCCGTGGTATCTGAGGTTTAAAGTGGGGTTTTATTCCTTAAAAAGGAATTGGTTCGAACCAATGGTAGCATGACCCATCGCCACGAGGGTTCAGGGTGGGAATTGCAATGGACATGTACAATGATTTATTAACAAGAAATCGTATATATAGTCATTTCATACAGTAACATTGAATGCAGAAGGCGTAACAGCTGAGAGAAACAAGATAAGAACAGAAATACGTAACAGAAGGCGTGCACTAGGGCGTACACGGAGGTGTGTGCAAGAAACGTCACATAAAGGTGTCATAAGTGGGTGGATCCCTAGAAGGATCCTGCAGAGTCAGCAAGAACATGTGGCAGAGATGCGCGCGCAGCAGCATGACCTATGATTGACGTGTAACTGGAGGGTGAAGGGGACTTGACATTTAGCCCTACATGTGGAGACAGAAGTCTGGAGTGTCAGAACAACCTAATCCCAAATCATGTCTGATATCTTGTGTTTGAGGAACTGTATTATCTAGAAGGAAAGGTCTCTTGGGCAGAGGCTATTCTATACTGACTGGTAATGCGTGTATATGCAACTGCGGGTCTACGTGTAAAGCAAGGGGGCCATGGGCCTACCATGGTAACGGAAGCTATGAATTACTTGCATGGAGACAGAAAGGCCGGGCCCTTTGCTCTGCAGCTGGGAAGGATGTTTACCTAAACTGCTAGACAGGAATGTATTTTTCGAGGAGCGGAGCAGATAACTTGAAGGCTGAATACAGTCTTGGCAGGCCGGCAGGCTGAGCCAGGCACCGCTAGCCGCGCAGGGAGTGAGTGAAAGATCATGGATACAGATGCAGGTTCAGGCTGCAGCTTCTAGAGGCAGAAGGCAGGAGAAAGCTTGAATGGCAGAAAACAAGGCCCAACTCGCCAGGGCCAGGAAAACATGAAAGTGCACCATGTAAAGACGTTGGCAAGGCACACTTAGGAACTGAATATCGGACCCATTCATGGTGGATCTGAAAGAGGACATATTAACGTTGGACGCAAATGTATTTGCGTCTTCATAGCTGGTTGTGGAGGGAACTTACATGTACTAGAAGCATGTACATGGAGCCGTTGGGGTCTACGATAGGGGACACAATTGACCATAAAAATTCATATTACCTCACTTCCAAACTTTGAGCTGTGTCTCGCAAGGTC